>NC_132906.1:55493487-55802699 GCF_047675955.1 Chlorocebus sabaeus
TCTCATTGCTTGTTTACACTCTCTGCACACTGGAATTCATACTGATCACTCTGTGCCTCAACAGAAACTCTCTACTGTTGTCCCTTATGTCTTGTCTTTGATTCTTAAACACTTCAGAATCAGTCCACGCCTTTCACATTTTATGCCTCCTGCCACCCACCAAAAAGGTCAAGTGAACTTCTTCCTGCTCTCCTGCTTCTCCATCCCTTCTCACACTGAGCTCTACTGTTATTGTTGTCTGTTGCTCTTCATTTTATGAAATTATAATGACTTCTTAGAGGTCAAAGACTTTATCTTAATACTTCCTTCAATTAATCTTACTATGCACCCAATAGGCAATAATACGTGCCTCAGATAAATGAGGCAATGTGTTTCAAGGGCCAAAACTTGTTTTCATTTAGAGCTATAGAATGTCTATGTATTCTGAACAAGGTCAATGAAACAATCACAGAGGATGCTATTTCAAAATGTCTGGTGCAAGTAGCCCTGGAATTACTGGATGGCATTGTGTGTCATAGGATCAATGTTCTATAAGACCCTGGGGACATTTATGTTTACTGAAAAGATAAGCTTTTCAAATTTGATAGATTGAGAAAGTAGAAATGTTTCTACTATCTACAATTGAAAAATACTATTTTTTTGGTATTTTTAAAATGGATATGTCATCATACTTATTTGGTGGTACATGTGATACTTTGATGCAAGTATACAATGTATAATGATCAAATCAGGGTAATTGGGATGTCCATCATATTGAAAATACTAATTTACAATGAGAAACTTACTTTTATTGGTAAATGAAAAAGATTTGGTATTTTAAGCAGAAGATATTAGGAATTATGCCAGCTACATAAGAGTAGGTTACTAGAGACCAATATATTTTATTAAAATCAATGAGATTTGTGACTGGAACATATTGATTGAATTATAAAAGCCTGTAATATAGTTCTTCACTTGTGACTATTTAATTTTCATGTTACACTTTTCAGGCATTTCAATCATTAGTTTTCGGCATAAGTCAATGAGCAAAAGCACCTCTTAAATCTTTGCAATACAGGAAGGATTCCCAAATTAGAGAATGTATTTTAGTCAACACAGAATTTACCTTACAACGGAGTCAGATAAATAGTGACTAAAAATGTTCCATTGGCTCCAGTTGTCCCAACTCATGAAAAAGTCCCAAAGAGAAGAGCTGTTAAGTCCAGGTCTCTACCATCTTCACCATCCCCACATGGATGTGGGTCAAGGTAAATAAAATTTCCCTAATATTTCATTCATTTCCAATCAGCTACTGCCACATAGAAACAACAGTATGGTGCCAAATTTATTGCAGAAAAGTTTAAATTACTAAAGATTTGGTATAAGATAGGAACATCTGTATTAAATCATTATTTATAGGCAAAGATTATTAAAAATTTATTTTAACCTAGAACATAAAATTAGTGCAGCACGAGATTCATCTGCAGTGTAATTATTTCACTTTGTGTGGGAATGAAGTTATTCTTTTTGAGTTTACGTCATCAAGAGGCAAAAGGAGAAAAACCTCAACCTAAAACTGAAATTGCTTTACTTGTTAGGGTGGAAGTACAATAGAGCTACAACCTTAGCTACATATAGATTACAAAACTAAGGAACTACTTTTACAGTAAGTCAAATTATGAGATAATATTTTATACCATGAAATCCTAGTAATATATAAAAAAATCTGTCAAGAAATCTGCAAATGATTCAACAGCAAGTTGAGACTTGGAAACGAAAAGAATTGCATAGTAGTCACCTGTATCAACTTAGTTATAATTATGTAGATAAAACTATATGTAATTTTTTTTCATTCAGCATTCATTTATTCAATTAAATTAAATAGATAAAAATGGAGAACTTGCCACATATGAAGCACTGTGTTAGTCACCACTAGAGAAGCACAGATAAGTAAGATATGGTCTCTGTTCTGAAGGAGTTTATTGTCTGGTGGAGGAGGTGGACAAAAACTAGATGTAATACAGGTCTGGCTGTGACCAGCACTACATGATATAATAGCACACAAGAAAGTGTCATTGATTCTACCCAGAGGAGTCAGGAAGGCCTCACCATTCACTAAGGTGAATGGTAAGTAGAACTTCTATAGGCAGAGAGGAAATAAAAGCTTTCCAGGTAGAGGGGTAACATGATGGAACGTGTTTAATTATGGCTGGAACACAGAGCCCTGATAGGGAGTGACTAGAGACAAATCTACATGGGGGATGGGTTGGAGGTGGAACATAATGGACCTAAGGATAGATATTCAAACTAGGGTATTGACAGTCGGAATGAAAATGAAAGAGGGGCTTTGGGACATTTATGATTCTGCCTTGATTGGGCTCTTTCTGTGCCTGAAATGATCTCTGGGAGATTTTCTGCTTATTTTTTAAAAATCAGCTCCAATAGGCTCTTACAGAATAAGCCTTCCTCCACCTTGTCAGGCAGCAAAAGTCCCTCTACCCTTGGGGGTCCCATAGCATTTGGATGGGATTTGGGTCCCATATCATTCGTAGAGTTCTTATAGGCTACAGCCCATATGAACAGCGGGCTTTGAGGAGGGCTTCATTTTGGATCCACTGTTTGCAAGGCGGTTTTTGGTAGAGGTGGCCAGCAGGCAGCTATAATTTCTAATCTGTAGCTCAGAAAAGAAAAATAAACTTTAAGGTACAGATTTGGGAAGAATTTGCATAGAAATGGCCATAGAATTGAATAAAATTTAGGAAAGAAACTCTCTGTTTAATATATATTGAGTTTCAGATGTCTGTAAGATATGCATACTTGGTTGGGCACGGTGGCTCACACCTGTAATCCCAACACTTTGGGAGGCCGAGGTGGGTGGATCACCTGAGGTCAGCAGTTTGAGACCAGCCTGACCAACATGGAGAAACCCCATCTCTACTGAAAACACAAAATTAGCCAGGCAAAGTGGCACATGACTGTGATCCCAGCTACTCAGGAGGCTGAGGCAGGAGAATCGTTTGAACCCAGGAGGCAGAGGTTCTGGTGAGCTGAGATCATGCCCCTGCACTCCCGCCTGGCCAACAAGAGCAAAACTCCGTCTCAAAAAAATATATACATTCTTTATTTTTTTTTAATTCAGGACTAGCTGTGGACTTATGTCTTTGGTGAATTTATGATCTAGAAATGTGTGACCAAAAATAAAGTATACTGTTTGGTGGTAAGCTCAACATTTTTATTGGAGAAATTTAAAACAAGATAATATAAATTATTATTAATATAAAGCAAAGAAAACATTCTCTAAAAAATTGTAATTGTCAGTATTTTAATAAAAAATGGAATGCCTAACTGGGCATATACTACTTAAGAGAGTATTGGTTATAATTATCAGCAGCAGGATGCTGCTTATGTGAAAATCAACAGTTAGCTTCCAAATGTAAGTCAATTTTTGACTTTTTCCAGGTTGCGTCCCATACATGAGGAGACAAGAGGAATGTGTTGGGGTAAAGGAATACGTAAGGTAGGTCCTACAGGTGAGGAAGCCAGGATGAGAGGGACTGAAAAAAAGGGACTTGGGAATGAAGAACTCTTGGGAATAGGATTGGACGTGGGAGGGAAGTGCTCACGGAGGGAAGATACTGAAGGAATAATTGTAGACTCAGAAGGCTATCTACGAAAGAAACTGAGCAAGAGTCATTGCCAGGGAACCAAAAGCAGGGGGCAGGTAGGGAACCAAGAAGGGCCATAAAGCTGCAGACCAGGAAATCTGCCCTCTAAGAGCACAGAATTTAGAATGTACAGCAAATTTAGTAAAAGTAGGTGAGCATAGTATGGCTCAGCAATGACTCTCAAATGTTTCCACTGTGCACACATGATCGAGAATGTTCAAATGTTTTATGTTACCACAGGAGTATATATTTTCTGGCAAATTAACTGTAATTAAATCTCATTCTCACCCACTCACAAAAAGCCTATAAAAGTGCAAATGAGAAAGAGTGACATTGAATCCTCTCTCATTTATACAAATCACTGGCATGCATGTGCCCCCAGACAAGAGAAAGGGAAGCTCCAAAGCTATGGATTAAGAGGATAATAAATTAGGAAAGCAGACAGAGACAATTTTGTGTCTGAGCCATTTCAGGTTAAAAGGGAAGGCCCCTGTGGAACCTGTGGCCCATAACACCGTACGATGAAGAAGCTGTCAAATAAATGTGCCTTGAGAAGTAAAAAAAATATGTGAAAGAGAAAAACCTGAAGTGAGGGGCAAAAACTAAAGAGGACTAAGAAGATGGAGAGGATATGAACAAAAAAACAGGCAGTGTCCCAGGGAAGAAATGATGAGGAGACCGAGAATTTGGGAAGGGGTTCTAGGAGCAGAGATGGGGCAATTTGCATCTGCACTGTTTCACTGCTGGCCAGAAAGCAGGCATTGCCCCGAGATCGAGACGCCAGGCAGGGTGGTGAGGCCATTGAGCAGGGCGGCTCATAAAAGCAGTCTTTTTGTTGTGGAGTCAAGAGACTGGTGGGTCAGATAGACCAGTTTTTTCCCCTTTGTCCCCTTTCTTTGACTTTTGCAAGCTTCATGGGCAATGCGTATTTTGAAGTCTTTAAGTACCACTCAATCATAGGGGATTTTCCACAAGGACTTACAAAAATGCAGATTGCACTGTAAAAATGCTTTTCAGTCAATAAAAGTCCATTTTTACTGGGTAAATTTCTTTATGGTGTTTAACTTTGGTTCAGGTCCTGATTCCGAGAAGTGAAATTTGGTGCAGTGAGAAGGAAAAACAACGTGGAAAGAAGAAAACCCTGCGATAGCCATTCAAAACCCCACAATCAGACCTTGTTTATGTGATATGGATTCTGAGCTTTCTCTTAAAAAATGCATGCGATTAAGAAAATACTTTGAGAACCTAATAACAGTTCCCTGAAACCTGAGATCCACCTCTCATCTTTGTAACTCTTGGGAATGCAGCTAATAAGAATGTATGTTTTAATACACTGATTCTTAGCAACAAAGTAGTTCTTTAATTAGTACAAAACTCGAATAATGCATTGCCCATTGTTGTGCATGGCACATAACATTCGGTGACTTGTATGGGCATATTCGTTTACATATGTCACTGCTGTACCTGTAATTTAGTTTAATGCCAAGTGTGTGTGTTTGGGCATATGTGTGTGCATGCGTGTGTGTAAAGCTCTTCCCAACAGTCGTTTCATGGGACTTCTCAGTAGTAACTAAAACAGTGTTCATTTTAGGAAATCACAATCAAAGTGCCTTTTTTTTGCAGGTGTCCATAATATTCTTTACTCACACTAGGGCACTGAGTGACTCATCAACGGTTTTCCTTTTAGGAAATTATTTAATATTATCTTTTAAAAAGCGAAATACTTGGCTGAAGGAGCAATTCATTGTCCATAGTTTTGCCAAGAAAGGTGTTGAATTTTGAGTTAGTTAAATCAAAATAAAAGCACAGAGCATGAAATCAGCTCGTGAGACCCAGTCAGATGGTTAATTCAGAGGAAAGACCAGATGCAGATGATCTGACTGAACTTTTCCAGTTTTAATTTTTCTCATTTCTCATGTTGAGACATACAGTTTCCTGATCCAGGGAATCATTTCTTGGCAGAGAAACTGAGTTTTTCCCACGTGACCAACTTGCCCAAAAGGAGGATGTCTGAAAAACAGTGCATGCCAGGTCTTTTCAGTATCAATATCAATCTCCATCAAAATCATCTTGTCTCTACAGATGTTGCAGCTAGAAGCTTTGGATGAAAAGGGATTCCAAGAAAATGAGGCAATCTCATCTCAAAACTGTTGAAAATTACTCTCCTGTCTCTCGATGAACCGTCAGTAGGAAGGGCGTCGTTTATTCCCTCACTCCACACTGGATTCAAATGGGCTGATAGCAGGAGGATTAAAAAATTTTTCATCGTGAGTTAAAGCCCTAAGATTTAGAGTATTTTGTTTGTCTGAATGTCTAACTGGTACAAACCTTAGCAATCCATATTAAAATGGAGAATTCCTTCTTTTGGTATTCACAAGCATAACATACATAATCCTTTATCTCTGGCAAAGCTATTCACTTTTTGGCCTTTGGCTGGTCGATGTATACAGTATCTATAGTTATTGCATGCAAGAGTTCTCAACTGACTTGCAAACTCTTTGATCAAACCAGCTAAACTTGATTTTCCAGATTATTCAAGAGACAAGGCACACAACTATCAGCTTTACAAGTCCTGGCAAGCAATCAAGACCCCATGCTCCCCACTCCCTTTATCAGAATCAAAGGTAAACAGGGAGCCAGTTCTCATTTAAATATTTAGCATCGGGATCTTGCCTAGACTTTCAGGGTTGTAGGAGCAGAAGAAAAACAACAGTTGCCGTAAGAAAAAGGTTTCTTTGGCATGGATGCCAAACTAAATAATGACACCCAAAGCAAAAACATGCTTCATTGAAACTTGACTTTAGTCGATTCAGCCTACTTAAAACAAAGCTTTTTTTGTCATTTCAAAAGTGAACATTGTACTTTGCTCTGGCAGCCATTTATACGTTTTTGAATGATTCGCTTATACATAAATCTCCGGCCTCCAGGCCTTTCAGCACCTCAAACCCATGAGTGATTTGAAAACACAACTGAAAATTTCTGTATACAGCGCCTGCCTTTTCTTCCTCTTAACCTTTTAAACCATCCACTCTGAGTGACAATGTATTAACATACATCGTCATGGCACACTTCTCCCCGCTCCTGCTTTTATTACCTTGGAAGTATTTACAAGAGATCAAGGACTGTATTTCCTTTTCCTGAGGAGTACACGTTCTTCATCACCCCATCATCTCTTTCTTGCTTGCTCCGTGGATGCCACCATTCAATCGACTTCACTAAGGCAGAATTATTGGAAGACATCATTTGTGACCACCTTTGTAATCTGTGCAATCTGTAGTAGGAAGGCAACCAAAGAAAATCAGATTTCTTTTTTTTTAAAACTAAAGTAGCAATGTCAAGGCCTTTATTCAAACAGTGATAAGTCTGCTTGGTTAGTGAGCAGCTGATGGGACTAGCAGAGTATAAATGGTACTAGTTTGAGAATGTGTGGTGGTTTGGAAGGGGTTGAGGAAGCAGAGGACCGTTTTCTTAGCCCCTCTTTTCTTTGGAGGAGTTCTAAGTTAGCACTGATGGCATAGTCTTTGGTATAAGTGCCGTTCTAGAGGCAGGAGTTCTTGGTACATCCTGAACTAGGTCTCAGCACGTTTTCCAGTTAACTTCTTTTATTTTTATTTTTTTCTTCTAAAATTGGAAGGGGATGTCCCTATCGTTTTGGCTAAATTTCTAAATTGCCATTGCATCTCAGAAGTTTCCACAGATGTTAACAGAATACTTTCCTTACCTCGCTATGGCATCATCTGCTAGCTCTTGTTTGGCACTGCAGAGCAAGTTAATTGGGGGTTGCCTCTTGCATTAAAACCATACAGGTGTGACTGACAAGCATGGTGAAGTCAAAAGTGATACTTCCTACTACAGTAGATCCTCTAAGGGGACTGTTGAAATTGAGTCAAATTCTCCACAAGCTGCTCCAATGCCCCAGTGTAGCCATAAATTGATCTCTTAAAGCCAGTTCTGGGGTAGGATAAGTCCACCAACCATTATGGGACTTCCTTGAAAAGTCATTATTGCTAAGACCTACCTTTTAGAATAGATAAATATATTTAGAGACAGAAAATTCTTGTGGCTCTCAGCAGCTGTTGATGCTGTTGCTTACTTCATCTATGAGTGTGTGTGTATGTAAAACTGCACTCTTTTTTTTTATCCCGCCCCTCTGACAACTTCTTCCTAGTCTCCTTTGCTCTTTCCACTTGTTCTAGAAGTGCCAGCCAGGTAACATTATTTACTAGTAGAGTTTCAATTGCTGGTTCTATGGTAATAATTCTTTAATTTTGAGGCAACACTGTTCTTTAAGATTTTAGAGTCATTTATTCAACTAATAACTAGGTATCTGCACTCAGATGTCCCCCAGATACCTCAAACTCAACCTGTCCAACACTGTCATCGGGGACAAAACTGCATCTGTTCTGTGGCCTGTGACCTGCATCCCCGCGAATAACACAATATTTACCATGTTTGTTTAAGCCATAAACCCAAGAGCCCTTCTGATTCTTTCTCTTTACTGACCTCATCCATCTAATCAAACCAGGTCCTACTGATTCTATGTCTCCAAAATGTCTTAGATCTGCTCATTTCACTCCAGTCCCTTTGGCATTTGCCGTGCACAGCTCTGTGCCACATCCTGCCTGGGTTATTATTTGGACTTCTTGTTCTTGACCTTGGAGATAGACCTTTCTGGACTATAAGCCAAACCTGCCCTTCTCTTTAAAGCCATCAATAGCTCCCCTTTCTCTTTGGATAAAATCTAAGCCCCTTTACATAGCCTGTATAATATGATACTTTTTATACCCCTCCCACCTTATCTCTTCACTCTTCACTTCTTGAATGCTATCCTTCAGATACTGACTGTCTTTCAGTTCTTTCAAATGCTCTTTAACTTCTGTATCTTCCCTCATGCTGTTTGTAGCCTTTTGCCTGGTTCTATTTGCTCCTCCTTATACCTGGATGATGCCCAATTTTTAAGTCTCCTTTAGACATGGCTATTTCTAGGAATCCTTCTTCAATGTCTCAACTCTGGGTAATAGCACCTCCTATTGCCCATCTACACTCCTGCACATAACACTGTGGATTTGATGGTCTCTTTAAGAGTTTTCTATTTTTCACTCTCCCATAAGTTCTGTAAGGCCAGTGACTTGGCAAATGTCTATCATGTAGTAGGCAGTTAATAAATAGTGGCTGGGCACAGTGGCTCATGCCTGTAATCCCAGCACTTTGGGAGGATGAGGGGCAGGTGGATCACAAGGTCAAGAGATCAAGACCAGCCTGACCAACATGGTGAAACTCCGTCTCTACTAAAAATTACAAAAATTCGCTGGACGTGATGGAGGGCACCTGTAGTCCCAGCTACTCAGGAGGCTGAGGCAGGAGAATCGCTTGAACCTGGGAGGTGGAGGTTGCAGTGAGCTGAGATCACCCCACTCCACTCCAGCCTGGCAACAGAGCAAGACTCCATCTCGAAAATAAATAAATAAATAAATAAAATAAAAACAAGTAAAAATAAAAAATAGTTTGTGGAAAAAAAGAACAAATGAATGCATCAAAACAGGGTTCTTCAATACTAGCAGGCCCTCCTTGCTTGATGAGACAATGTGCCTCCATTTTATATTCCCAAATCTGGTGCTGTTAGAATCATATTTCATTGAGCAGGGAGAGAAGATCAAGGCAACCTGAGGGTTTGCAGGGTCCTTAGGGATTATATTCATTTCATAGATGAAATACGTAAGGCCCAGGAAGAGTAAGTCACTCATCACCATGCCACAGGATTACTCCTGTGACTCCCAGCCTAGCATCCTCTTTCCTCAGCCTTTTGAATTTCTGCCACCTTGATATGTATGAAATAGCGGCCTACCTTGGGGTTTCTTTGTTTTAATTTTAATTACCCTGATTACTACCGAGTTGAACACATTTCTAAATAAATATATATATATATACACACACACACACATATATATATATGATGGAGTCTTGCTCTGTCACCCAGGCTAGAGTGCAGCGGCATGATCTCAGTTCACTGCAACTTCCGCCTCCCGGGTTTGAACAATTCTCCTGCCTCAGCCTCCTGAGTAGCTGGGATTACAGGCGCATGCTACCGCACCAGCTAATTTTTGTATTTTTAGTAGAGACAAGATTTCACCATCTTGGCCAGGCTGGTCTCAAATTCCTGATCTCAGGTGATCCACCTGCCTTGGCCTCCCAAAGTGCTGGGAATACAGGTGTGAGCCACTGCGCCCGGCCCCATATTTCTAATATTTAACAGCAAATAGGGGTTTCTCTTTTTTTTAGTTGCCTGTTTATATCCTTTGTCCATTTTTTATTGAATCATTTATTTTTCTTACACATTTGGAGGAATTGTTTATATATTCTGTATACTAATTCTTTGTTGTTTACATGACTTGTAAATATCTAGCAAATGTGCAGATTTTATAACCTGTAATCCAGCAATTCTATGCTTAGGCATATACCCTTGAGCAAAGCTCTCTCATACATGCCCAAGGATCTATTTACGAGGATGTTTCCTGTGGTGCTATTTGTAAAAGCAGAAAATGTGAACTAGCCTAAATGTACATTCAGTGAGTGAATGACTTATCAAATTATGGTATATTCACATAATGGAAATAAGAGGTTAAATGAATAACTGGCTCTACATGTTATTAACAGAGATGATGCCAGAAAATATTATATTGGTCAAAAATGCAAATAAAAAATCAATACATTCAGCATTGGATATATACAAGTTTTAAATGTCCCACAAAACAATTCTAAATAATATTTATGGGTAAATACATATAAGGCAAAAGCAAAAACCACACACTGCAGAACAGTGTTTGCTTCTGGGGAAGAAGATGGAGTAAAGGTAGAATATTCAACTGGATCTGCAGCACTTCTTTAAAAGAGATTAGTGAAAAACACCAAAATATTAGCATGTGTTAAAAGAGTTGTGGGTAAATGCATGCCTGTTATATGATTCTCTGTAGTGTTTGTGTGTGTTTGAAATATTTTCCAATTACAGAGAAGGGAAAAAAGGCAAAGAAGGTATGCCAGAACCTTCTTCCGGGCAGACATGACAGCATATGCACATCTTTGAGGCCTGGGATAACATAATCCATTTGAGGAATTATAGAAGGAGTGAAGGGTTCCAGTGATGGGGGAAGGTTCTGGTGAAATAGGTGGTCGGAGAAAGGCAGATCATGAAATACCCTGCTAACTGACCCAGGATTGGGAACAGTTACCAGTCTATGAACATTATAATTCCTAGAAGGAGAAATACATCAGTGGAAATAACAAGCTTCCATTCAACCTTTACGATTTATTCAAGTTAACCAATTATAGGAGCTTTAAAATAACTCAAAGTGTATGTAGTCTGATGCCTTCTCTTAGTCATAAGGAAAATGAGGTCCAAAAAAACGAAAACATAAGGAAAATGGAGAGCATTTTGCATAAGAACGTTGAGATACAACTAACCCACTGATTCTGTATATTTACATTGGCTGACCTGTTCACTGATATGACAGCTAACGATACTGTAGATATAGTAGGTTTTTGAGACAATGTTACGGAGGATAGACACATTTTGATTAGGAGGTATGGACACTGATTTGACTAATGGGACATAACAATGCAGACTTTTGGGCATCAAACAGGTAACACAAAGTGGGCTATTCCTGTTATATGGAGAGAATGCAGAGGCTCCTAGGGAGAGATTGCAGTTAAACTCCTGCTACCTCACAGTTGTGCCTGGATGGGCTGATCAATATCTTGCTTGGATCTCCCAGGCTTTTATGGCTCCTATAAAGACTATCTTGTTAGGTAGCCCAAGGCCAAGAGGTAACTGTAAGGATCTTCTATGAAGGTTTACAATGGTGATCTAAGGTCACCACCACTAAGGTGGGTCCCTATGAGTTTTCTCAAGGACTTTCTTCTGGTCATGGGCAAGATATGAGGCCTAGAAAGTCCCAAGACATCTGCCTGAGGATCACTGTCAGGTCTCACCCTGGTAAAGATAAAGGAGGCGGCAGAATGCAGTGTGAACCACTCTGTCCAAATTAGCTCATCTGTCAGCTCTCCCATCATAGTTGATCTCAAATTTAGCCAGTTAGAAATACTGATTTATGAGGCTGGGCATGGTGGCTCACACCTATAATCCCAGTGCTTTGGGAGGCCCGGATGGGAGGATCCACTGAGCCCAGGAGTTAAGATCACCCTGAGCAACATAGGGAAACCTTGTTTCTACAAAAAACAAATTAGTTGGGCATTGTGGCATGCACCTGTAGTCCCAGCTACGCAAGAGGTTGAGGTGGGAGGACAGCTTGATCACAGGAGGTCGAGGCTCCAGTGAACCTTGATCATGCCACTGCACTCCAGTCTGGGCAATAGAGTGAGACCCTGTGTCAAAAAACAAACAAACAAACAAAAACAAAACAAAACAAAAAACAAAATACTGATTTATGGATACCAGAGGGGCTTGATTTGTCCTTTGATGCAAACAAATGGAGCTGTTCAGAGAAGAGGTTCTTCTGAAGTTATCACCAGGAGCTTTTATTCCACAGGCATATCAATACTACAATGAATTTATTAGATTAGCTAATTGCATTTTTAAAAGAATAGGGAACTTTGTCCTCAAGAGGTGAGATGGAAGGCTGGCAGGTTTCAACCTGTTGATGATAGGCTAGACTAAATAAAAACATCAGAGCCTTAAACATCTCTTGGCCCACTCCCACGCCGACATGTTCAGGTTAGTTTCCTCTATCTTACAGGCCCTCATAAGTGTAACACATATGAACATTTTAATTAAAAACTCATTTGTGTGATTTGTGTTTAATGTTTATCTTTCTAGAGAGCCTGTAAACTTCACGAGTAGAGGGACCACATCTTTTATTGTTTACAACAAGGTGTCCAATCTTTTGTCTTCCTGGGCAACACTGGAAGAAAAATTGTCTTGGGCCACACATAAAATACACCAACACTAACCATAACTGATGAGTTAAAAACTTGCACAAAAAATCTCATAATGTTTTAAGAAAAGTTTAGTAATCTGTGTTGGGCCGCATTCAAAGCTGTCCTAGGCCACATGCGGCATACGGGCTGTGGGTTGGACAAGTTTGGACAATATCCCAGGGCCTAGCCTGGTGTCTAGTTTATAGTGTAGCTCAGCATAGACATGCTGAATGTGTATGTGAGTAAATGAGTGAATAAACATAAGAAAATGAGTGAATTAAAAATGAACAAATCAATGGTACTGGTGGAGCAGCAAGAATACTAAGGAGAAGGGTAGCCCACATAGGCCACCATGGGTGAGGTCCTGTCCTTCAAGCAATCAACATGAGATGGGGCCAGGAGTAGCAAATGTTTTAGAGTCAGGAAGGAAAAGTTCCCAAGCAATGGGAGAATCCAGAAGCTGTTTCTGAGAATAAAGAACATAAGTTATCCGTGGAGGTGTTCCAAAGTTAAATTTGACCTATTTCTTAATTTTCCCTGGGTTGACCACATCAGAATACACTGCACGATTACTGCAATGTCATCCCACAACCTCAAAAGACAGTATCTAGAGAAGGGCGATGACAGCGTCTCTTTAAATACGTATTTAGTCATTATAGAGTTTGTAAGTTCTGGACTCTGATAATCCTCAAACTCTTCACACAATGGTTTGCTGTAACTGACGTCATCTTTTATGCTTAATTGAACTACTTGTTCTTAAGATGACTCAGGACACAAAGACATCACATACATATGAAATATTGCCATACCATAACCATTTGATTCTAGATGACTTACCTTAAAGAATAGTGTATTACTTCCACTTTCCCATGACATTTAACCCTTGGCTTTTGAGATTCCTAGGAAAGGAAGTAAAAAAAAAATCCAGAAGAACTCAGAATTCAGTTGTCTGTGTGATCTAGCTACCCCTCCCATTATCTTTAAGCTATATGTAGGTGGGCCAAAAATACAGAAGTCTTACAGGATATAAAATATTTTACCTTTTATTCTGGGCTAATAAATAGAGGTATCAATTTCATGGTGATCGTCACTGATCTTTACTTTAAAAACTGATAATTCATTTTTTGGTTCAAAGTAGACTAAGGACTCTGATATCATTGCTCTTTTTGAGCATGTCGCTCGTACACATAGGCTCAAGGAAGAGTCATAATCAGGCTGGAATTTTATATACTGCTTCTGCAATAAGAGGAAATCATTAGTATTTTCAAAAATATGATCTCTTTGGCTTTTGTTCAAATATGATTCAAATTTTAAAAAGTAGACTTTACTTTTACGAGCAGCTTCAGGTTTCCAGAAAAATTAAGCAGAAAGAGAGTTTCCAATACCTCCTCTATCCCCCATATCACACTTTCCCCTATTAAAATTTTGTTTTGGGGTGGTACATTTCTACAGCTGAAAATATTGATATCCTATTAAAGTTCATAGTTGACACTAGTTTTTCTCTCTGTGTCGTCTAATTTTATGGGTTTTGACAATTACATAATGCCATGTATCCACCATTATACGCAATAAAAACTGTCCTAAAAATTTATTGTGCTCCACCTATTTATCTCTCCCTCCTCTCAGCCTCTCAATGATTTAATTTATAAAAAAATTATACAGATGTGCAAACTACCATGGAGGTCTCTATGTGGGACTCAAGTCATGTTCCTTTAGTTATTATCATGTTTCTGGCATTATTCTATTTTGCTGTAAAATTAGCCAGGGCTGCCACCGAACCACTAGGAGATTTGTCAACTTTATGTTAAAAACATTTTGCTTCTTGCCAACCTAAAAGACCTGCCTTAGAGAGAGAAATAAGGTGTTAGGGACTTGGTACCCATGTCCCAGGAAGGGTTCTGGGGCAACATAAGAGCAAGTCCCATAAAAGGCTCTCAGCATCTCTCCTTCTGCAAATGTGGTGCTGAAACCAAAGTTGACTATATTTAAGTTATGTTCTTCATGCAGTAGGATGTTCTGCGGCTTCAGGTCCCAGTGCACGATTTGCTTTCTGTAGCTGTACTGGAGGGTGGACAGTGTCTGCTTAAACAGGGCCTGGGCCTTCTTGTCATCCTTGATGTGGCTGTGATGGTGTATTTGGTGGAAAAGCACTCCTTCGAGGGCATATTCTATCACTAAATAGAGGGTGTCCACCTGCCAATCACCTAGTTGAGTTTAATGATGTTCAGGTGATTCAGGGCCTTCATGATTTCTACCTCTTTCTGTAGAGAGAGGGTAGGGAAGCCACTCATTTTATAGATGATTTTTGTAACCACCTGTGTCCCAGTCAGTATGTGCCCTGTCAGCTTCACCTGGACGAACACGCCCCTGCCACTGGTCTTGAGGAACATGTACTTTTTGATCTCCTCCCTAGGTGAGTTGGAGACCAAGCTCTGCTACATGGTGCCTCCTAACTACAAATCCTACCTATGCAAGCTATGCTAACTAATGAACAATGCCAACTATACTAACTAGGCTAACACCACTAACAGACTCCACCAATTGTATTAACTTTGCTAATACTACTAAGTATTATTAGTATGCTAATAATAACCACGGTAACAATACCAACCAACAATACTAACTACACTAACTGCACTAGAAATCCTAACTAAAAAAGTTAAATGGGAAAAAAGAAAAAAGTAAGAAAAATTTGCAAAGAAAATAGATGAAATGGGAAAAAGAAAAAATAAAGTGAGAAAATAAAAATAAATATGAGAAAAACAAAAATAAAGAAGAAAAGAAAAGAAATAAGATAAAGAAGAGAAAAGAAAAAATAAATTGAAAAATGAAGTAGAAAAAAAGAGGAAAAAAATGTAGAGAAAAGAGGAAAAAAAATAGGAAAAACAGTAACAATGAGAAAACAATCTAGATACAACCAGAGTCCACAGGTCACCAAAAACAGCTTCCTGGTCTACACGAACCAAAAACCTAGGCCCAGCTGGAGACTTATATAGCTACGTGTAATTCATCACAGTGGCTCTTTTTTTTTTTGAGATGGAGTCTCACTCTGTTGCCCAGGCTGGAGTGCAGTGACACGATCTTGGCTCACCCCAACCTCCACCTCCCGGGTTCAAGCAACTCTTCGGCCTCAGTCTCCTGAGGAGTTGGGACTACAGGCACATGACACCACACCCAGATAATTTTTTGTATTTTTAGTACAGAGAGGGTTTCACCATGTTAGCCAGGATGGTCTCGATTTCCTGACCTCATGATCCATCTGCTTCGGCCTTCCAAAGTGCTGGGATTACAGGCATGAGCCACTGCGCCCGGGCCACAGTGCCTCTTTATAAGGTCAGGGCAAAACGTGAACTAATCATGACTGGGGATAATTCACTGTGGTTTTTTTCACTTTTGGCCCCAAGAACATTTTATTTTTTTTTAATAAAAATTGCATTTTGTCTATGTGGGTCATAGAGATTGATGGTTTCTTAGCTACTCAAACCTGTACAATGCCTCAATGGCATTTTTGTTTGTAGTTTGAAAATCTGTAATAAATTTTGGCTTTTAAAGACCTCCTAATGTCTACATTCAAAATATTTCATTCGTTTTTAAAAAATTCTGAATTATTCGTCTCAGTCATGGTGGGGATGCGGGGAATATTTTTCTTCTCTTTAGGGTTTTTCCTTTCTCATATGGTTGAGATCATGTCATGGATGCAGAAGGAAACAGACAGATCCTACCCTTATGGAGCTTATCCTTGTAGGGTGATGAGCATCAGCTGAAGTGGAGACCAGAGGAATAGTCTTCTGGGCCACAGGTTGGTATTGGGTGAGGTGGAAGGAGGCGCTTTCTGGAAGCCAGAGTGCTGAGCCCTGCAGTATGAATAGGAGTCACCTACGTGAGCAGGGGACCACTTAGGAGGGCAGCGTCTGTGAAGGACGTGGATGAGAGAGTGTGGCACGCTTAAGGGATGACGCTAGTCTAAAGGTGGGATTGGGGCTGGGTTGGGAGAGCTCAAGTCCCACGACAGAATCGGAGCCTGTGTTCTGAGGGCAGAGGGCTCTACAGAATAGTTTAATGTAAAGGGGAGGCAGTCAGGTCTGTGTCTGAGGAAGGGACATCTGGTAGCTCTTGGAGGGTAAGGTGGATGGGGTTGGCAGGGAACAGGCTGACAAGTGAGTACTTGACAATCACCACAGTGGGACCACCTGCAGTGGGAGGGGAGCCCATCCTGGGCAGGGAGTCAAGGGGCAGAGCTGTAGGACCTCTCAGAGTGAACTCCTGCTTTCTGCACCCCAGCTGTGTCACCAGAGAGAAGGGTCTTCCTATGGAGCCCCACATTTCCTGGAGGTTGGGTGGGAATGACGCCCTGTTCCACAGACCTAAGCACCGCCATTTTACATGCAGAGAAACTATGGGGCCCTTGGCACCATGGTTACCCTAGGCCATGAGTGGAAGTGAGAGTTTTGTGTGAAATATTTTAATTCTTCCTTTGTTTACTGGATATTATAAAGACTCCTTAGTTTTACTCATTCACTCACTTTCATCATTAAACAAATATTTTTTGGAATCTTTTGAAAATTTCAATAACTTTTGGTGTAGAAGTGGTTTTTGGTTACATGGATGAACTGTACTGTGGTGAAATCTGAGCTTTTTAGTGCATTCATCCCTCAAGTAGTGTGCACTGAATTCAATATGTAGATTTTTACTCCTCACCTCCCTCCCACCCTCTTCTCTTCTGCGTCTCTGAAGCTCATTATACCACTCCATATGTGTTTGTGTACCAATAGCTTAGCGCTCACTTATAAGTGAGAACATGCAGTGGTTTTCCATTCCTGAGTTACTTCACTTAGTATGATGGCCTTCATCCTTTCTCTTTTATTGGAGACAACAGTCAACTGTGGGTCATTTGAGAGTAAAATTACCTCTTGTTCCCAAGTCATCAAAATAATCACATGCCCCCATAACTAACACCATCTTAGGCATCATCAACATCATCAACGATCTTTACCAAATACCTAGATGTGCATGATACTGTTAGGTTTGACCTATCAGAAGGAACTATTTCTGGATCCCTGAAACCCGCCCAGAGCTTTCTTTGCCACTCAGAGAGGATACTTGAAATAGAAAAATCATTCACTTGGCTTTGTCAAGCAATCAGGCTTAGATTCCTGGAGTAGATACCCCTTTCCCTGACATTGCTGCCATGTGTTGTAGGAGGAAAGCACATATAAAATGTGGTAGAGGAGGCATCTCTCTACTCCTGACCAAAGGACCAGGAATTTCCCAGCTCTGCAGTAACTGAACTCTCTAAAGAAGAGCATGACTAATTCACATGAATATCACCTTCTTTAGCTTTCATAGAAGCCTCTAAAGCATGACACTTAATTGTTTTTCTTATTAGTTCAAAAATAAAACATGTCAAAGATATTACCATGGCTACTCCTTTAATTAATAAAAAGGCTTGTTGAGTTTAAAAACAACTAACTCTTTTCATATTCAAGTTACTTTTAGTAGCTATTATAAATTATTACCTTCTTTTACATCAGAAGTTTCTTATGACTAAAGGCCGAGCCAGCCCCCAAGATGCTCTTTAACAATGACTCTTATGTTTCTTTCGGTAAACTCATAATGTTAATTACACTGTGCAACAGATGGAGCGCCTTCCATCAAGGACCTCAATGCACCTTACATACGTCATGAGTCATCAAAGCTCTTCTGTAATGGAGGTAAATATCCACGGCCACAATTTTATAGTTAAAGAAGCACGAAGAAGGTAAGTGTTTTTGTTTTTTAAAGCCGAATATGTTTCTGTAAGACAATTTATCATTTAAGAAGGCAGGAAAACTCAGTGAATATTTACTGAACAAAGAAATGAATGAAATGACTCATCAGCAAGATTTGGTTCCCTCTCAATAAACACCTGAACGATATTAATTATTTTGGTGAGTGAGGGGTAAATAGATCAGAAGCTATCTACTGCTAGCTAATCAGTCGTTATAATGATTAGTGTAGAAAATGGCTACCTGACTACCATAGTGATAGAGCAAATCTAGATAATAAAAATGGCCACTTTTGTAACAGGATACAGAAACACTGAAATTTAGAGCTAAAAGATTCTAAACGTTGTCCAGTTAAGCACTTTAACATTTTAGATGAGAAAATTGAGATCCAGAAATGTTAATAGGTGGCCTGCATGAAATCACTTAGCTTTTGAAATCTTAATTTAATTTAATACTTCTTCCTGTTTCAGACAGTATTTAATTGGCTTGGTCCCTCAGCTGGTTATTGGCATTGATAACTAGCATCCAGGCTCCTGACCTTAAGCAATCCATCTTCCCACTAAATTTCATTAAAAAAAACTTTTACAAATGATTGTCTTCCTACACCCTAAGTATCATAAAAACCATGTAAAGTGAAACTTGTTAGGAAGTTACTTTTGTTATACTTTTCTTTAATTGGTGGGGAATCTGATATTCAGGGAATTGAAGGGGATCACTCAGGGTCTCATGGCTGATTACGGGTATACAGAGGCCTAGACTCCCCACTCCCCTCATTTCCACTACCTCAGAATCTGGAACTTTCATCTGTTAATCAAGATACCAATAATCAAAACCACGTATATAATTTCATTCTGATTTTTCTGCAATTTTCATTTACTAAAAACAAATGAGAAATAGACAAGGTAATATTAGGGATTTTAAAAATGAAAAAAAAAAAAAAAGGGTCCAGGACATATCATTAGATCAGTAGTAATTGAAATTCCAGTCATTTATTTGATATCTTTCAAACCTGTGAATCCAGATAATGATTATAATTTATTCTAAGAACACTGAAGGATCATAAGATACCAAACTGCTTACTGACTTTTCAGAGATTAAACTACTTCCTTGAAGGTTTCAAGGTTGTACATTTTTTTATTTATGATGAAAACTGGCAACCACAGGCAAAATGTATAGTAATCCTCAATGATACAGAACATCTAAATAAAATAGCACATTGATTCTTTTTTTTTTTTTTTTTTTTTTAAGACAGGCAGGATCTAACTATGTTGCCCAGGCTGGTCTTGAACTCTTAAGCTTAAGCAATCCTCCCACCTTGCTCTCCCAAATTGTTGGGATTACAGGTGTGAGCCACTGTGCCCAGCCTACACATTGATTGTGAATCATCATTGATGACTAAGCGTTTCTAGCATTTTTATGTATTTTGAGTTTGCATCATCCCATTCTACAATCACAATTCTTTAATTAAATGGAGATCACCCAATGAAACAGAAGAATGCTTGAATTATTTTCCAGGATAGTTTTTCCTCTAATTTTACATAGCCTTTCCTCCTGTGGAAGTTAGTATGCAAATATACACTTGAACCATCTAGTCTATTTTTTTTTTAATATTCTAAAGTGAAAGCATCCATGTGGCACAAAACTTACAATATAATAACACTCTCCAGTTATACGACATTTTTAACTGAAGTTGGTAAGGAGTCTGGGCTATTCTTTGGAGAGCCCTGTGAACGAGTGAAACAGACTCCTCCTATTTCGGAGATGGAAAAGGTAAGGACTGGGGTGGAGGTGAGGAGGAGAATTGTTAAAGACTTTCCTTGAACGCAGTTCTCAAGTTGTCAAGTGCTCCTCGTATGTCTTCAACTTCAATGGCAGACACAGTAGAGCTAGGGAGGAAGTATTGGACTGTGATTCTGAAAATATCACCTCTAGACCTATTTGCTATTGCTGATATTTATTCTGCTGCCTTTACATCTCGTTTCCTTGACACACTTAAGCTTACTATATGAAAATGATTCCCTGTTACTTTATGTATTGGAAATCATTCATAGAGCTTTGCATTACTCTGTTTATCTCTCTTTGTATACTAGGGTCTTTGAAAGGTTGTACTGTGGAATTTGTACCGTGAGTTGAATATTAATAAGATAAGGAGAAGAAATAAGTTTTCCCCTTTCTTTATAATCCCACAGTGGCCCTGTGAGCAGGAAAACCAGCTCACATGGGTAGGCCTAGACATCCCAGCTCTGCCCTCCGTATCCCGTTAATACCTCATGACAAATAGAGGGGCCACTTTATGACAGTTTTGGATTTTCTAAGTAAAACATTCAAGAAGTCAGCATCCTCTGCTTTAGTTGAGTGCTTTATTTATTAGGGGAACTATGAAATTTTAGCCTGTTGCTCTTCTTTTTACCTTTTTTTTAAAAGTATAGTTAAGGATTAGCAAAGACTTTTACCACAAGGAATAAAGCATTTCAAACTCCTTAAAGAGATACACTAATATTCTACTTTATTCCTGTATTTTGTAAGTACAAAAACTAATTTTTGTAGATTTTTTCCTCTGGCGGGCTCTTGTCTTCCTTTCCTTGTGTAGGCCCTTAACCTCAGTGTAAAAGAGGCAGATGATCTATACAAAAATATTTTAGGTGTGTATATAAATGAAGCTTAGAATGAGAAAGTTGAGATGGGAAAATTGAGACTAAGGCTTCTTTTTATTTTTTCCTATAGCTGATTGATAGGTAAACTCAGAGGCCAATTTTTAATCAGTGGTTATTGTACTTTACATTCTCACATCTATCACACCATCTGAGACTATCCAAGTGTTTAATGGCAGTTGGAACGGAATCTTCACAACATCTTTTCAAATTAAATAGACGGCTTGAATGATCAGCCTCATTTGTTAGAAAAAGAAAGAAGGAGATTAATTGTGAGTTACGTGAACCAAAGAACATTGGTAGCCTAACTAGTAACTGAAAGTCTAAGTTCAAGTTCTTGCCTTAAAAATTTGAATTCAGGTAAGTTCAACAAACTGGAAGGAGTCTCTACCATGTGCCATGCACGAGGCTGCCTAATAGTATAAGTTGGAAGGCAGAGTAAGGGTTAAATCAAGATTAGTGTTCAGGCCACTGACCCAAGCTTTTAAAATTATGACTGAAATTATACACTTTTCTGTATATTGTGTTCTGTAGTTGGAAAAAAAATTATAGAGAGTGATGAGGCACCCAATAAATGCTCAGATATGGGAATGCAGTCAATAATTGGTAACTAAGTTATTTCAAAGCAAGATGAGAGTCAAATTTATTTCTAAGCAATAGGAATTTTGATATTTATTTACCAAAGTTTCTGAAAATTATTACAACTTCAAAAAGCCATTCTATCAATGATATTAACTGAATCTTTATCATATGGAAAGCATCATCCCAGGGGCTATGGGGATCCAGAAATAAGAATCCAAAGGGAAGCATTGAGCACTAGAAGCTAACATGGAATACGTGCTTGTGCAGAGTCATGACCTCTGGTTTACCAATTATGAAGTCTTAGCTCATTTTTCTACTTTACTCCCTCAATCGCTTTGGTTTATATAGCTTCCCGCTTTCAGTAGAATTTATATTATAGAATGTTCCAATTTACTATTTTATTGTATCTCATTAGCATTCTTGAGATTGAAGCAATGCAGTTGCTATGATCTCCACTACATAGACCACAAACTGAAGTTATTAAGAAGTTAAATGAATTTTTCAAGGTCAAGCAAAGAGCAAGGGTGAGACCTCTATCTCCTGTCTGCCCCACTCATTTTCTTTTCACTAAACTGCCTTGCCTGAAGGACTATTTGAGCTTCCTAGTAAAAAGTTGAAAGGTACTTCATAATTTTTTCTTCAGTAAGCTTTCTCTTATTAAGATATTTTATTACACTATCATTACAATGAAAATAAGGAAATAAAAATACATCTCATCCCACTCACCCAATTTATTTTCCTCAATGATCTTCTATGCTGATATAAAGTTTTAGAAATGAGATCATACCACATTAATTGCTATATCCAATAAATGTTGAGTGATTATTGTACTAACTGTAGAAATGACTATAAAAGAATTTCACCCCTTTCTTATGGTATATATCGTCTGCTTCGATCATTTATTTATCACATTTCTTGTCTTCTGAATTAGGTTTTAGTTGTTAGGGGATAGAATCCATATCTGACCTACTTTTGTTTTAAATCTTCTCGGCACTTTGCACCACGAACTGAACGGAGAACAGAGAACCGTGCTCAGTAAACATTTGCTTAATGAATGAGTGATTACTTCTGCTGAGGAAAACAAAACATGAACACGTTGGTGACAATGGATCAATTCTCTGCTTGCCTTCTCTCCCTCTTCCTTTTGTTTGAGCTCCCTGAAGGCTCTTGCTGGGTGTTTTCTCTCTCCAGTAGCATAGCTGGTCATTGAAAGCCTAACTTTAAGTCCTGGTCTCACATTTCTAGTGTCTCTCTTGTGGCTTCCTGGTTCCACACAAGTACTCCATAAATGTTTGTAGAATGAAGGCAGCAAGGAAGGAGGGAGGGGAGAAAGAGTAGCTAAGGATGTGCTTAACAATTGTTGCATGCTCTCTAAGGGCTGAGAACTGCTTTAAACGCCTTATTTGGAAAGTCATTCACTCCCCTCAACATTGCTACTAAGTAGATTCAATCAGTAGCCCCAATTAAAACCAAACCACAGAGAGAGTAAGTAGTTTGTCCAAGCTCACATAGCTAAGTGGTAAAGGCAAAAATTCAGATCCAGTGTTTTGTTTTTGTTTGTTTGTTTTGTCACTAAGTTATATTGTGTTTTGATACAGCCACCTGGATTTTCAGTACAGTACAGGATAAAAGAGGGAAGGAAACAATGGTCACTAACAGAGCATCGGTAACAACCAACATATTATACTGGAAGAAGCCCTAGAGAAAGAGTCAAAAATCCTATGTCCCAATAAGAATGTTTTCGTATTCAGTTAACTTCATCTAATGTCCCTGGACTTACTATTCTGATCTGCTAAATGGGTATAATTATCCTAGACCTGCCTTGCTTACAGTTGTAAATTTATGCAAATACAATTTGAAATTAAGTGTATAATGTGCTATGACTATGTAAGCTAAGTATTTTAACAGCTGTTATATACATATCACAGCACATTTTACCTGTTACTCTCAACAAATCTTCATATAACAAATATTAACTTTATTCAACTGAATAGAGGCACAAAATGAGCACCACTAGACTTTGTTTAGATTCTGTGCAAATGCAGCTTGATAAAAATAGTTTTAATATAATCAAAGCTTTTTATATAAAGTTTTATGATGGAGCTGGATAGAGTCTCAGTTGAATATTAGACATATCGAGCATCACCCAATGAACCCACAATACAAAGGTGGAGGAAATGGTTGGTGGTGGTGGTGGGGTAAATATATAATGAGAGAAAAGAGCTCCACCTGCTGATCAGCAGTGCCACTTCCTACCACACCCTTGGAAGTCAGCCTCATACACAGTGGATCATAGCCTGTTCACTTTGGAAGATAACGTTAGGAACATAATTACCATCACCACACACACGCAAACGCGCAAAGCCTACCACTTACTGAGTACTTATTTTTTCCCAGGCGATGGAAAGTGATTTCTGCTAATCCTAATACCCTGCCCCCGCCCCTGCCCCCGCCAATGGTAGTGATAGAGCAGAGCCTGAATCCAGGCCACTCGGCTCAAAGCCTGAATCTTCCATTTTCTAGGTGTGGCCTTGGGCAATACATTTCCCTGGGCCTTCATTTCTCCATCTCTAAACAGGGTTTATAATAACTTCTACCTCATTGGGTTGTTACAACGATTCAATGAATCAATGTTTGTAAAGAATTTACAAAAATTGGCTGAGTGCAGTGGCTCACGCCTGTAATCCCAGCGCTTTGGGAGGCCGAGGCGGGCAGATCATGAGGTCAGGAGATCGAGACCATCCTGGCTAACACAGTGAAACCCCGTCTCTACTAAAAATACAAAAAAATTAGCCGGGCGTGGTGGCGGGCGCCTGTAGTCCCCGCTACTCGGGAGGCTGAGGCAGGAGAATGGCGTGAACCCGGGAGGCGGAGCTTGCAGTGAGCCGAGATCGCACCACTGCGCTCCAGCCTGGGCGACAGAGCGAGACTCCGTCTCAAAAACAAACAAACAAAAAAAGAATTTACAAAAATTCTTAGTGCATGATAAGCATTTGTGAGATAGATTTTTAAAAAGGAAAACAAGCTGTAGTTTACAAAACTTTATAACAGAAGTCTTAAAAGGGAAAGTCAGGAGTTGAACACAGACTGTGATCCCAGTGCCTATGCTCTTAAGCACCAGGCTATGTAGCTTCTCAATACGTGACTATGATGAAATACAACCTAAAAGAACTAAGGACATGTCCTTGAGTTAGTTACAGGAATGATGATTTGCTATTTGAATTACATCAAGTTTAGTTCTTTCCATCATTTTATTTCTTATGTTGGATTCCTAATCATTGCCTCCCCAACCCTTTAGCTTCAGCCAATTGTTGCTACAAGAATTTTCAGAAAACATAGCCATAATGATGCCAGATGACGGCAATCATGAAACACTTCTCTTTTTATTTTTCTTATCATTTTGATGGCCTTTCCTAAGCACCTCCTTGCCACTGCTTGCAAATTTCTCATTTCAAAGTTCTGTCTCAACTGGATTGTTAAAATCACATATCCAACTCCTGATACAAAGGCATGTAGTAGTAATGATAATCTGCTCACTGTGTTGAGGCTGCTTATGGGAATCTTCATGGTCCAGAGAAATCATAAAGAAAAGACTTCATGTTTAACATAGTGTCGAATTGGCTCCAACTGCTGAGGCCATGACTTTAGACTTATTGGAGAAATTTGGAATTTGGGTTGAAGGGTGGGACATCCTGCTTTGAGTTGACTGATGATTCCTATTTGAGAGAAGCGGAGAGTCTAAAGGTAAGAGGGATTATTGGAGGAAAGTTCTGAGCATCAGTAACTCCAAACTGAAGCTGAAGAAGAGACA
The DNA here is from genome assembly GCF_047675955.1 of Chlorocebus sabaeus. NCBI lineage: Eukaryota > Metazoa > Chordata > Mammalia > Primates > Cercopithecidae > Chlorocebus > Chlorocebus sabaeus. Next base: position 55,518,872 of record NC_132906.1, read on the forward strand.
AAGCCAAAGAGGGCCATCCACATACAGCTTCTTTTCCCACCTAATGTCAACATATTACAAGATGTAGTCACAATTTAATGATACGGGAAGTGGAATAAAATATTTATTTGGAGAAACTACTGGAAATTTATTACACTATTTTAAGTATAATTGGATCTGTCTGTATTTTACATGGCCTTTAAAAAATTTGTTAAGCACCCAAAAAGAAACAAAGATAATTAAAATGTTGGGAAATAGAATAGATGAAGAAAAGTTAAAGGGCTGTGGAAAATGTAATTTGAAAAGAAAGCAATTAGGGATAACTTCAGTGTTTTTAAGTCTATGGAATGTTATTTATTAAAGAACCAAGTATCTGTTCTCTATTTCCATAGAGATCAGAAATAGAAATGGGCTTAAGTTGCCGCAAGAAAGCTTATGTTTACACACAAGAAAAAACTTCTTGATTAAACTCTAGAACTTACTAGGGAGGGAAATTGTGGGTCTTTGCTCCAGGAAATCTTTAAGAATTGAAGAGGTAAGCCCTGGGTAATCTGATGTGGTGTTGGGTTAAAGCAGAAGGCTTAACTGGAATTTCTTTAGGTCTCATCTAGTACTTAAATGCCATGATTGCATAAATAAGAATTTGTCCACAAAGCAGGAAGGAAGCAGACAGAACAACCAGGCATGGCTCATTTAGCAATGCAATTGCTGTTTCTGAGGGAAGATTTCTGGAAACCTCTGTTTTGAAGTAGAGTTACAATGTCATAGCCAAAACCTTGTGAACAACTTAGAAGGCAGACATTCACTTTTTTTAAGCCTTACTGATAGAGTCAACTGAAGTAATAAAGGACATAGTTATAATTTTCCTTTTGTGTCGGAATTTATGACCATTTTGAGAGTGCCTGTGTATCTACAAAATAATTCATGTTATAATAAATAGAATATTTTAGATGAATTTGTCTGACATGGCTATAATCTAGGCAGTTGCTTTTTGATAGTTTTCTGATGGTTGTTCTTAAATGGAAATTAAAAGCTGATATATGAGGGTGATGGTAAGGCATCCCCCAAAATTTTGAAAATAAGGTGCTCTTTTTTAAAACATTAACTTTCCATGAAGTTAGAATTGTGAAATTTTTACACAGTGGATATGATTAGCCATCTATATAAGGTGAATGGAGAATTTGGGAAATACCGTCATTTCAGCTTAGGTAAACAGAGGAATGTGAGAAACAAAGACTGGAATGTGATTGTAACTTTGTACTCAGTTTGTGGAAACTCAGACATGTGTTTCCTCGCCTCACTTGGAGGAAACATCTCTGATAACAAGGCTCATCAACTACGGAGGCTTAGAAAATGTTGAGTCACAGAAGCCAAAACTCTCAGGGGAGACTTGGCAACACTCTCCTCTACTGACTGAGGATCTCATGCTATTTAAGATCAGCTCAGTCCTCCATTCCGATTCCCTCCATGTTCCTCACCATGCAACCTTCAACATTCAGATGATTTGCCTTTCCACGTGGCTTGATGGTGGGAGAAAGTGTACTGATCTTCAACCTTCCTGACAGTTGAATTTCTTTATATATACATATATATATATTATATATATATAAAATTTCAATAGCTGTTGGGGTACAAGTGGTTTTTGGTTACATGGATGAAATATACATGACGAATTCTGAGATTTTAGTGCACCCATCACCTGAATAGTGTACGTTATATCTAATGTGTAGTTTTTCATCCCTGGCCCCTTTGCCACTCTCCCACTTCTGAGTCTCTAAATTATATCACTCTGTATGCCTTTGCGTACTCGTAGCTTAACTCCCACTTATAAGTGAGAATATATGGTTTTTGGTTTTCCACTCTTGTGTTACTTCACTTAGAATAATGGCCTCCAGCTCCATCCAAGATGCTGCAAAAGACATTATTGCATTCCTTTTAATGACTGAGTAGTATTCCACGGTGTGTATATGTATATATATATGTATCACATTTTCTTGATCCACTCATTAGTCAATGGGCATGTAAGTTGGTTCCACATTTCTGCAATTGTGAATTGTGCTGTTATAAACATATGTGTGCAAGTGTCTTTTTCATATAATGACATCTTTTCCTTTGGGTAGATACCCAGTAGTAGGATTGCTGGATCGAATGGTAGATTTACCTTTAGCTCCTCAAGGAATCTTCATACCTGACAGTCGAATTTCTCATAGTAAATGATTTATAGATCAGCTCCTGAGCTGAGTTCACGTAAATCTACACATGAGGAGATGGCTTGCCCATTGGCAGGCTGGTATGAGGGGTCTGAATCTATAGGTTTCACATCATGGTATTTTTTTCTTTTTTTACAGTGAATGCAAACAAGGATTGCATAAGCAATCTCTCTCTCTCTCTCTCTCTGTCTCTCTCTCTGTCTCATTGCTTGCCCTCCTCAAGCTGAAACAAAAATATTATTTTAAAATATTTTCTATTAAAGTAATGATTCCTCTCCAGCTCACACAGATGAGATCTCCCTTCCTAGCTGTAGAAGGTGGAGATGATGGGATTGGGTTATGCCTTCGTAGAAGGAGGTACTGAGAGGCTCTCAAGCTGTGCAGCAAGAATAGTTCTCATGTGAGAACAGTGGTGGAGTTGATGACTCACAGGAGCACTGGCCACATTTAATAGACACTTTGTACTTCAATCATTTTGAAATGTTAACAACTCCAATATTCATTTTGACACATATTGGTAGTTTCCTGCATTGCTTTCCAGTGAGTCAATAGAAAGGCTTTGTCTACATGACTGGTAAGAATACGGTTCCATATATCATAAAACTGTGTAGATAAATGTGTATTGGTTTTAGATAGTCATGGATTTCCCAACTCTTAGACCAGCACTCTAGTGAATCTCACTACCACACTACCTCTGGTTGTGACCTTATCAGATTTCATAAGCTGAACAGGCTTTGGCTGGGACAATTTGTGAGTGGCAACAACCCAAAGAAAACCAGGTGCTACAGGAAGTGGAATGGGTGATTCAGTCAGGTGCATTCTTTCTTATGATTCAGGCTGACCCACTAACTAATCATTGTGAGTGGGCACTCTGCTCTCAGGAGTGCTTGTGAATAAGATGTATAGTAAAGGTCTTAATCACTTTTGCTGACTGAAAAGCTTTCACAGAGATTGCTTTTCAGAATTTCGAAATGGAGAAATCAATTCTATTGTGGTAATAAAAGTTATTGGTAATCCCATTGTGGATATGCTGTATGCTCTATTTCCTATCTTTACTCAATATTGCAATGTGCAATATGTTATTAAGTACCCAGGGCATTTTGATTCAGCACTATGTTTGCATTTGGCAAATTTGTATTTATTCTTTTTTTGAGTTTATTAAGTCTTTGAACTTTAAAGTAATATACAAGTAAAGTTACTTGTTTATTTCATTTATTTATGTTCTCTTTGCAGGATTTAATAAGAACTAACAAACAGAAGCAATAATTTAATAAATGAGAATACTGAGGCAAGAAGAAAATACAACTAAGAAATTTAGGCAAACATAAATATTAAGGTTAGCATATATTATGGCTCATATAAAAAAGACAGTTATAACAAAACCATCTTGCCTAATTCAGAGGAGAAAGTGTCATTATTAAGCTCTCACTGTTTGCCATGAGACAGATCTGATTGGCCTCTCTGCCATTTACTCTGTCGCCATGGGGACATGTGAAATGACAATAGGAGTTATATCTACTCTCAGGAGTTTTTAGTAAGTATTAAAGGAGGTTGCTCTGTGAAATGTATAGTGTGATGCCTGGTACATAGTAAGGTTTATCAAATGGTAATTATTTATATTATGATAATGATTATTACATTAATTTCCATAAATTTGTGATTGAAGAGTTCCCAGTTGCCTTTGGAAAAAAAAAAAAAAAAAAGCTTTAATGCGACCCAGGTGCCTTTTAAAATATATACGTGTCCTTCTGACGATCAGAGGGGGCATGACTTCAGCAGGTCTTGGAGCATATGACATTGTTCATGTCCATTGTCTTCCTAAGCCACAGAGCAGGATCCCTCAGTGATGGCTCGGTCTGCTTCAGGGTCCTGCTATAGTTTAAGCCTCCCTTGCCTTCATCACTTCCAGCTTTTCAATGGTGATATGTATGCCTCCTAAAGGCTTGGATGGCCAATGCAGGAATCGGTTAACAATGTATTTGTTCATTTTATGAGCAATGTGAGTATGTAGGGAAATTTTCTGGTTCAGCTTCACTCAGAGGTGAGTAGGAGATCCACTTGCCTTGGCTGCTCCTCACTGCTCGTGGTCTGAAGAAAATGGAATGTTCCCAGGGCTTTGACAAAGACCTTGTACAACCTGCAGCATTCTTCACCTAATCCCCCAGTCTCTTCTTCCTTAGGAGGAGCTGCTTCTGACTCACTGCCACAGGCACAGCCACCTACAGTGCTTACTTAGAGTGACACTTTGATCCTACAATGCAAGAATCATCTTAATGACGCTGCAGCTGCCCTAGGCAGGATGGCTGTTCACTATCTATTTGGGAAAATAAAGATCTGCCAAGGAAGGTACATTCAAGGAGGCCAGGGGCTGGCTGTAGGGAAGGAAGAAGGGGCTTCACTGTCCTTTGTTTTTTGTTTTGTTTTCTTTTTTGAGATGGAGTCTTGCTCTGTCACTCAGGCTAGAGTGCAGTGCCATGATTTCAGCTCACTGCAACCTCTGCCTCCTGGGTTCAAGCAATTCTCCTACCTCAGCCTTTCAAGTAGCTGGGACTACAGAGACGCACGACCATGCCAGGCTAATTTAGGTAATTTTAGTAGAGACAGGGTTTCACTATGTTGGCCAGAATGGTCTAGAAATACTGGATTAAAGTGATCTGCCCGCCTCAGCCTCCCAAAGTGCTGGGATTACAGCCGTGAGCCATTGTGCTGGGCCTTCACTGTCCTTTCTAAAAATATTTCATTACATTAAGAAAAAAATTAATTATAAGTAGTATTTACTTATTGAGAACATCTACTACAAGAAAAAGAAATTATTCTTCAAAAGGATCTTTTGAAGGTACCCCATATTTTTCCTTCTAACATTTCTCCTTAAAATAATTTAAGTAAATTCAAAACTAGTAGAACTTTCCATATGAAAATAGGTCAGATGTATTTGGGGTGAGAAGCCTAGTTCACATTTCTGAAATGAGCTCATCAAGTGGTCCTTTACATTTCCCCAGCATCTTTTATGAACCTTTGCCCCGGATAGATATTCAATTAGGTAGAGTACCTGAACTGCTCAAATAACATTTCTGAACTGGACTTGTTTGTCCTAGTAAAGTCTTACCTTAGTAAATTCAGATCTTACATTTCAAACTTTTCTATAGTTTCTAAACTTGTTCTCTTCTCAAATTACTGAATATGATTACTTTTGGTGGGCTCTGGAGTCAGCCTAGGTTCAAATCCTGGCTCAAACACTGACTAGTTGTATAACATTAAGCAGGTCATCTCATCTTTCTAATCCAAAATTTTCTCATCTGTAAACTGAGTATTAATATGAAATAATAAGGTTGTGAAGAGTAACACATGTCAATTGCTTAACGCACTGCTTAGCATATAATTCATGTGAGCTACTACTGTTATAGTCATTATTTCAACACTAAATGATAACTTCAGAAGTGATCAATTCAAAGGATATGAATACATAATTTACAAAAGAAAAAAATTCAAGAGGCACATACATTTATGAAGAAATACTTAAATTAACTAAAAGTGAGATAATGCAAATTAAACGTTGATAGATAATTTTACTTATAGAATTGGAAAAAACTTTTGAAAATGATCATCTTCTACTTTGGCAAAAGTACGGTTAAACAGGTGGGTACTCGGAGACTTGGAGTGAACTCTAAATTGGTATACGCTTTTGATAATGCAATTCAATATGTATCGTGTTTTAAAAGACTTCACACTCTTCAACCTTGTAACTGGATGAGTCCTTTAAGGATACAGTGAGGCTGTCAAGGATTTTTATTAAACCATAATATATTAATAATAATAAAATGAAACTAATGTGTGAAAGTGGATGAATGTTAAAATATAGCAAGGGACATTATAAAGTTTTAAAATAATATTCTCAAAGAACATTTAAGATTAGGAAAAAAATACTTCTAACATATTACAAAACTGAATAGAGTATTGTGTATGATCCCCCTTTGTTATTTACATACATATATAACATACACCTATCACTGATGTCTTTTAAGACATCTCCACATGGATAACCAATAATCATCTCAAACTTTACGTGTCTACATTCAGATGTTTAAATTTCTAGCCATAAATTGTTAAATCTGTTTCTCCTCTAGTCTTCCCCATCTAGATAAAGGGAAACTTCATCCTTCCAATTGCTCAAGTCAAATATCTGGGGGTCTGTTTTGATTTCTTTCTTTCCTTCATACCCACGTTCAATCCATTCACCTCTGATCTGATCCCTTTCTGATCCCTTTCCATGATCGCTTTCCATGATCCGAGAATCTGATCCCTTTCCATGATCCCAACTTCTTCTCTGGCTCCCGCCTCCATCACCTCCTGCCTATAGGTGACTGCAGGGATCTCTCAACTGGGATCTTTGCACCAGCCCTTCCTCCCTCCATTCTTTTTTCTCAGCACAATAGCCAGAGACAGAGGGAGCCTTTAACATACATCAAATCATGTCACTTCTCTGTTCAAAAGCCTCCAAAAGCAAAGTCAATTCTGTGTATTGGCCTGCAAAAGCCTTCCTGATTGATGTTCTGCTGTCTCTCTGAACTTATTGCCTACCACTCTTCTCAAAATTTCGGTTTCGCCAGGCCCAGTGGCTCACACCTGTAATCCCAGCACTTTGGGCGGCTAGTCGGGCGGTTCACCTGAGACCGTCCTGGCCAACATGGTGAAACCCCATCTCTACTAAAAATACAAAAATTAACCAGATGTGGTGGTGTGTGCCTGTAATCTCAGCTACTTGGGAGGCTGAGGCAGGAGAATCGCTTGAACCCAGGAGGCGGAGGTTGCAGCAAGCCCAGATGGTGCCACTGCACTCCAGCCTGGGCGACAGAGTGAGATTCTGTCTCAAAAAAAAAAAAAAAAAAAAAAAAGAAAAGAAAAGAAAAAAAAAGAAAGAAAAAGAAAACAACAACAGCAACAACAACAAAAACCTCGGTTTCAGCCCCACTAGCTCCTTGTGTCGCTAATTCTCACGAAACACCTTCCTTTTCTTTCCACCCACACTTAACCTCCGCCTGGAATGCTCCACATGGCTGGTGCTGTCACCTCCTGGAAGTCTTTGCCTAAGGGCCATCTCCTTGAGTGCATACCCATGTTTAAAGACATTCCAGTCTCACCCCAGTATTTCCGCTCTCCCTTAGAAAGCTCCCCCGCAACCTTTTTTTAAAATAGCACTTAGGAACAAGTGACTTGTTTCCCTTATTCATCCTTTCTCTCTCCAGTAGAATGTAAGCCGTTTGAGCTGGGGACTTTTTCTTGTTGCTCACTGTTGGATCTTCATTACTTAGAACAGTGCCTGGCTTATGTGGTGAATGAAAACATACATATTTGTTGACTAAATAAACAAATGTGTAAGCACATGATACATATCTAGATAAATTTAATGTTTTTTACTTTCTTGTTTAAACTCTCCTGTACTTAAATTTTCTAAATTGACATTATTTTTCCATCTTTATTATCAGAAAAAACCCACAATCAATGTTATTCTTTTTTATTTTTAACTTGGTAATTACTGGTATTTATGGGCTAACTGAATGTATGAATCTTCCAGCCTTTCTGTATTTTGGATAGCTCATTATGAGGGACAAATCATCTTGATAAAGGATGAACTTCTTTGCTTTTCTGTAACTCTCATTTCCTCTTTTTCATAGCATTGTTGAAAATACCATATTTTCTGCATTTTCTAACTCCGAATCAGTATTAGGCTGGTGGGCTAGCTCCTTGCCCACTCTTTCAATGTATTATTACTACTACTATTGCCACTACTTCAATTATTTGCTATTAGTGGCCTTTTTTCTGTATTTTCTTTCCATTTCTTCCTAGCACATCAGATCCTGTTCTGATACCAGTTCTGAGGTCAGTGCATCTATGTACGTCTATGTACACTGGAAGAGCATTAATATCTATAGGGCAGCCCAGGTTCTGGGAACCTGGTCACGTCATCTTATGTATCCTATATCTATTCATCCTCAGAGTAGCCCTCTTTAGCAGCTATTATTACTCCACATGACAATGGGGAAACTGAGGCTGGGAGCTTGAGGAACTTGTCAGAAGGCACACAGCTAGGAAGTGGCAGAGAGCAAATGTCTTGACTTCGAAGTCCACACTCTTTCTACTTTTCATAATGGTTGCCTCCCAGCTCTAAAATGTGTTTATTTCTTCATTTATATACTCTGTCTTTTCAGAAAGGATTTGAGAGAGATGACACATTTGTTATTGTTTCTAAGCTCTGGCTTCTGCCTCCATACTGCTTAAGCCCAGAAGATTGAGGAGGATGGTGTGGGCTGGAGGTGGACTGTGGGAGAAAGCTCTTCCTGTCACCAGAACCCTCTCTTGTCACCAAGTGGCCCACTTGCAGCAGACTCCAGGATGTCCCAGCCAGGGCAGTGTTGGAGTTGTTTGTCATCAGGTGATCCCAGGCTTAGCTTGGTGAGTGTAGTTTGTTTGGTAACTAGTATCATAGTAGGCAGTCTTTGATCTAGAGCTTTCATTAGTCCTTTAGTGATTCTTTTCTTTGGCAAATTATTTTTTCTTTTGAAGTCTTTTGAAAAATGTCATATATATTCTTATTCAATCTATTTTTTGTGGTGAAAAACTCCACAACTTTTTAAGAAGAGAAGAGGATGTTAACTAACATCTACAGAATAGCACTTTAAATGTATTATCTTTTTTAATATTCACAAATGCTAGTGAGATAGATCTCATTATCCTTTTTTGATAAAATAGATGAAGGAATCTTGGCAGAAGAAAATTACGTAATTTACCTAACGGAGGCTTTAAGATTTATTTTTTTTCTACCTTTGAACTCATTCTACTATTACATATGCAAATATTGAGATAGATTGGACTGCAGCTCTGACACTCATGGCCTTTAAACAACAAGAACTCATAGTGTAGTTACAGAATTTGAGGCTGCAGAGGAAAATGGCAATATTTCAGCCAATTAGAGAAAGGCAGCTCAGTTTCCTGGGCTTCACGGGGGTGCTCTGATCATTGGTATGTTATTGATACATCTATCTGTGACTTATTTTTTGTAATTTGAAATCTGTTTGTAGAGGAATATCAAGACACTGGTATTCCTCAACAATATTAACATTACCAAGTCACCTTACTGTATGAACATCTGTCTAAAATGTTTAAATATTGATTTGGTGAGGGGCAACATGGGGGTTAACACAGGACTTTCTTAGCTCCTTTTCTGATTTTGACTGATACAATTCTACTGCTTAATTTCCACTGAGATTATACATTATTCACACTATCTCACTTACCTAGAATGTGATTTTCCAAGAGTTGCTTGTACTTAGGAAGAATCAAGTTAGTCTCTGGTGGTATTTAAGGGGCTTCAGAAGTAAACTAGTTCCTCCAGTGTCAGGAAACTGTGAGTCATCTCAACTCTCATGCTTTCTGACTCTAAATGAAGAAGGGCAATGTTCACATAGAAACCGTATAATTTGTCACGTTAAGAACAGACTGATCTTGTTCTGATGCTCTTGCAGAGCTCCAGATATCCTTATATAAGGAGAAATTTTCAGAAATTAATAAAATGAAGTTCAGCGTTATGGAATGTGACTAATACATCTGAGATAAGTGACTCAAACATTAGCAGAGGGAGATACTTGCAGTTTTAGCATTAAACAATTTTGAGTTACTTGAGATTTTTTTTTAATCATCAGAACTCATTGTTTTCATATTTGAAACATGAGAAAAATTCTTCACTTTGTAGATTTAAAAGAAACTCACTGGATAGAAATAGACCAAAAATTTAGTCCTTAGAAAATAATATTTTAGTAGTAGTATCTCATAAAGAGTAAATACTTGATGCAACTATTTGCATATTGACCTCAATGCATGATTTTAAACCCATGATCATTTCCCAAGATAATTTTCTAATGTCCACATTTCCCCGAGTGCTTAGTGCCACTCCCAGACATATCTATGTGTCATTAAGTCTGCAGGCCTGTGTGGATAAGTGTGTGCACAAGTGCATGCCTAGGTAACAGGAGCCCTTCAGTGATGTCAGATGTGTTGAACACTGGAAACGGGAAATGTTCTGTTTGATGACCTTTGCCAAATTGCAAAGTGCAAACTGGCAAAGTGAGTTTCATCACTCAGAATCTCAGTTTTGGAGATAGCAGAGATACATTACTATCTAGTTAAATCCCTCATCAAATCAAGAAATAAAATGAGGTGTCTGGGCTGTGACTCATGCCTGTAATCCCACCACTTTGGGAGGCCGACGCAGGTGGATCACCTGAGGTCAGGAATTTGAGACCAGCCTGACCAACATGGTGAAACCCCGTCTCTACTGAAAATACAAAAATTAGCTGGGTGTGGTGGCGCATGCCTGCAGTTGGGAGCTACTTGAGAGGCTGAGACAGGAGAATTGCTTGAACCCAGGAGGAGATTGCAGTGAGCCGAGATCACGCCACTGTACCCCGGCCTGGGTGACATGACAGAGTGAGACTCTATCTCAAAAAAAAAAAAAAGGTAGTGAAATTGAAATGAGGATTTTCTTATGGAATATATCTATCTTTTCATAATTACACACTTAAGACATTTCTACCCCTTCACAGTGTGTTCAGTACTTATTGCTCAGTACATGATCTCTAACTAAATATTTGTAAATGACTGAATAGATGGATGAATGAATGAATGGGTGAGTAAATGATAGAATGAGTCTCAGAGAGATCGTGCAAACACGTGCCAGGAAAAGAAACCCAGGTGTTTCTTATTTTTCCGTTTTCTAGTTCCTGCAAGTTCTCTTTAGGTGAGCTAATCAACTCATTATCTTTTAATCTTTAAACCCTATTTCTGGACACACCACATATTCTTAGCTGAACTAGGCCCCTTTCTTCCCCTATTTTCACCTCTTCCTCAAAGCTTTGCTGGGTAACTGGAAAAAAGGTGATTTCTTCCTCAACCGTTCTTTGTCTGAACATGCAGCAATGCATGAGTCACTCTTCACTCCTAAGACACAATAGAGCTTTCCATGGCTTGTATTTGCTATAAATATTTACTGCCCTGATCTCTGATTTACCTAATGTTAACACAATTGTCTGGGTAGCCTTAGACCTTTGGTATATATACTAGTCTTAGTATTTGTCTGAGATACCAAACTACATTAGGGTTCTAAATTTGGTAAACATGGAATCCATTCCAATTGAGGTTACTGGCAAAGTTGAAAACACTGTCATTTTTTTTCTGGAATAATAGGTATTGTTCTAGCGAATGTCTGTCTACCTACTTAAACTCAAATCCCTCTAACAATCTTATGGGGTAGTAGCTGAGGCTTCCAGAAATGAAATGACTTTTAGAAAGTACTAAAGCCAGTATTTAAATTGAGATTGGTCTGTCTTTTCAGGCCAATTTGTGCCCACCACATTACGCACTCCCCTCTTCCCATCCCATAATCATGGAGAGCATTTAAAGACATCAGAACCATTAAATACAGACTACCATATCTAAAAGGGCAGAAAATTTCTGCTCCATTACTCCTTCTAGCCTTTAGGTTCTGAGAAGGCATAGTGAACATGAGAAGACAATAATAGAGAAAGTTGTTCTCTGGCTATGTCTATCAGACCAGTTTATGGTGTCACCAAATGAGAATAAAGAGAAATGACCTCTTCATATTTCTCACAATCAGAGTTTATTAATCTCCCCTCCACAGCTATGAGGATGCTTTATTTTTTTAATTTTTAAAATTTTTTTTATTATACTTTAAGTTCTAAGGTACATGTGCACAACGTGCAGGTTTGTTACATATATATATATATATACACACACACACACACACACACACACATGTGCCATGTTGGTGTGCTGCACCTGTTAACTCGTCATTTACATTAGGTATCTCTCCTAATGCTATCCCTCCCCTCTACCCCCACCCCACAACAGGCCCCAGTGTGTGGTGTTCACCACCCTGTGTCCAAGTGTTCTCATTGTTCAATTCCCAGTTACGAGTGAGAACACACAGTGTTTGGTTTTCTGTCCTTGTGATAGTTTGCTGAGAATGATGGTTTCCAGCTTCATCCACGTCCCTACAAATGACATGAACTCATCCTTTTTTATGGCTGCATAGTATTCCATGGTGTATATGTGCCACATTTTCTTAATCCAGTCTATCGTTGATGGACATTTGGGTTGGTTCCAAGTCTTTGCTATTGTGAATAGTGCCTCAATAAACATATGTGTGCATGTGTCTTTATAGCAGCATGATTTATAATCCTTTGGGTATATACCCAGTAATGGGATGGCTGGGTCAAATGGTATTTCTAGTTCTAGATCCTTGAGGAATTGCCAGACTGTCTTCCACAACGGTTGAACTAGTTTACAGTCCCACCAACAGTATAAAAGTGTTCCTATTTCTCTACGTCCTCTCCAGCACCCATTGTTTCCCGACTTTTTAATGATCGCCATTCTAACTGGTGTGAGATGGTATCTCCTTGTGGTTTTGATTTGCATTTCTCTGATGGCTGGTGATGATGAGCATTTTTTCATGTGTCTGTTGGCTGCATAAATGTCTTCTTTTGAGAAGTGTCTGTTCATATCCTTTGCCCACTTTTTGATGGGTTGTTTGATTTTTTCTTGTAAATTTGTTTAAGTTCTTTGTAGATTGTGGATATTAGCCCTTTGTCAGATGGGTAGATTGTAAAAATTTTCTCTCATTCTGTAGGTTGCTTGTTCCTCTGATGGTAGTTTCTTCTGCTGTGCAGAAGTTCTTTACGGTTTAACTAGATCCCATTTGTCAATTTTGGCTTCTGTTGCAGTTGCTTTTGGTGTTTTAGACATGAAGTCCTTGCCCATGCCTATGTCCCGAATGGTATTGCCTAGGTTTTCTTCTAGGGTTTTTTATGGTTTTATGTCTGACATTTAAGTTTTTAATCCATCTTGAATTAATTTTTGTATAAGGTGTAAGGAAGGCATCCAGTTTCAACTTTCTACATATGGCTAGACAGTTTTCCCAGCACCATTTATTAAATAGGGAATCCTTCCCCCATTTCTTGTTTTGTCAGGTTTGTCAAAGATCAGATGGTTGTAGATGTATGGTATTATTTCTGAGGACTCTGTTCTGTTCCATTGGTCTATATCTCTGTTTTGGTACCAGTACAATGCTGTTTTGGTTACTGTAGCCTTGTAGTGTAGTTTGAAGTCAGGTAGTGTGATGCCTCCAGCTTTGTTCTTTTAGCTTAGGATTGTCTTGGCAATGCGGGCTCTTTTTCGGTTCCATATGAACTTTAAAGTAGTTTCTTCCAGTTCTGTGAAGAAAGTCATTGGTAGTTTGCTGGAGGTGACATTGAATCTATAAATTACCCAGGGCAGTATGGCTATTTTCACGATATTGATTCTTCCTATCCATGAGCATGGAATATTCTTCCATTTGTTTGTGTCTTCTTTTATTTCATTGAGCAGTCATTTGTAATTCTCCTTGAAGAGGTCCTTCATGAGGATGCTTTAATTTTTTCTTAATTCAGCCCGGAATATCAGGTTGAGGTAGGAAGTTCAGGGCCATTGGTCAGTTGCATCTTAAAGGCATCCACCTATTCTTTTGACACCTCCATTCTTTTTCCAGTGGAATCAAAAGACATGTAACTCCTGCAAGTTAAACTGTGACCAACAGCAAAAATTGGTTTATTTATCCATCAACAAGCATTTATTAAACTATACTATGAGGAAAACATGAAATATTAGAATAAAAGGTAGACAGTGATAATTAGTTTAAAGGACATGCAGAGATGAAGGTTTAGAAGAGACAGGAATTACAGCTGGGGAAGAGAACCTGAAAGACTTCCTGGAGAGCATGGTGTTTGCACTGGATCTTGGTAGTTTGGGAAAGGAAAGGAGCCTAAGTGGAAATTAGTGTGAATGGAAGGAGTGGGGACCAGGTTACAGAAAGGAAATAGCTAGTGAGCTAGTTTGAATGGAAGACTTTTAAAGAAAAGAAGTGGAGAATAAGGAAAGAGAGGGTTAAGCTCCTTCTGGAAGACAGGTACCACATGTCTGAGAAGATTGCTTTATGAGGGTTCAGTATATTCTTGGGGGCAAGCTCAATCTCACAAACCAAAAGAGTAGATCAAAATGCCAGAAAAATATATGCAGGACTTGGTGATGATGGTAGTGGTAGTGGTGACAGTGGTGAAGGTGGTGGTGATAATGACAGAAGTGATGCAAATTTTGGTGATCTGGTGACAGGGATGACAGAAGAGGAAGAGGATGTTCAGCAGGAAAAGCAGTTTATTTGAAAAGAAATGGAAAATTCACTTTTTTTTTTTTTTTTTTTTTGAGACAGAGTTTTGCTCTTGTTGCCCAGGCTGGAGTGCAATGGCGTGATCTCAGCTCACCGCACCCTCCGCCTCCCAGGTTCAAATAATTCTCCGTCTAAGCCTCCCAAGTAGCTGGGATTACAGGGATGTGTCACCACACCAGGCTAATTTTGTATTTTTAGTAGAGATGGGGGGTTTCTCCATGTCGGTCAGGCTGGTCTCAAACTCCTGACCTCAGGTGATCTGCCCACCTCGACCTCTCAGAGTGCTGTGATTACAGGCATGAGCCACCATGCCTGGCCAGAAAACTCACTTTTAAAAAAATAACATTACGTTATTGCTGAAAATGTATCCTAAGTCTACGTAAGGAATGCAGCATCAACTATGGTATTAGGTGTGGAGGGAAACCGTGAAATTGCTAATTCAGTAGATTTCATAGTTAGCTAAGCTAATTAAAAAAGGCATTCTATTTAATTATTTAAGCGATTAAATTAAATCACCCAATTTAGTGAGAGTGATTAGGCCTCTTTCAAACAAAAGAAAACCCAGTTAAAAATAAGTAAAATTGGTAACAAGGAAATAACCTAACATATGTAATTAACCTGTAGAACTTAGTGTCATAGGATTGAATTAATGATAGTATTTATTAAGGTAGAACTGTAAGACTGTAAAAACATCTGGCACTTACATGAATAATCAATGTTATTAGTATCTAATATCCCCAGAGATAAGTATCATTATCATTTGTTAATTTCACTTAAGTGCTGAAATATACATTCTATAGCTTGCCCAATGAATATGAGAATTTTATATTTTATAGTCTTGAGTTAATTAGGAGCGACATAAATTCTGTAGTAGAACATCATTGAAATAAATGGAATCAACATGACAACTAATCAGTGTTTTTGCTGCCAAAATGTGTGTTCTTTTTTCAAAATCCTCATTAATATTATTTCAAGCAGGATTTCAGTGTTCTTATGACAGCTTCCATTACTTCCCTAGCGAAACTGTTCTATAAAATAATACTTGTTTCTGTCTAACAACTTTTTTCTTTCTTTTTTTTTTTTTTTTTGAGACAGAGTCTCGCTCTGTCACCCAGGCTGGAGTGCAGTGGTGTGATCTCAGCTCACTACAACCTCTGCCTCCTGGACTTAAGCAATTCTCCTGCCTCAGCCTCCCAAGTAACTGGGATTACAGGCACATGCCACCACGCCCAGCTAATTTTTGTATTTTTAGTAGGGACGGGGTTTCACCATGTTGCCCCAGCTGGTCTTGAACTCCTGACCTCAGGTGATCCACTCCCCTCAGCCTCTCAAAGTACTGGGATTACAGGTGTCAGCCACCGCACCCGGCCCCAACTTTTCGTTACTTGTAGTCTTCTTCTTTCTCTCTCTGTTCATCAACCATATCTCACTACCAGATACATATTTTCAAAAACTGCAAAATTCTCATCCAAGTCTTAGATAAATTTCCTCCTCCTAATATTTTGGGTCCATTTCTCCCTCACCTTCTCATGTTTATGTATTAGTTTGACAAGTCTTTTTGGAACAGCTACTTACCACACCAGCAGGTAGTTTGAAATGGCAAAGAGGACAATGGCTTTGGAATCTGATAAATTAAGGTTTGAACCGTGGCTCTGGTATGTAACAGCTAGTGACCTTGAACAAGTTGTTTCACCAGCTTGAGCCTCCGCCATTATCTGTAAAAGGAATGGAAGGATGAAAATGCTTCCCTAGCAGGATTCTTATGACGTTGTGAGAGAATGTCTGTCTGGTATCTGGAACATGGCGGGCACTCATTCTGTAGCAAGTGCATTGTGCTACTTTAGTTTTGCCCTACTGTGTCATAGGAGAGAATACAGAGCAAAATGTCTTTTAGCTCTTCCCCATTTTTGCTGACTCTTCTTGTTTTCTATCTGTTTTACTTCTGGATCTCATTTCATGCCTAACTAAACTCCAATTTTCCTTGTTTCCTCCCACCACTTCCGCCTATTTTCCACAATGTTGTGCACTTGTATTGACCAACTAGGCTACATGGAGAACCACCAGTGAGTCTTCAGCAGACAATATTTTCTTGTCTTTTTTCCTCCAGGCTTGTAGGAGATCACAACAGGAAAGCAAAAACCTTATTTTATGCAATAATTTTGCTTATCTGATTTATAGGAAGGGAACTGTTTAATAAGAAGGAGCTTGCATATAAGGGTACCAAAAGGCATGAATAGTATTTCTGGAATAGTAGAGACAATTTTTATCTGTTTGCTTTGTTGCTGGCCACAAAATAGATAAAATATTATGAAACTACAACATTACATAACATTTACCTGCTTGTTTTTCTCATTGCTAGCTTATATTTTTAGTACTTGGCTGTTGCTTTAGCCTTGGAAATATGTCAAATAGGTAGTGCACCCAGATTTGAAAATGGAAGAAAAGGAGAGAATCTCCTTCTCCATAACAGAGAAGAGGGAGGGAGAGACAGAAAGTGAAAGAAAGAGAGAGAGAAGACTCAGGTCATCAGAGAGCTAAGAATCAGCGAATCCATACATTTTACTGAGAAGCCAGAGTTTGCAAAGCACAGGGTATGGCACAGGATCTGAAATGACCTTGATATCCAATGCCTGGTATGGGGACATTTACTCAGTACATATCTGGTAACTGGTTAATAGCAGCTACTTGTTCTCTTCCAGGCCTCTTTATAGAAGAGACCCTTTTCTCCTGTTCCCTTTATTTTAAACTTACAGGGCAAGACCATCTACCCTGTTGGAACTATTGACTCCACCCATTTGCCCTTAAAGTAACAGGAACAATTTGCTGAGATAAGGCAGAGATAATGAACATCTTAGCATGTCCAGTTTAGATATTCTGGGCTCTCTCTTTTTCAGCCTAGCCTACCTGGAGGGTTGGGCATATACTTGTCCCCTCTTGTTCCTCCCATGTAAGGCACATCTTGATTAGGGCCCAGCACCTACTACCGAAAGACAGGTTGGGGCCCATCTGAGCCTTGGGCCTTGATGGGCTCACTCCTGGTTGCAAACTTGGTCATGCTGCTTAAAAGATTCTCCATACAAGGGATTCTAGGTCTAGACTGGAAAAAAATTTGAAGGAAGGCCCCTATTGATGGAAGAGCCAAATCTTATTTTCCAGTCCAGGTTTACAACTGAAGTATAAGACACCTGGATTTCTATCCGGCTTTTGAAGATTTTGTTCAATAGGTGTTACTCTTAGAGGGGGTTTGGGAATGAAGCGTGCTTAATGTCCTCTTTGCAAAATACAAACCTTCAGAACTCTTGATCCCATAGTGAATTCACTAGGAAAGCTTGAAATTCAGGCACAAGGGCTAGCTTGCATAAAAACAACAACAGCAACAACAAAAGCACTTGGAGATATCAAGGTTCAGCAGAGGTAGGAGATCTGGGTGCTTATTAAAACACACTATTCGACTCAAATGTAAAATTTCAATTTTATGAGGTTGTTTATTGAACATGATTATATACATGAGTGTCATTTAAAGTAAGCTATAGTTATATGAGGCTTGTTGAGATATGTGGCAGCTCAATGCCCCTCTACTCTCCTCTTTCTCTCCAATGGAAGCAACTTTTCAACTCATATAACTGGTTTTTCTTTTTTTTTTTTAGTTTTTAGTGGGTTTTTTGTTTTTGTTTTTGTTTTGCCTCCAAATGACCAGAGGACATACTTACTTCACTACTTTCTGACTTTGAGATTGTAGACGTCGCTTATTTCTTTAGCCCTTGTTTATTGACTTCCCATTTTTGAGAATGAGGATTTGGGTCTCTTTCACAGCCCATCTTTCACCATACAACCTCCCCACACCCCATTCTCCAAATATATTATAATGTTGGTAAATTCAGTCTTCAGGATTTTATCACTGTGATAGTGAAAACATGATTGGTAGCTGAGTTCTACAGTATAATGTAATTAATGTAATTTCTTTTCCGCATTACTTTTTTGTATGTGTGGAGTCAATAATTGTCATTAGCTTAATGCCAAACTTACGCCTTCAACACATCAATTATCCTATCAGTTTCTCTTTTCCAGGATGTCTCTCCTGGAGGCGGTTGACCTCTCCAGTATGAAGGAAGTCCCCTCATTTCTGGTGTTCCACTGTCATTATAATCCCCATCCCTCTTCACTATAAGCCCAGTGATTCTTTCTGCTGCTCTCGTGTTGGATCTTCTCCTTCCTGGACATGGTGCCATCCTTGTTCTTCACATGAGGCACATCCTCCACAAGATTCCTGCCTAGAGCACTCGGTCTGGAGGAAGCTCAATTGCTCAGAATCTCAAGAAGGAAAAAGACTGATTTTTAAAATATGCTTTGGCTTTGATGTCTGAACAGGACTAGAAAGAGACCAAAAGCAAACAGCACTCCAACCAGGCTGGAGTAAGAAAGGGATTTCTTTAGAAAAGAATCTGTTGTCTTGGAGATTCGGCCAGGCTAAACCTACTGCCTATGTAAGCCTAAAGGAGGTACTCTGCTTTTAAAGAAGCCTTCATTGTCTGTCACTACATGAGAGCATTTGACTGGTATCCAAGGAAATCTCATACAGGAAGGGAGGTAAGTTCTCAGATGACAAACGGAAATGACTCCCTCCTGAGAGGATCTTATCTAGAAAACTATTCAGAGCCACTCTTTAGTTATTATTTTTTACTTACATAAATTTAGGGGTGCAGGTGTAGTTTTGATACATGAATATATTGCATAGTGGCAAAGTCTGGGCTTTTAGTACAACTATTACCTGAATAGTGTACATTGTACCTGTTAAGTAATTTCCCTTCCCTCAACCCCTCCCTCTCTCCCACCTTTCCAAATCTTCAGTGTCTATTATTCCACACTCTATGTCCATGTGTACACTTTATTTAGCTCCCACTCATAAGTGAGAACATGCAGTATTTGACAGTATTTGACATTTTGTTTCTGAGTTGTTTCACTTAGGATAATGGCCTCCAGTTCCATCCATGTTGCTGCAACAGACATAATTTCATTCCTTTTATGGCTGAGTTATAGTCCATCATATACATATACCACATTTTCTTTATCAAATCACCTGTTAATTGACACTTAGGTTGATTCCATAGCTTTGCTATTGTGAAGAGTACAGAGCCACTTTTTCAAAGCTTTGTTTGGAGTAACAACCCCTTCAACACTGGGATGCTTATACCAAGTAGTTACATTTGAGGGAAGACTGGGATGATCAGGGAGAACATGCTAAGTATTATTAACACAGGAAAGTTTATAGGTGACAGTTATTTTAGCTGACCAAACGAGTATATCATCTATGCAGAGAAAGCAAATATGTTGTATACCCATGCCCAGGAAAGTCATTAAGTTATAGAACTCTAAGAAAGAACAGAGGGCAGATGGGACACAGCTATGGGGAAGCAGGGAGGACAGCAATATTTTGTTGAAACCATCTCCTGGAATTTCTCACTTTTCCCATAAAAGTGGAACCATTAAACAAACACTAAGAGCACTGGAGAGAACCCTGCACTTCTCCTTCCACGGTCACTCATGACTCCTTCCTACGGGAAGGATGACTTGTCCTTGTGAGAATGCATATGCAGCGTGTCTCCAAACCCTTCAAGTTGTCTCATTAAACATGTGCAGCTTTTTATATGTTAGTCATACCTTAATAAAATGTTTTTTTAAATAAAAAAGATTTCATATACAGCTCAGCTACTTCTGGAAGATCTGTTTACTAGAGAAGCCTCCCCAGAAGGCAAATGTGTCCCCCCCTCACACTTGCCCCCAACTTGATAAGGCTTCCTGGGGCAGGGTCTTGGGTCTAGAGACCTGTCTCCCTCTTTCCTTTTTTTTTTTTTTTTTTTTGTAAGAGACAGGGTCTCACTCTGTTGTGCAGGTTGGCCTTAAACTTCTGGGCTCAAGTGATCCTCCTGCCCCAGCCTCCTGAGTAGCTGGGATTACAGGTACATATCACTGCACCTGGCTGTCCTCTTTCTTGAGTCTTGACATAAGAGAGGCTCACCAGGATTTGCTGGGCTGCTGACTGAACAACTGTCTGATTTTCAGACTCACTCTTTAGCCAAGTCCCAAGGTCTAGATTGGGAGAAAGTTGAAGAAGCTTTGTTTTTATTGCAGACCCGAATCATATTCTTCAACCCTACTTTGGAGAGAAGAAAGCTGATATATTAATCACTATCTGACTTTTTTGTCCATTTCTCAAAGGATTCAAAATCTATGGGCACAAGGGGTGAGTGAGACTCCCACATCATGGAATATAGTCTAGCAAAGTTTAAGGCATTAATATGGTGATGGAAGAAATGGAAAATAGAAACAAAAATCACTTTTATAATATGGGTAGGAAATTCTTAAGTAAGAATGAAGAAAAATGGCTCAATTTCTTTGTATAACTTTGTTGAATTTATTGGGGGTTGCAGTAGATTTAAATCCAGTTTTTCTTTTCTTTTAAAATTTTTGGAAACCTGGAGACATTCCTACCCAGTAATAATGTCATGAGTTACATTTTTACTAAGAATTTTAGAATTTTTAGATAAAACAAGCTGGAAGCTATTTGTTGAGCAACAATATTTTCAAGACAGTGTTAGATCCTGTAAGGAAATAAACATGTCTATAATAAAGACATTGCAAGTTTTTCCATTTTGGGGTGGGGAACAGTGTCTCAGTATGGTTGCCCAGGCTGACCTTGAACTCCTGTGGTCAAGCTATCCTCTTGCCTCCACATCCAAAAGTTCTGGGAATACAGGGATGAGCCTCTGTATCCCACAAGACATTGCATTTTTATCTACATGGTAAGCCTATTATTTGTTGAAAATTAGACATATTCCTATAATACAAGGAAGATATTATTTCAAAAGAGGTACATGGAGAGTTGAATAGACCTAAGTAAAATAATAATAGATACCATTTGTCAAATACTTACTGTTTGCTAGGCATTGTGTTATGCAGTGAATGAATTCACTCATTTAGTCCTCATAATCATCTGATGAGCTAGATACTAGGGCTGTTAGTATTTTAAAGATGAGCAAAATAAGGCCAAGAGAGTCAAATAAGTCAGCCACATTCATATAGCTGCTAAGTGGCAGAATCAAGAGGGATCCAGGCAGCTTAGCCCCAGAGCTACCACAGTGCTGAAGGAGCTGACAACCAAAAGCCTTTATTTTCCCCAGAGATGAGTCTCTAGTCATAGAGCTCCCCTCCAAGTTAATATATGAGTTACCTTTTTTTGAGATGAAGTCTTGCTCTGCCGCCAGGCTGGAGGCTAGTGGCATGGTCTCAACTCACCGCAACCTCCGCCTCCCAGGTTCAAGCAAGTCTCCTGCCTCAGCCTCCTAAGTAGCTGGGACTACAGGTGCATGCCACCATGCCCAGCTAATTTTTGTATTTTTAGTAGAGATGGGGTTTCACCATGTTGGCCAGGATGGTCTCAATCTCTTGAATTCATGATCCATCTGTCTCAGCCTTCCAAAGTGTTGGGATTACAGGTGTGACCCACCGCGCCTGTCCAAGAGTTACCTTTTAAGAGTTGAGATTTTCCAAACAATTTTACATTACTGTATCTGGGTTATTCTCACCTAAAAATAGCTATTTATGGCCAGGCACAGTGACTCGCATCTGTAATCCCAGCTACTCGGGAGGTTGAGGCAGGAGAAATACTTGAGCCTGGGAGATGGAGGTTGCAAGGAGCTGAGATCATGCCACTACACTCCAGCTTGGCAGACACAGCAAGATTCTGTTAAAAAAAAAAAAAAAAAAAAAAAAAAAGCTATTTATGAGACCTTTATCTGAATTTAGAGAGTTTGGCCTGCCATCATAATTGAAAACTCAGAATAGCATTGCAAATAAACACACATGAAATATATGCATGTGTGTATATATGTATTATATTATATATTATACATGCAGTTATAATATATTACATTATACATATAATGTGTATGCACATCTTCACCTTTGAAAATCCCAAATGACTGAATTAATCAAGCAGTGTATGTATTTTCTTCTTATTGCTGCTGTAACAAGTTGCCAGAAACATAGTGGCTTAAAAGAACATCAATTTCTCTTACAGTTCTGAAGGTCAGATTTTGAAATGGCTTTCATTGGGCTGAAATGAAGGTGTAGGCATGGCTGCATGACCTTCTGAAGGCCCTGTGGGAGAATCCATTTTCATGCCTTTCCCAGATTCTAGAAGCTGCTTGCATTCTTTGGCTCATGCGTCCCTTCCATCTTTGAAGCCAGCAATTGCTGTCAAATCTTTTTCATCATACTGTCTCTCTGGATCTGACTCTTTTGCTTCTCTTTCTCCCATTTAAAGCCCACTCAAATAATCCAGGATGATCTCAATATTTTAAAGTCAGCTGATAAGCAACCTGAACTCCACCTGCAACTAATCACATACTATTGCATATTTCTGGGGATTAGGGCATGAACATTATTCTACCACCACAAACAGGAATTTTTCCTGCCCCAGAAGTGTACCTGTTTTTGGAAAAAGCATAATGGTCTTTAACTTTACACAACAAAATGATCAATTTTACCATTTAGGACAGAAAGTGAAGGATAACTATATTAGTCCATTCTTGCAATGTTATAAGGAAATACCTGAGACTGGATAATAAAGAAAAGAGGTTTAATTGGTTCACAAAAGAGGTTTAAGAGTTCTGCAAGCTGTATGGGAAACACTGAGACAACCAGGTGGAGGAGGGGAACTCTGGAGAAACTCCAACCAGCCTGCCCACTGAGGTAGAGCCTCAGGAAGTTCACGCCATTTGCAGTGGGGAGGAGCCTGGCCTCTCCTCTTCCTATGTGGAACCTGGGATTCAAATGGCAGGCGGGAAGTACTCTAACAGGGGACTCTGGCCTTGCAGGGGAACCCTGTTTCCCCCTTTGTTTCCTTTTACCCAATAAAATACCCTTTAAACTGTCTGTGAGCCTAAATTTCTGTGGCCATGGGATGGACAGGTACCCTGTCCTTGGCTGAACTAAGGAAAAGTCCTGCAACATTTTTGGCGCCCAACATGGGGCTCAAGAAGCCGTGATTGAAACGGGGACACAAAACCTCTCACTGTTGCTCCTAAGCATTTTCATCCTCGGACTTTTGAGGGTGGGGGAAACATGCCCCCAAACCCCGTCACTCCTAGAGGCTGGGGGAAATGCCCTTTCCCTCTTTTTTCTGTAAGGACAGGCAAGTAGGGGCTCCTTGCCACCCCTCCCCTCCATGCCAGGGGTGGAACACATGGTCCAAGGGTCACACATAGCCAGCTGGCTGGTTCCCAGTCACAAGCTGCTGCAGCCTTCTCCTTCCCTGGCCAAGGGTTTCAGCTTTATCAGACAGTAACTAAGCTTTTCTCCTGATGGGGGAACCACTTGCCTAAGAATCAGAGTTTCTTCCCCAGCCATGTTTAAACTGCTTTTTTTTTCTTCTCCCTTCTCTACCCCATCAGCAGTTAATCTTTAAAGTATTTTTTCCCTTTTAAAAGACGTTTGATACCTGCATGTTCTCCTAGCCCTGTCTCTTAAAGAACTCTACCCAGGGACTGAGTTTTCTTCTGCCTGTCTGTGTGTGTACTATATGTGATGTCTGTAAAAAGAGTTCTAATTAATTTGGCCTAAAGAAAGACAAGCACTTGGATATAATATTTTTATAGAGAACTTAAAAGCTGTGGAACCTTTCAGTTCACATGACTTCAATCTTTAAGAAATAAAAATAGGCTTAAAGACTATTGGTAAAATCCAGGTCAGATGCAAGGTTTGCTAAGTGTTTTGAGGTTACAAACTGTCTTTTGGGTTTTGAGAACTATTTAACTTGCCAGCTTCACAACTGGTAAGGCTTGGGGACATAAGAAATGGGAACCACGCCCTTAACTAAGAATGCAAACCTTGGCTGCAGTTAGCACACAATTAAAGCAACTTACCAAGTTTTACCTTAAAGTTAAAAATTGCTAGGAGTTAATTGAAACTACTAGAAATAGATTTACATGGAAGGTGTGTAACAACAGTAAAATGTGTTTTTTTAGTAAAAGGTTATAAAAAGGCATGGAAATGTAAACTTTTGTTTAGGGTTAAAGGATTGTTTTAAATTAGATAGGAAAAAGCTGAAGGTTCAAAGAAATAGTAGAAGCATTGTTGAAATAATCTTGCAAAAGAGGTTCACTGTGTGAACATATTGACTAAATTAAAAAGGATATTAGATGGTTTTTCTGTAAATTGAGCATTGAAATAAAAGCATAACAAGGTTTTCCTAAGGTGCTAATATGCTCTTTGGCAAAATTTGTAAAGGGTTATGAAAGGTTTATGCTTCTTTAAGATTTTTGAGTCATCATTTCAGCAAAATAAATAACTTACGGCAACCTGGAATTCTATTTCACAACATCAGGTGTTTTAAATCTTGAATATTTAACAGCCTTCCCCAAATCAATCTTCAGTTTCAAAATTGTCTTTCCTGACACCTGGTTTTTCGGATAGTTCAGAGGGCCCCTGGAATGTCCAGAAAAGAGAGGTAAACAGGATTATTTGACATGTTTAGGTACATGGAATTGGCAAAATGATGTTCAATCTTCTTTAGGTTATATCTTGGTAAATAATGCTAATATATGTTCCAAAATTGTACGAGATTTCTAAAATTCGAAAGTCTGAGTATATGCTGCCAATCATAATTAAGGTTATTATGTTAAGTTATTGTGAACTACAGAGATAACCAAACTTCTTTGTCAGTTGTGTTTCTAACTGTAACTACCCTGGACATTTTGTTCTTCACAGACAATTGTTTTGTTTTAATCCTTTTCAGAGATGGTTTATACTGAGCTATAGAAGTTTAACAGGTGCTGGCTACATGCGGTGGCTCATGCCTGTAATCCAAGCACTTTGGGAGGCTGAGGCAGGCAGATCACGATGTCAGGAGATTGAGACCATCCTAGCTAACATGGTGAAAGCTCGTCTCTACTGAAAATACGAAAAAGTAGCTAGGCATTGTGGTGGGCGCCTGTAGTCCCAGCTACTCGGGAGGCTGAGGCAGAAGAATGGTGTGAACCTGGGAGGTAGAGCTTGCAGTGAGCCGAGATCACACCACTGCACTCCAGCCTGGGCGACAGAGCAAGACTCTGTCTCAAAAAAAAAAAAAAAAAAAAAAAGAAGTTTAACAGCTGCTTTCAAATACAGGCTTCTGATAACTTTAGAGATTGTACACTGGAATAAATGAAAATGTACAGGACTCATGAAGAGCTGAAATGCTCTTGAATATCAAGCAAAACCAGAGTTTACTAAATGGACTGAATTCAGAAAGCTGAAGGAACTTTTTGACTTTTGCTTAGAATACTGCTGATTCTTATTTTGTTTTTCAGAGTCAAGGAAACTTATTTGAACTATTTATGGCCTTTAATAATTAAGTAAGATACACACTTCTGTGATAAAAATTTGGAGCATGTTTGTTTACCTCTGCCTGATTCCTCTAGAATTTGGAAACTATCTGTGAGTATTCTAACCTGTGGCAATATAGTTGTTTGCATCAGTGCAATAAGATTCCATTTTTTCTTTTGCAACAGGACACAATTAGATAAAATGGTTATTTTACCAAGGCTTTGACTGGAAGAGTATTCTTCCCTTCAGAGCTGATAAAAGTCCCATGGGAGACTGGCCTCATACCTTCATCTATACAGTCCCTGTACAGGGTTCCTGACCAGTGGTCAGTAAAGAATGTCACTTTTGGCAGGGCACAGTGGCCCACACCTGTAATCCCAGCACTTTGGGAGGCTGAGGCAGGTGGATCGTGAGGTCAGGAGATTGAGACCATCCTGGCCAACATGGTGAAACCCCATCTCCACTAGAAATACAAAACTTGGGCATGGTGGTACATGCCTGTAATCCCAGCTATTTGGGAGGCTGAGACAGGAGAATCACTGAGACAGGAGGCAGAGGTCACAGTGAGCCAAGATTGCACCATAGAACTCCAGCTTGGAGATGGAGTGAGACTCTATTTAAAAATATATATATATATTGTTGTCACTTTCTAACAAGTTGGGAGCTCCAAGTTTATCTTGGGACCTTAAGAGGAGAGGATCACCCAACTCACAGGTTTTTGAGGATGCGAACCCATGTCTGGGTTGGGCTTTAAAGGTCTTATCTGAGATTCCTTGTGGAACAAATTTCCATCAAAGCCAGTCCAAAAGACCTTTGTAGAAATAATTATTCTTGCTGCACTTTATGCAAATAATCAGGCCAAATATAAAACTACAGTCTATTTTGCAAACAACTTAGTCCTATCATAATTTTTTGTTGTTGTTGTTTTTTAACAAAAAAGAGGACTGGAAAGAGAAAAATTATGTTCCAAAATTTATCAAACTTATCATACATCGGTCATTAAATTCTAAATTCATTAGTTTTTAAGTTTTTGCATACATTTTACACTAACTCTGCTTGTTCCTGTGAACCTACCAGTAATCTCTGGCTACAGCTCAGAAAGAACAAAAGAGTGGGTAATGTAGACATCTGAATTGCTATTCTCTCTCTGAGCAATTATCCTGCAAATCCTGCCACATGATGGGAAAAAATAGGATGCCCATCACTTGAAGGTATCCTTTCGGGAAAGTAAAACAAAGAGAATTAACCAAAGCCAAGCACCATGCACCCAAATCTTAGCAAGCATAATTATAACCACCAGTTATCTGGTTGTGTCACAAGACATCCTTTTGTCTTTCTTGTTGGAGGAGGACTCAGTTCCACAGTTTCACCATAGAATTTGGCTTATAATAAGGAGTCCATGCAACACTGCCCAAACATATTTTTGTCCCAGATTCAATTCTAAACTTAGAGTCAAAGCCCTAGGAAAGAAAACTGGATCTGAGGGATCCAGAAGCAGGTGATAACAGAAGTTAAAAGGTACAGCACAGGTGAGCATGGCTGATTCCTGCTAAATTAGCCAAGTCCAAGCTTCCTATTTCATGGATAAAGGCCTTTCTAATATCCATGGCATAAATGAGGTCCAGGGAACTCCAAGGCTACTGACAGTAGGTGGGAAAGAGACATAGGGGAGAATGGATAATTCCTATTCTCTAGGCACCCCCTGCTTCATGGGTGCAAGCTGCTTTGATGTCCATGGTGGTACCTGCCAAGGTCATCGGAATTCAGAAATACGAGGATGGAAGAGGGAAAGAGGAAACTCTTCCCTCTCTCCCTTAAGTACCCTGGGTATCTGCTGGGAAGAGAGGAGAGCCAGGGACACCTGCTCCCCTCTTTCCAGATAGCTAGGCATTCACCTTCATTGTGTACCCCTTTCAAATGCATCCGAAACCTCGGTACTCCTTTGAAAAAACACCTTCTTTTTTTCCTTTCTTCTCCTCTGTCCTCTCTTCACTGATAGTAATTGTGTCTCTGTAGTATAGAACACTCCCCACAGATGCATCCTCCAAACTGGAAAGAGTTAATTTCTCAAATCTTAAACTGATTGACTTAGGACTGGGCTCAGGGGAAGGGAACCCTGAAGCCTGACATACTGGCAAAAGATTAAAGTTTTCTTTTAACCAGTTGGGCTTTTGGCCTCCCTCTCCCTGGGCAAACTGGTAAAAGGCCTCAGAATTTTTGAGCTGTCCTTATTCCTCCCCTTGTTTCATTTTGATACATGTTTTCTAATAACTCGGTTTGTTCTTGCCTTCAGGCCATCACACTCGTCATGCAACTGGAGCCTCTAACAATGGCCTCTTTTGCTGGGAACCCTTAGATAGGCCTCTGAGGGAGATCTGACTGCTCCTTTCCCAAAATGGTGTCCCCTGTCAGCAGGAAGCTGTTAAGATCTGTCTTTGTCCTTATCTTCAATCTAACAGCGGTTAGAAGTACTTATTTAGAGGGGGGAATGAGACAGCGGGGTGGGAGGGGGACCCTGGAGAAACTCTAACCAGCCTACCCACTGAGGTGGAGCCTCAGGAAGTTCGTACCCTTTGCAGCAGGGAGAAGCTTGGCCCCTCCTCTTCCTGTGTGGAACCTGGGATTCAAATGGGGGGAGGTAAATGCTCTAACAGAGGACTCTGGCCTTGCAGAGGATCCCTGTTTCCCCTTTTTCCCCCTCTTTCACCCAATAAAACCTTGCTTTACCTACTCTTTAAACCATCTGAAAGCCTAAATTTTTGTGTCTGTGGGACAGACAAGAACCCTATCTTTAACTGAACTAAGGGAAAGTCCTGCAACAGAACGATGCTGGTGTGTCCGGAATTGGTTCCTGCCAGTGGGTTCATGGTCTCACTGACTTAAAGAATGAAGTGGGTGACCTTCCCTGGTGAGTGTTACAGCTCTTAAAGATGGCATGGACCCAAAGAGTGAGTGGTAGCAAGGTTTATTGTGAAGTGCAAAAGGACAAAGCTTCCACAGCGTGGAAGGGTACCTGAGCAGGCTGCCACTGCTGGCTCCAGTGGTCAACTTTTATTCCCGTATTGTGCCCTCCCATGTTCCATTTCTGTCCTATCATAATGCCCTTTTTTCAGTCCTCCCCGTGATTGGCTACTTTTAGAATCCTGCTTATTGGTGCATTTTACAGAGTGCTGATTGGTGCGTTTTACAATCCTCTTGTAAGACAGGAAAGTTCCCCAAGTTCCCACTCAGCCCAGGAAGTCCAGCTGGCCTCACCGCTCACTGGTATCTTCTGGGGAGGCCTCAGGAAACTTTCAATCATGGTGGAAGGCGAAGGGGAAGCCAGCACGTCTTCCACGGCCAGAGGAGGAGCAAGAGAGAGAGACGGGGGAAATGCCACACACTTTTTAAATGACCAGATCTCATGAGAACCCACTCACTATCACAAGAACATCAGCAAGGGGGAAATCTTCCCCATGAGCCAATCACCTCCCACAAGGCCCCACTTCCAATATTGAGGATTACAATTCAACATGCAGTAGGGCAGGGACACACATCCAAGCCATATCAATAACTCAACTTTCCAAACTGGAGGGGCAAACAAGAAGCTGGGGCCCTGCACTGATCCTCAGTTGCCCAACTTCTTTGGGCTTTGGTAAAAAGAGATACATTTCTGACATCATTTATTTTTTTAATTAAGATTTTCTGCAGAGACAGGGTCTCATGATATTGTTTAGGCTGGTCTCTAGCTCCTGGCCTCAAGCAATTCTTCCACGTTGGTCTCCCAAAGTGCTGGGATTTACTAACGTGAGCCACTATGCCTGGCCTGTCATCATAATTTAAATGGAGAAAACATTATCTTAAATCACTTGGTCCTGAAAAATCTTAATGGTTTGGTTGATTATATTCAAATACATGCTTGTGCATTCTTTGTGCTATTTCTAGTAGTTTTGCTTACAGGTTTATTTCATACAGTTGTTAGTGTCATTTTTCCAGTACTAAAAAATATCCTAACAGCAGTAATTCACCACACAATTAACATGACCACACACACACACACACGGACACGCACAGGCACATATCTATTGTTAATGGTCTAGTAGTCAGATTCAAAATGGAGAAATTTGTTGTAAAGATATTAACACACGATGGTCTTTATAGATCATTGCCTCCAAAAATGCACTGAAAGTTAAAGCTGCGTGCATTTTCTGGGAAAATTAATATGTAACATTCTGAAAGTCTGCATCTTTCATTGGTCCTTCTAATAGGCTCATGGTTTCATTTCCTTTGTTTTGCTCAAGTCGGTAATGCAAATGTTAAGCTCCCTCTATTAGTGCCCCTTAAAAGTAAGTTGATACTTTGGAGCTTTTAAGTGGACCTAAATGGTTTTTCAGGCATTATCATTTCTGTTTTCTGCTAGCCAGGGAGACCCTAAGGGTGGGGAGACATGGCTTCTTTGTAACCCTCACAATGCCCATACAGTCCATTATGGGCTTAGTAGGATTTTTGTTATTAACTTGGGAATGCAGTAGTTGTCTGTAGAAATGAACAGGAAATAAACATTGTCTCCATGCAGAAATGATGCAAATTTTAAACTCTTATAGTACACTTTTGAAGTCAATTTTAAGTTGAGACTCAGAGCATAGAAAAGTAAGCATTCTATAATGTATCTCTGAACAGGGCCATTTGACTTAAAATTAGTGAAGTTGTCTCCTTGACCTCAAAGGTTGAAGACTCAATGAAAATAAATTACAGTTGAGCTTTAAACCATTCATTCTTTCCCACTCCCCAAGTTTCCAGTTGTTTTGGGTCCTGATTTAGAGAAAGCCAAGAAAATATTACGGCTCTCTAAGCTATCAATTAATGGGCAATTCAGAAAAATGCTTATGGGTTGTCTTCCATCTCCAAACTTGGTGGAGCAAATTGAAATGGATGACTCATTTCTCGGGGATCCAGCATGTTAAATCAATGAGCATGTTTGCTTGAATCTCATCTCCTAATGAGCTGAAACAGATAGAACATTTCTCATGCATCCAGATGGAATTATTTTGGAAAGTAAACTAATGCACATGCCCACACAAAATTCCTCTGCTATCTCTAGCCAGATTCTGTTAGCTGTTCACCAAGACGATTTACCAACAATATGATGTTGGGCTGTTTCTTAATATTATTGGCTCCATAGGAATTCTTCCAGAAGACAATTTTTTTCTGTTTTGTTTTGTTCAACTTAATAATACCATGTACAATATTTTCTAGATGCTGTGAGTTTATATGTGTATCTGTGAATGTGGGGGAGGTTTAGGTTTTATGACAGTAGGTGGAATTCACTTAGTAAGGTTATTTGACTTAGAATTGACTATTTGTGCCAATACTTGCTAATATTTAAAATTATTTCACTGTTCATTGTCCTTACTATGTAAAACTCCCTTGAAAGTCACTAAGAAAAAGCATAAACAACTCAAAAGAAAAAAGTAATGTGCTCTGGTTATGTACATTGGAATAACTTTTGGAGGGCAGTTTTCCAATGTGTATCAAAAGCCTTAAAAAATATACTTCCCGTGCAGCCAGCAGCAATTATATGTCTAAGCTTATATACTAAAAAGTTAATTAATAATGGCCGTGTATCAGATCTTACAAGAAATTTCATTGCAGTTCAATTTAATACAAACAAACAAACAAAATGCATGATAGCCTGTGTCCAACAATAGGGAACTGGTTCGTGTTAACCTGGGTCTTCCAAAAAACAAAAACTGAGATAAGATTAATAATGCAACAAGGCAAACACCCAAGAGAGGAGACGGAGAGAGATAGCCATCAAACTACCATGCAGTTCTCACAGTGGCAAAAGAGAGACGGGAAGAAGGAAGTTTGGGTGAAAGAGTTTTAGACAGCAGTGCAGTTTTACAAAGTTTTGGCAATGTTGATAAAGAGTCCTCCAGCCAAAGGCACCTATCAAAGGGGTCCTGTGTCTCTCGGGAATACTCACTGGAAATGTGGTTTTTGCACAAGTTCAGAGGTGGATTCCAAGATTAGCAGCT
Source organism: Chlorocebus sabaeus (assembly GCF_047675955.1). Taxonomy (NCBI): domain Eukaryota; kingdom Metazoa; phylum Chordata; class Mammalia; order Primates; family Cercopithecidae; genus Chlorocebus; species Chlorocebus sabaeus. Next base: position 55,550,713 of record NC_132906.1, read on the forward strand.
GAAGCCATCAGTCAATTATGTTTCATGCAGTAGGAGATTTGAAAGGAGCATTTTTATGGCCACCATACATTAAATAAGTTATAACATGACCACACATGAATGTAACCACTAAAGTCAAGTAGATGAATAATTGTTGACAAGGAAAAATGTTTTTATCTTTATTAATAATTAAAATATTAATCTACTTAAAATTTAATTAACTTTATACTTTTTACCATATCCACAGAGTAATCACAAATCATTTTTATACCTTTTACAATTTCGGAGAAGAAGGCAATATAGATTTAAAAACCAAAAACTAACAGAATTGTCACTGGAAATACAATTCATTTACTTCACATTCACCCTCATTTTTGCTTTTTTATCCTGGGATGCCTAAGTTATAATTACAATAAAGAGAAAGAAACTTATAAAATTCAATATTGAACATGAGTCAGTCATCCATTATTAGATTAGGGAAGCTATTCAGTTAAAGCATAGGGCTCTAACTGGGGCTATTGCTTTAAAATGTTCTAAAAATAAATTTGATTTTATTTTCTGGAAAAAAATGGTAGAGATGTGATGAATAAATGCTAAGTAGAAAAACAGACCTTTTGATTATTTAGACTCTCTATTGCTCCATACAGAAGGCGAGAAGAATAACAGGGTGCAATGAGTAATACCAGTAATGAGTAATACCAGTTTACACTATGGTGAGTCTGGGACCTTATCTCTCCAAACAAGGGTACATATGCATAGGAGATCAGTCCCTCAAGGGTTAAGAGAATAAGAGGAGAATAGAAAAACCCTCCTACTGAAGTAGAATTTTATATATTCTTGCTCTGTTCCATGTACCCACACATTCACCTGTGAAACACATCATTCAATGATGATTAATAATTGCTGTGATGATGACCTTTGTGTACGTGCCAATTTGCAATTAGCTCCTTCAGACTGAAAAATGGAATTTCAGACCTGGAAGCAACCTTGGAGTGCACTATTCCCATGATGCTCCTGTGGTCAAATAAATTTAGATATTGCTTCATAGTATAACCCCTCTCCCCAATTTATAATGGCAATTAGTATATTAAAAGACATCCACTGGTGAAACTCCATTTAAGTTTGTTTCATATAGCATTTCTGAAACATAAAAAAAAATGTAAAATTCTTTTTGCACATAATACCTTAATAGGTGTTATGTATACCCAGTGTACTCATGAAATGCACTGTGAGAAACCAGAATGTTATCCTATCTTTTCATTTTCATCTAAAAACTTTGAGGGGTTAAGTTACCTAAGGTCACACAGATGGGTACTGGAAAACCTAATAATAAGACTAAGGTACTTGGCTCAGTAATAATATTGACTATACCTCTAGTTTGCTATTATTGAAGTTGGTATGGCCATTTCACCATCTTCTTTAGATAAAGGTAGCTGAACTTCGTAGACCTTTGGAAATTTAACTAAAACTATTCAAAACAGCTATTTCAGAAAGTATCCAAATTATTTTGAAGTATACCAAAAGGACAAGTGGAAAATAAGATTTGTTATCTTTTTCATCCTCCTCGGCTACTGTTTTCCGGATGTGTTTTAGATTATTGGGCTGAAGAGCAAGCTTCCTTGAGGAACTGTTTCTGAGTAGCGATTTATTAATTTCTTCTGAAATGATTTTGAGTTATGTTTCTTTTATTGGATTCCATAGTGGAATGCGACAGAGTATGTTGCTTTTTCTTTGATGCTTTCAGAGTTGTTATGGAGGCATCCCTTCGGCCAAGTGGAAAGCATATTTAAAAGCAAACATGGAAATGTGTGCTTTGGGGTGATTGTGGATTCTTCATCTCCTGAGGGGGACGAGCAGCTGTACCCTCAGGTTGCCCCTTCTCCTGCCTTGAAGGCTGAACTAATTTCCCAGAAGACTAGAAATAGATTGATGTAAGGGTGTGCAGCCTGGGGGTCAAACCATAGGCTAACTGGCTCTTCCAGTTGTTGATGTTTTTGTTAAAGTTTCCAGTGATCTTGATGCCTCATGTTGAGTAAGAGATCCAAGAATGTAGCCAGGTCGCTGGACTGAAACCAACTATACAAATTCTGAAGCTCTGCTGGGCTCAAACCAAGAAACACAGGTGGTCTTACCGAGTCACTTCAATCTTAGCCCAGCCTTAGAATAGCAGCAAGTACCTGGGTGTGTTTATTATTCTCCAACAAATATTTTTCCATTTATTTCATTTTTAAAACAACCAAAGACAAAGCTTATTCAGCTGTAAAAATGAATTTATGTCTTGATTCAGTTGATTTTTCTTTTGTATTTTTCTCAGTTAAAGGGAAAAGGGAAAGTGGTAGGGAGCAGCAATAATTTATACAAGGGCATCAATTAGGGAGTCCTTCAGTGTAACCTGACATTTTTTAGGGGTAAGAATCTCCTGACTTGTTCAATTATTTCTGGACTTTTCTACAAAGACCCTCTGAATGTTTGTTTCCACAGAGATCTTGACAAACACTAAAGACCCATCAGCCGGAGTGAATTCCCTCAGTGAAATCACTATTCTCTGCCAAGAATCAAAGGTCATCCCAGTGGAGTGCCGTCTTCGTGTTCAGCCGCTACGGAGTGTCTGGAACAGAGTGAGAACAAAAATTATCCTCATTTGGTGCCCCTTGACTCTTTTGGGAAGAATCCCAACAAAACTGCCACTGGGAATTCAGAAAGCACATTTGGAGACTGGGAAAGGGCCAGGCTAAACAGAAGAGAATGGCAATTTAGAGTCAATAAGATAAAGGAAATAAATGACTCAAAGAAGAGTTTTAAGCCAATATTTACACCCATATTGCCATATTTACAGCTTAAACACTATGCACTGAACGTGCAGGAAGTAAGTTTTTATGGATCTCTTAATGAATGTTAAGTCAATAGTATCCCAAACAATGGGCCCCAGTGAACTTTCTTATGAAGGCCATACAGTGACTTATTCAAATAGAGTCAGAGTCAGGTTGAGCTCGGCAATGTACAGTTTTAGAAAAAAAGCAGTTTTCCACCAGGCAGTGTGGCTCACGCCTGTAATCCCAGCACTTTGGGAGGCTGAGGTGGTTGGATCACTTGAAGTCAGGAGTTCGAGACCAGCCTGGCCAACATGATAAAACCCTGTCTCTACTAAAATACAAAAAAAAATTAGCCAGGTGTGGTGGCAGGTGCCTGTAATCCCAGCTACTTTGGAGGCTGAGGCAGGGGAAATGCTTGAATCCGGGAGGCGGAGGTTGCAGTGAGCCAAGATCATGTCGCTGTACTCCAGCCTGGGTGACAGAGCAAGACTCCCTCTCAGAAAAAAAAAAAAAAAAAAAAAAAAAAAAAAAAAAAGCAGTTTTCAAAGTAGGCATTTCTAATATGATAGATGGCCTCTTAAATGTATCTATTATTTAAGGGAACCATGACATAGAATTAGAAGTCTGCTATACTGTCTGACTCTAACTATCTGTACAGCAGATGTTATTGTAACAGAGGCAATGGTCAAAGATGCTACCATCACCACTATCATAAGGGAACAATCATGCAGACAAAGCTAATGAAAGGGCTAATGAGCAAATTAATATGTGCAATTGTGAGTCCATGACAACCAGGCAACTGAACAGTAAAATGGATTTTATCAATTGGTTGGTGCCATGGAGTCAGTAACTGCCTTTTTAAAACCGGTAAAACCAGTTTTTTCTTTTCCTTCTTTTTATGGGGGAGGGAAGAGGATCTTAGAGACATCAGACCCATATAGGCTGATTGGCAGGTCCAGATGAATGATCAATAAGGCAGAAACACTCTGATATGTAAAACACAGGCCCAAGGAAAATACCACAGAGCTCTTTGATCTTAATGATATGCTCAGACAAATTTCTGGAAACTTTTATTTATTTTCGAGGGGTGCCCCATTGTTCAGCGCCCTCTGGTTGCATTTACAAGTGTAATAGAAAATGACAGCCCTGCTATCCTTTCTTAAAATGTCAAAGACCACGTAAAACAAACCTCATTCACAGACATCCCCCACTTTTAAACATCATGCCAGGTAACCAGCATGACAGAGCAGACCTCATATTTTGAGAGTATTCATTCTTGGAAATTCTGACTTTGTAAAAAAAAAAAAAATCGTTCTGATTAAAAAAAAACAGAGAATAGTATTCTAACTGATGGCTCATATACAAAATTAATAGACAATTATTGCACCAACTGACAGTCCAATAGAGCAGACATCCAGTTTTCTATCTGTAAAGACACAAAACTCATTATCACACAATTTAGATGCAAATATAAGTAAAGAGAAAACTTTTTTTTAATAGTCACTAGCACTTTCTTAAAAAGTAAAATCACATAATTATTCTGGCAGATGTTACTGTAAAGTTGTAGAGGTCAAGCCATTGGAGATAAACTTTGGTTCCAATTCTGCCTATTGGGGCTATGCAGGCCACAGATGTAGAAATCAACTTCTTTGAACCTCAGTGTACTCTAGCAAAATAGGCATAGTACTGGTCTCCCAAGGTTGTGGTAACAATGAAATACTTGTACATATGAACTTAGGTAGCACCTTGCCTTGTCACTTACATGAACTATATCTGAATAACTGTTTCTTACTATCCTGGAGTGCAGTGGCGTGATCTCAGCTCACTGCAACCTCCGCCTCCGGGGTTCAAGCGATTCTCCTGCCTCGGCCTCCTGAGTAGCTGCATCTTAGAGACTTCTGTTATTCGAAACCTGTGGTGGGTTTCCAAACATGCACACTCATCAGAGGACACGAGTGAAAACAAGTGATTAATAATAAACATCATAATACAATTATGAAACTAGTTTTGACCTCACGGGCTCCCTAAAAGAGTCTCAGCATCCCTGGCTCAGGGTTTCCCAGATCACTTTTTGAAAAGTACCAGACTAGGGAAAGCATTTGAACCTGTTGGCCAAGGAGAAGCCCTAACAGAAGTTATATGGTGAAAAAGGAAGAGGAAGTTGAGTCCTCCTTCATTGAGTATTTTCCCCAAAATCTTCAGACAAAATGTGTCATGATGTGCAGATGCCAAATAAGACATGATTGCTGAGGAAAGACAAAATAAAATGCATGGTGATGATTCCCAGGAAAATCAGACAAGTTGGCAGTCAAGAATAGATATTTTTCCCCTTTAGGCGCTAGCTCTTTATTATTATTATTATTTATCTTACTTTAAGTTCCAGGATACATGAGCAGAATGTGCAGGTTTGTTACTCAGGTATACAAGTGACATTGTGGTTTGCTGCACCTATTGACCCGTCCTCTAAGTTCCCTCTCCTTGCCCCAACCCTCAACAGGCCCAGGTGTGTATTTTCCCCTCCTTGTGTCCATGTGTTCTCATTGTTCAACTCCTACTTATGAGTGAGAATATGCAGTGTTTGGTTTTGTGTTCCTGTGTTAGTTTGCTGAGGATGATGGTGTCCAGCTTCATCCATGTCCCTGCAAAGGACATGATCTCATTCCTTTTTATGACTGCATAGTATTCCATGGTGTATATGTGCCACATTTTCTTTATCCAGTCTATCATTGATGGGCAGTTGGGTTGGTTCCATGACATTTCTATTGTAAATAGTGCTGCAATAAACATATGTGTGCATGTGTCTTCATAGTAGAATAATGTATATCCCTTTGGGTATATACTCAGTTATGGGATTGCTAGGTCAAATGGTATTTCTGGTTCTAGATCCTTGAGGAATTGCCACACTGTCTTCCACAATGATTGAACTAATTTACATCCCCACTAACAGTGTAAAAGCATTCCTATTTCTCCACAGCCTCGCTAGTATCTATTGTTTCTTGACTTTTTAATAATTGCCATTCTGACTGGCATGAGATGGTATCTCATTACAGTTTTGATTTGCATTTCTCTAATGATCAGTGATGTTGAGCTTCTTTTTCACGTTTGTTGGCCGCGTAAATGTCTTCTTTTGAGAAGTGTCTGTTCATATCCTTTGCCCACTTTTTGATGGAGTTGTTTGTCTTTTTTCTTGTAAATTTGTTTAAGTTCCTTGTAAATTCTGAATATTAGACCTTTGTCAAATGGGTAGATTGCAAAAATTTTCTTCCATTCTATAGGTTGCCTGTTCACTCTAACGATAGTTTCTTATGCTGTGCAGAAGCTCGTTAATGAGATTCCATTTGTCAATTTTGGCTTTTGTTGCAATTGCTTTTGATGTTTTCCTCGTGAAGCCTTTGTAGCTCCTTTTTTTTTTTTTTTTTTTTCTTTTTGAGATGAAGTCTCGCTGTGTCACTCAGGCTGGAGTGCAATGGCGTGATCTCAGCTCACTGCAAGCTCCGCCTCCCAGGTTCATGCCATTCTCCTACATCAGCCTTCTGAGCAGCTGGGGTCACAGGCACCTGCCACCACACCTGGCTAATTTTTTGTATTTTTAGTAGAGACAGAGTTTCGCCACGTTAGCCAGGATGGTCTCAATCTCCTGACCTCATGATCTGCCTGCCTCCGCCTCCCAAAGTGCTGGGATTACAGGTGTGAGCCACCACGCCCGGCCATAGCTCCTTATTTTTGATATTTAAATTTTTATTTTTAGCTTTTTATATCACCTTTTAAAAGTCAGTGCTCTTTGAAAGTTCACTCCTGTTAAAATTATTACTTGAGTGATATACTTGTGATCATAGATGACCTGATTTACGGAAAGCTATTTACTCCCCACACTGTAGGTGAAAGAAATTGAATGAGAAGTGACCTCTGACATGGAGATGAATGAGCTGACCAGGGTGATCTGTAAAGGGCTTGTGTGAGCTGTGCTGAGAGTGGAGGCTGGAGCCAGGGGTGGGGAGCCCTGAGGGACAAAGGGGATTCAAGAAGAGTGTGCTCCAGGGAAAGAGGCCCGGATTAGCACAGCAGAGTGTAAGAGAAGCAGGGGTCTCTGCTATATGTGTAATAGGCCAGAAATGATGTATATAGGTTAGAGGGGCTTATCCTGGGGAAGCAGAAGTGTCCATCACAAGGATAAAATTAAACATGGATCCAACATTGTGTTGTAGATGCACAGACCCTCAGTTCTCTGTTAAGGGCTGCAAATTATTTATTCAAATGTGTTTATTCCAAATTAAGCAACATGTTGCTATGGTGGCGATGCTATGACAATTTGAAACTCCAAAAATGTAAGGAAAATCTTAATTCTTTATTTGAATCCTGATTTCAATCATCCTTATTTCAATCCTGAGAACATCTTTATTTCAATCATGAGAATTTAGGAAAAAATGACTTTTAGAAATCTCAACTTTTTTAACAGGTCACAGAATGCAAATCAATGGAAAAAATCTGACTTGGCTTATGCAGAAGATTGAAACTGGACCCCTTCCTTACATCATACACAAAAATTAACTGAAGATAGTTGGGTGTGGTGGCTCACACCTGTAATCCCAGCACTCTCGGAGGCCAAGGCAGGTGGATTGCTTGAGTCCAGGAGTTTGAGACCAGTCTGGGCAACATAGTGAAACCTTGTCTCTACTAAAATTACAAAAATTAGCTGGGTATTGTGGTGTGCACCTATAGTCCCATCTCTTTGGGAGGCTGAAGTGGGAGAATCACCTGATTCTGGGAGGTTGAGGCTGCAGTAAGCTGAGATTGTGCCACTGCACTCCAGCCTGTGAAACCAGAGAAAGACTCTGTCTCAAAATAAAAAAAATTAACTGCAGATGGAGTGAAGACTCAAAAGTAAAATTCAAAACTACAAAAGCTCTGGAAGACAACCTAGGCAACACCATTCTGGACATGTGTATTAGTCCGTTTTCACGCTGCTGATAAAGACATACACGAGACTGGGGGAAAAAAGAGGTTTAATTGGACTTACAGTTCCACATGGCTGGGGAGACAAATCATGGCAGGAGAGGAAAGGCACTTCTTACATCGCGGCAGCAAGAGAAAATGACGAAGAAGCAAAAGCGAAAACCCCTGCTAAACTCATCAGATTTCGTGAGACTTATTCACTGTCGTGAGAATAGCATAGGAAAGACTGACCCGCATGTTTCGATTACCTCTCCCAGGTCCCTCCCACAACACGTGGGAATTCTGGGAGATATAATTCAAGTTGAGATTCGAATGGGGACACAGCCAAACCACATCAACATAGGCACAGGCAAAGATGTCATGAGGAAAATGTCAAAAGCAATTGCAGCAAAAGCAAAAATTGACACATGAGATCTGATTAAACTAAAGAGCTTCTGCCCAGCAAAGGAAACTATCAACAGGGTGAATAGACAGCCTACAGCATGAAAGAAAATTTTTGCAAACTATGCATCTGACAAAGGTCTAATATCCAAAACCTATAAGGAATTCAAACAAATGCATAAGCGAAAAAACAAACAACCCCATTAAAAAGTGGGCAAAGGACATGAACACTTTTCAAAAGAAGATATACACATGATTAACAAGCATATGAAAAAATATTCAACATCACTAATCATTAGAGGAATGCAAATCAAAACTTCAATGAGATACCATCTCACACCAGTCAGAATCGCTGTGATTAAAACATCAAAAAATAATAGATGCTGAAGAGATTGTGAAGAAAAGGAGCACTTATACTCTGCTGGTGGGAATGTAACTTAGTTCAGCCATAGTGGAAAGAAGTTTGGCAATTTCTCAAAGAACTTAAAACAGAATTACCATTTAACCCAGCAACACCATTACTGACTATATACCCGAAGGATATAAATCGATCTACCATAAAGACACATGTGAATGTTCATCACAACACTATTCACAATAGCAAAGACATGGAATCAACCTAAATGCCCATCAATGTAGACTGGATAAAGAGAATGTGATACATATACACCATGGAATACTATGCAGCTATAAAAGGAATGAGATTACGTCTTTTGAGGGACCATGGTTGGAGCTGAGCCCATTATCCTTAGCAAACTAACACAGAAACAGAAAGCCAAATACAGCATATTCTCACTTAAATGTAGTATCTAAATGATGAGAACACATGGACACATAAAGGGGAACAACACACGTTGGGGCCTATTGGAGGGTGGAGGGTGGGAGCAGGGAGAGGATCAGGAAAAACAACTAATGGGTACTAAGTTAAATACTTGGGTGATGAAATAATCTGTACAGCAAACCCCCAAGACACGAGTTTACCTGTGTAACAAACCTGCACATGTACCCTTGAACTTAAAATAAAAGTTAAAACAAATCTGGCTTGGTATATAATTCACAGTCTCATAAATTACGTTCAACATTGTAGTTTCTTAATTTTTAAGCACAATTTGTACTCAATATGTTAAATCCAAATAGTGTTTCTTTAAAAAGGAAAACTATTACTATCATATTATCATTCTAAGAAGAATGCAAATGAGTAACCAATAAAAATAAAGTATATGAAGATATATAATCAATTTTCATATAAGACTATAGCCATAATATTGCTTGATCAGGGATTCACTCTTCTGTTAACTTGTAAAGTTATTTTTCAATACAAAGTATTGAAGTGTTATTAAAATCTTTTACTTTTGTTTGGATTTTTTTTCCTCTTACATACAGATAATAGTTTCCTCACTCTTATTTTTCTTTAAACAACAGAATATTCCAAAAATATGTTTTGTCAATATAAGTTCTACATGATGCTTGTAGATATTCCCCAAAAAGATTTCATTGTTAAAGAATTTTGGAAAACCATGAACACAACAAAGAAGTTTCTTTATGATATTACTTTCACAAGCCTTTGCTATGACACTGTCCATCAAGAAATTCCGAGAAGGTCATTCTTCCAAGATGACTTAGCTTGAAAAACTTAACTTCATAGGGGCTCTACCAACAGCTCTTAGAACTAATATTCTGAATGAAAGCACTGAAATAAATGTTTCTTTGAACTGATGAGCAAAATGTCTGGATTTGTACATAATATTTTTGCAAAGCTATTGGGTTCAAATTTCTGGAGGAGCCTCCTTTAGGATTGAGGAAAATCAAGATGAAATGTAAATAAGGCAGATTTGTCACCTTCATATTTTATTGCTTATCAAAATGAAGCTCAACAAGGCTTAAGTTAGAATAACTGAAGTAGGAGTGTGTCATAGGAGAAATTACATTCCTTCTGCTCTTCCATGCCCAGGGTGATAAAGAATTGCTAAGAAGAGCTTCTGCTTCTGTAAAAGAGAACACTCTTGTTGTGGTGTGTATGTGTAGCTCTTATCCTATATATATATATAGAAAAGTAATGCTTTGTTCGTGATTGCCCACACGATTTTCTCATTTGGTTTTGCTGAGGCTAATGCATGTGCAGTAGGATTTTCTTATTTTTAAAATTATAAAAATATTTATTTAAGATTGACACATAATAATTGTACATATTTGTGGGGAATAGCATGATGTTCTGATATGTGTATACACTGTATAATGAGCAAATCAGGGTAATTACCATATCCATCACCTTAAATATTTATCATTTCTTCGTGATAAGAACATTTTAAAACCTCTCTTCTAGCTATTTTGAAATACATAACAATATTACTGTTAATTCTAGTCATCATCCTACTATGCAATAGAACAGTAAAACTTATATCTGACCAGAGTTTTGCATCCAATCTTTCTCTATCCCACTTTTCCGCTTCCCTCCCCATCCTCTGGTAACCATTATTTCACTCTTACTTCTGTAAGAACACCTTTTTAGATTCCACATGTGAGTGAGATCATGTGGTATTTGTCTTTCTCTGCCTGGCTTATTTCACCTGGCACAATATGCTCCAGGTTCATCTATGTTGCTGTAAAAGACAGGATTCCATTCTTTTTTATGGCTAAATAGTATTCCATTGTGTATATATGCCACATTTTCATTATCCATGCTGTGCAGTGTTGACTGTCAACACTGTCAGTTTTTTTTGCACAAAGTGGGGGAGGAATTGTGCAGTTAATGGAATGGGGGAGATGGCTTGCCCTTCACCTTCTCCAGAATTAGGGCTTCATTAATTTGTTTAAAATATTTCAAATCTCCAGAATTGAGGCATATCTACAGTAAAATGTAAATACAGAAACACTTTTCAAGGAGAAATATTCAGGATTCATTGATTGTTTTTCTTTTCCATCAATATGCTGCCATTCTCCTTTATTGACACAGATACTCAAGAATCGGCTATGCAGTCATCCCTTAGTGTCTGTAGGGAATTGGTTCCAGGGCACTCCCCAGCCCACCATAGATACCAAAATCTGTGGATGCTCAAGTCACATATATAAAATGGCACGCAGTATTTGCGTATAAGCTATGCACATCCTCCTATATACTCTAAATCATTTCTAGATTACTTATGATACTTGATTACTTATGATTACTTATGATACAATGTAGATGTTAAGTAAACAGTTGTTATACTGTATGTTTTCATTTGTATTGCTTTTATCATTGTTTGTTACTTTTCCTTGTTTTTATTTATTTATTTATTTATTTATTTATTTTTTTAAAATTTATTTATTATTATTAAACTTCAAGTTGTAGGGTACATGTGCACAACGTGCAGGTTTGCTACATATGTATACTTGTGCCATGTTGGTGTGCTGCACCCATCAACTCGTCATTTACATCAGGTATAACTCCCAATGCAATCCCTCCCCCCTCCCCCCCCCATGATAGGCCCCGGTGTGTGATGTTCCCCTTCCCGAGTCCAAATGATCTCATTGTTCAGTTCCCACCTACGAGTGAGAACCTGCGGTGTTTGGTTTTCTGTTCTTGTGATAGTTTGCTAAGAATGATGGTTTCCAGCTGCATCCATGTCCCTACAAAGGACACAAACTCATCCTTTTTTATGGCTGCATAGTATTCCATGGTGTATATGTGCCACATTTTCTTAATCCAATCTGTCACTGATGGACATTTGGGTTGATTCCAAGTCTTTGCTATTGTGAATAGTGCTGCAATAAACATACGTGTGCATGTGTCCTTATAGCAGCATAATTTATAATCCTTTGGGTATATACCCAGTAATGGGATGGCTGGGTCATATGGTACATCTAGTTCTAGATCCTTGAGGAATCGCCATACTGTTTTCCATAATGGTTGAACTAGTTTACAATCCCACCAACAGTGTAAAAGTGTTCCTATTTCTCCACATCCTCTCCAGCACCTGTTGTTTCCTGACTTTTGAATGATCACCATTCTAACTGGTGTGAGATGGTATCTCATTGTGGTTTTGATTTGCATTTCTCTGATGGCCAGTGATGATGAGCATTTTTTCATGTGTCTGTTGGCTGTATGAATGTCTTCTTTTGAGAAATGTCTGTTCATATCCTTTGCCCACTTTTGGATGGGGTTGTTTGTTTTTTTCTTGTAAATTTGTTTGAGTTCTTTGTAGGTTCTGGATATTAGCCCTTTGTCAGATGAGTAGATTGCAAAAATTTTCTCCCATTCTGTAGGTTGCCTGCTCACTCTGATGGTAGTTTCTTTTGCTGTGCAGAAGCTCTTTAGTTTGATGAGATCCCATTTGTCAATTTTGGCTTTTGCTGCCGTTGCTTTTGGTGTTTTAGACATGAAGTCTTTGCCCATGCCTATGTCCTGAATGGTACTACCTAGGTTTTCCTCTAGGATTTTTATGGTATTAGGTCTAACATTTAAGTCTCTAATCCATCTTGAATTAATTTTCGTATAAGGAGTAAGGAAAGGATCCAGTTTCAGCTTTCTACTTATGGCTAGCCAGTTTTCCCAGCACCATTTATTAAATAGGGAATCCTTTCCCCATTTCTTGTTTCTCTCAGGTTTGTCAAAGATCAGATGGCTGTAGATGTGTGGTATTATTTCTGAGGACTCTGTTCTGTTCCATTGGTCTATATCTCTGTTTTGGTACCAGTACCATGCTGTTTTGGTTACTGTAGCCTTGTAGTATAGTTTGAAGTCAGGTAGCGTGATGCCTCCAGCTTCGTTCTTTTGACTTAGGATTGTCTTGGAGATGCGGGCTCTTTTTTGGTTCCATATGAACTTTAAAGCAGTTTTTTCCAATTCTGTGAAGAAGCTCATTGGTAGCTTGATGGGGATGGCATTGAATCTATAAATTACCTTGGGCAGTATGGCCATTTTCACGATATTGATTCTTCCTATCCATGAGCATGGTATGTTCTTCCATTTGTTTGTGTCCTCTTTGATTTCACTGAGCAGTGGTTTGTAGTTCTCCTTGAAGAGGTCCTTTACATCCCTTGTAAGTTGGATTCCTAGGTATTTTATTCTCTTTGAAGCAATTGTGAATGGAAGTTCATTCCTGATTTGGCTCTCTGTTTGACTGTCACTGGTGTATAAGAATGCTTGCGATTTTTGCACATTAATTTTGTATCCTGAGACTTTGCTGAAGTTGCTGATCAGCTTAAGGAGATTTTGGGCTGAGACAATGGGGTTTTCTAAATATACAATCATGTCGTCGGCAAACAGGGACAATTTGACTTCTTCTTTTCCTAACTGAATCCCCTTGATTTCTTTCTCTTGCCTGATTGCCCTAGCCAGAACTTCCAACACTATGTTGAATAGGAGTGGTGAGAGAGGGCATCCCTGTCTTGTGCCAGTTTTCAAAGGGAATTTTTCCAGTTTTTGCCCATTCAGTATGATATTGGCTGTGGGTTTGTCATAAATAGCTCTTATGATTTTGAGGTACGTTCCATCAATACCGAATTTATTGAGCGTTTTTAGCATGAAGGGCTGTTGAATTTTGTCAAAAGCCTTTTCTGCATCTATTGAGATAATGATGTGGTTCTTGTCTTTGGTTCTGTTTATATGCTGGATTATGTTTATTGATTTGCGAATGTTGAACCAGCCTTGCATCCCAGGGATGAAGCCCACTTGATCATGGTGGATAAGCTTTTTGATGTGCTGCTGAATCCGGTTTGCCAGTATTTTATTGAGGATTTTTGCATCGATGTTCATCAGGGATATTGGTCTAAAATTCTCTTTTTTTGTTGTGTCTCTGCCAGGCTTTGGTATCAGGATGATGTTGGCCTCATAAAATGAGTTAGGGAGGATTCCCTCTTTTTCTATTGATTGGAATAGTTTCAGAAGGAATGGTACCAGCTCCTCCTTGTACCTCTGGTAGAATTCAGCTGTGAATCCATCTGGTCCTGGACTTTTTTTGGTTGGTAGGCTATTAATTATTGCCTCAATTTCAGAGCCTACTATTGGTCTCTTCAGGGATTCAACTTCTTCCTGGTTTAGTCTTGGAAGAGTGTAAGTGTCCAGGAAATTATCCATTTCTTCTAGATTTTCCAGTTTATTTGCGTAGAGGTGTTTATAGTATTCTCTGATGGTAGTTTGTATTTCTGTGGGGTCGGTGGTGATATCCCCTTTATCATTTTTAATTGCGTCGATTTGATTCTTCTCTCTTTTCTTCTTTATTAGTCTTGCTAGCGGTCTGTCAATTTTGTTGATCTTTTCAAAAAACCAACTCCTGGATTCATTGATTTTTTGGAGGGTTTTTTGTGTCTCTATCTCCTTCAGTTCTGCTCTGATCTTAGTTATTTCTTGCCTTCTGCTAGCTTTCGAATGTGTTTGCTCTTGCTTCTCTAGTTCTTTTAATTGCGATGTTAGAGTGTCAATTTTAGATCTTTCCTGCTTTCTCTTGTGGGCATTTAGTGCTATAAATTTCCCTCTACACACTGCTTTAAATGTGTCCCAGAGATTCTGGTATGTTGTATCTTTGTTCTCATTGGTTTCAAAGAACATCTTTATTTCTGCCTTCATTTCGTTATGTACCCAGTAGTCATTCAGGAGCAGGTTGTTCAGTTTCCATGTAGTTGAGCGGTTTTGATTGAGTTTCTTAGTCCTGAGTTCTAATTTGATTGCACTGTGGTCTGAGAGACAGTTTGTTATAATTTCTGTTCTTGTACATTTGCTGAGGAGTGCTTTACTTCCAATTACGTGGTCAATTTTGGAGTAAGTACGATGTGGTGCTGAGAAGAATGTATATTCTGTTGATTTGGGGTGGAGAGTTCTATAGATGTCTATTAGGTCTGCTTGCTGCAGAGATGAGTTCAATTCCTGGATATCCTTGTTAACTTTCTGTCTCGTTGATCTGTCTAATGTTGACAGTGGAGTGTTGAAGTTTCCCATTATTATTGTATGGGAGTCTAAGTCTCTTTGTAAGTCTCTAAGGACTTGCTTTATGAATCTGGGTGCTCCTGTATTGGGTGCATATATATTTAGGATAGTTAGCTCTTCCTGTTGAATTGATCCCTTTACCATTATGTAATGGCCTTCTTTGTCTCTTTTGATCTTTGATGGTTTAAAGTCTGTTTTATCAGAGACTAGTATTGCAACCCCCGCTTTTTTGTGTTCTCCATTTGCTTGGTAAATCTTCCTCCATCCCTTTATTTTGAGCCTATGTATGTCTCTGCGTGTGAGATGGGTCTCCTGAATACAGCAGACTGATGGGTCTTGACTCTTTATCCAGTTTGCCAGGCTGTGTCTTTTAATTGGAGCATTTAGTCCATTTACATTTAAGGTTAAGATTGTTATGTGTGAACTTGATCCTGCCATTATGATATTAACTGGTTATTTTGCTCGTTAGTTGATGCAGTTTCTTCCTAGCCTTGATGGTCTTTACATTTTGGCATGTTTTTGCAATGGCTGGTACCGGTTGTTCCTTTCCATGTTTAGTGCTTCCTTCAGGGTCTCTTGTAAGGCAGGCCTAGTGGTGACAAAATCTCTAAGCATTTGCTTATCTGTAAAGGATTTTATTTCTCCTTCACTTATGAAACTTAGTTTGGCTGGATATAAAATTCTGGGTTTAAAATTCTTTTCTTTAAGAATGTTGAATATTGGCCCCCACTCTCTTCTGGTTTGAAGGGTTTCTGCCGAGAGATCTGCTGTTAGTCTGATGGGCTTCCCTTTGTGGGTAACCCGACCTTTCTCTCTGGCTGCCCTTAAGATTTTTTCCTTCATTTCAACTTTGGTGAATCTGGCAATTATGTGTCTTGGAGTTGCTCTTCTCGAGGAGTATCTTTGTGGCGTTCTCTGTATTTCCTGGATTTGAATGTTGGCCTGCCCTACTAGGTTGGGGAAGTTCTCCTGGATGATATCCTGAAGAGTGTTTTCCAACTTGGTTCCATTTTCCCCCTCACTTTCAGGCACCCCAATCAGACGTAGATTTGGTCTTTTTACATAATCCCATACTTCTTGCAGGCTTTGTTCATTTCTTTTTCTTCTTTTTTCTTTTGGTTTCTCTTCTCGCTTCATTTCATTCATTTGATCCTCCATCGCTGACATTCTTTCTTCCAGTTGATCGAGACGGTTACTGAAGCTTGTGCATTTGTCACGTATTTCTCGTGCCATGGTTTTCGTCTCTTTCATTTCGTTTGTGAGCTTCTCTGCATTAATTACTCTAGCCATCAATTCTTCCACTTTTTTTTCAAGATTTTTAGTTTCTTTGCGCTGGGTACGTAATTCCTCCTTTAGCTCTGAGAAATTTGATGGACTGAAGCCTTCTTCTCTCATCTCGTCGAAGTCATTCTCCGTCCAGCTTTGATCCGTTGCTGGCGATGAGCTGCGCTCCTTTGCCGGGGGAGATGCGCTCTTATTTTTTGAATTTCCAGCTTTTCTGCCCTGCTTTTTCCCCATCTTTGTGGTTTTATCTGCCTCTGGTCTTTGATGATGGTGATGTACTGATGGGGTTTTGGTGTAGGTGTCCTTCCTGTTTGATAGCTTTCCTTCTAACAGTCAGGATCCTCAGCTGTAGGTTGTAGCTGTAGGAGATTGCTTGAGGTCCACTCCAGACCCTGTTTGCCTGGGTATCAGCAGCAGAGGCTGCAGAAGATAGAATATTTCTGAACAGCGAGTGTACCTGTCTGATTCTTGCTTTGGAATCTTCCTCTCAGGGGTGTACTCCACCCTGTGAGGTGTGGGGAGTCAGACTGCCCCTAGTGGGGGATGTCTCCCAGTTAGGCTACTCAGGGGTCAGGGACCCACTTGAGCAGGGAGTCTGTCCCTTCTCAGATCTCAACCTCCGTGTTGGGAGATCCACTGCTCTGTTCAAAGCTGTCAGACAGAGTCGTTTGCGTCTGCAGAGCTGCTGCGTTTGTTATTATTTACTGTGCCCTGCCCCCAGAGGTGGAGTCTACAGAGACAGGCAGGTTTCCTTGAGCTGCTGTGAGCTCCACCCAGTTCGAGCTTCCCAGCAGCTTTGTTTACCTACTTAAGCCTCAGCAATGGCGGGCGCCCCTCCCCCAGCCTCGCTGCTGCCTTGCCGGTAGATCACAGACTGCTGTGCTAGCAATGAGGGAGGCTCCGTGGGTGTGGGACACTCCCGGCCAGGTGTGGGATATGATCTCCTGGTGTGCCTGTCTGCTTAAAGCACAGTATTGGGGTGGGAGTTACCCGATTTTCCAGGTGTTGTGTGTCTCAGTTCCCCTGGCTAGGAAAAGGGATTCCCTTCCCCCTTGCGCTTTCCAGGTGAGGCAATGCCTCGCCCTGCTTCAGCTCTCGCTGGTCGGGCTGCAGCAGCTGACCAGCACCGATCGTCTGGCACTCCCCAGTGAGATGAACCCAGTACCTCAGTTGAAAATGCAGAAATCGCCGGTCTTCTGTGTCGCTTGCGCTGGGAGTTGGAGACTGGAGCTGTTCCTATTCGGCCATCTTGCTCCGCCTCTTTTTTAGTATTCTTAATCCACAGCAGACTGAATCCATAGATGTGGAAACCATGTATACAGAGGGCCAAGTGCACTTTGTTTATCCAAATATTAAACTGGCAATCCATTAAACATCAATCTTTCCTAAATTAAACTGTTCCTAAATTTGTTTTTTTGTTTTTTTTTTTTTTTTTTGGAGACTGAGCTTCGCTCTTGTTGCCCAGGCTGGAGTGCAGTGGTGTGATCTCGGCTCACCGCAACCTCCACCTCCTGGATTCAAGGGATTCTTCTGCCTCAGCCTTCCTGAGTAGCTGAGATTACAGGCATGTGCCATCATGCCTGGCTGTTTTTGTAGTTTTAGTAGAGACGGAGTTTCTCCATGTTGGTCAGGCTGGTCTCGAACTCCTGACCTCAGATGATCCACCCTCCCTTGACCACCAAAGTGCTGGGATTACAGGCGTGAGCCACTGCGCCCAGCCCCTAATTTTTTAAAGTGCCCCTCAATGCAAAAACACATTGTCACCCATAAGCTTATTTAAAAAAAAAAAAAAAAAAGTAAACCTGAATAGAATGAAGCCTCAGAAAATTCAGAGACCAGGAAAAAAAAATAGCTGGAGTTACCTTAGAGGGATTAAATAATCAAAATCCAGTCTACAGGAAACTTCACAGGCCAAATCACTTGATTTCTTCAAATTGCAAAAAGCAAAAATGGGGAGGGGGAGCTATAAATTGAGAGCCCTCAAAGATATTTATTTTTAAATAGTTCACATACTGAACTGTTGTGTAGAAGGATGCACATTTAGGGGATAAACCATGAAGAAAAGGGAGGAAGTGATGACTGTCAACATCTGGACAGTTGTTGCTTTTAGGGAGGAAGTAAGGGCTGTCACTGGCACAGGACACAGAGGCAGTACTACCAAAGCGTTTGGTAAAGGTCTGTTGTTCCTAATTTTAAATGGGCTTAGCTAGAAAGGAACATATATTAAACATAAAAAGCACTACACGGAGTTTATAATTTCACTGTCATTGTATCTCCTGGTAGTTTCTGAACTATCACACAACCCCAGGTTCTCTGGAGTCTTTCATGCCTACTGTAGAAGGGCACAAATTCCTTATCACACTTCAACAGCTGTCTGTGCACATTTGGTCAAAAGTATCAGAGAACATCAACTCCTCAAAAAGTAGGAGCGTGGGAGAGGGAGGAAGGTTTAAGTCTAAACCTAATTTCCCAGTTCAGACAGTTGTTGGCACTAAAGGGCTCCTATTTTCTTTCAACAGAGATAGCATTTGGTTTTTCATATTTATATTCCTATATACTTGTGTGTTCAATGCAAGCTTTGTTGTGCTGTATCTGGTCAGTGTTTTCATCCCTTTACAACAGGCAGTAACTGTAACCGTGCATAATGTACCTGACAGTGAAGGTGGCTGGCTATTGGAGTCTCCTGTTGGGCAACGTTTGTGCTGGCACAACCATGGTATTTTTCTTTCTTCCTGTCCCTCCAAACTTTCTTGATTTAATGACAGTCTTATGTTTCATTTGTTTTCTCTGATCCAACGTGTTTATATGAGGGCAGCTCTAGAGTACATAAAAGTCCGTTGCAGGGTGGTAATTATTGACCATGGTTTTACACAGCACCTCATGTGGTAAGAAGATAAATGCATAATCACCCAGTAATAAGAAAAACTCTGACTGAAGGACCGAAGGACGTTGTCATTTTACTCCACCCTCTGTGAGTCAGCGAAATGGATTGAATTATAAACCAGAAACCAGCACTTCAATCTGATGAAACTCATCCTATAGAGGAAAGTGTCACTACATGTTGGCAGTTTGTAAAATGTGATGATCTGCCCTAATCCATTGGAACTGACATGTCCTTAATAATAGCAACATTCTTTGTAAATTAAATAGCTATTATTTTTTTAAACCTGTCAGGATATGCTTATGCAGTTGACGCACGTGTGATCATAGGCATGTTCACTGTGTCTAAAAGTCAGAAAAATAGAATCCATTTTGGAATTTGTAAAATTAAGCCGGTATCTTGGTCTCTCAAGGCATGAACCAAAACTGAGCTGAAAACCCTGGATTGATTTTCCACATATGAATAAACGGAGTCTGGATGGTAGCATATGTCCCAAGGTCATTGTACAACAGTAATTAATGATTAATAATCATGTAGTAAACATTCATTGAGCACCTATTCTGTCCTAGACACAGTGGTAGGCAAGGTTGCAGCAGAGAAATGACAAGAATCATTCTCATCTGTTTCCACTTCTCCACTGCTTGTTTAACCCTTGCTAGTCAGCAACCTGGTGCTCTGGCTTCCTTCTTTTCTCTCCTGTGAGGAGGTCTCCTGCTTTGGTGGGGAGATGACCTTCTGTGTTCCCTGTGCCTTCAAGGCTGCCCTTGCAAAGGACACTTCTCCCACAGAGAAACAAATGACATATGGTTTATGTTGGTGGCTTAGCTGAAAGGGAAAATATTTTCAGCATAGTGCTGCTACCCTTTTAAAAAAATTTCTTGTAACTTCCACAAACCTCAGGAGAAATTCCCTAGAATTATTTTAGAGTACATGAACAATTCTTTTGCAAAGTTATTTCATGACTTGAAGATTATAACAGGTAAGGATTGCAACATGAAGTCATGCAAGACAGGCTTAAAATAATTTGAAATTTTCTGACGTGTCTTACAAATAAACCACTGTGAGAGTCATCTTAAAGTCAGGTTTTATCTTGGACACATCAGCTTATAACCTGGGTAATGATGTGTCTCAAGCAGACAGGATATGGCAAACTGGGAAGCCAAAGGTTTAATCAGGGGGCTTACTATCAGCAGATCTCACTTAATGGACTGTTATCAAGGTGCTGCTGAAGATTGCAAATATTAAGCCCGAAACACCCGATGGTTGCTGCTTTGTTTATAATATTTGAATGAGAACAGCAAATGAAGAGTATAAGTTGGAGCTATTGTACATGTAGGCTGTGCCTTGCACAAGGGCACCCAGTGGAGAAGATAGCAGGCTGGGGCTAAAATCCCATGTGCACCTTGCTCACTGGGCCATACACCCTGAGGTGAGGTTACACTGACTCTGAGGGGTGCCTTTTGTGTGTTTGTATAAAGGTGCTATATGGGTGGCTTTGGCACGAGCACTATTGTCTTCCCAAGACGGATTTTTGGAAACTGCTGACATGGCTAAGATAGAGGAAGGACTGTCTTACTGCTAGTGGAAGAACTAACTCCAGCTAGGATATATGTTCTTTCCCAGAACAAGCTGGGCACGCTCCAATGATTCCAAATTACCAGGCAATTCTGGGGGTGGAAGAGCATTGTTGCTCCACCCACCTTCTTTTCCTGGAGAATTGTCAAGATCTAGGATTTCCCCAGAGCTAGAATAATTACTGAGCAAAGTCCAGCCCTGCTGAGAAATTGCAGAATTGTAGAGTAAATTTCCCTTGAAGACCATGTCTCCTGCATCCTGCCACCTGCATCTGGGTTGTAGTTTAAAAGTCTTGTCCAAGAGAATTGCTAAAATATAAATGTCCAGACTGACAGCTGCTCTCTGCACAGTGTGAACACATTAGCTTATAAGAAATCCTAGGTTTCCAGTGTTTACCATCACATACCACTTCCATGGAATAAGTTGGGTCTCACTAATGTGTGGAATGTTCCATATCCTAATGAAATCCTCTTTTGCATATTTGCATGATATGAGAGTGTAACAGCTCAGAAATTACCACAATGCTCCACTCTACATTTCCTAGCGCGCGCACACACACACACACACACACACACACACCCCAACCATTATTAGTAACAGTAACATTAAGTGGAGGAAGCTATCAAGATATAAATAAGGAGGGCCAGGCACGGTGGCTCACGCCTGTAATCCCAGAACTTTGGGAGGCCATGGCGGGTAGATCATGAGGTCAAGAGATCGACACCATACTGGCCAACATGGTGAAAACCTGTCTCTACTAACAATACAAAAATTAGCTGTGTGTGGTGGCGCATGCCTGTAGTCCCAGCTACTCAGGAGACTTAGGCAGGAGGATTGCTTGAACCTGGGAGACGGAGTTCCCAGTGGTTGCACTGAGCTGAGATCACACCACTGCACTCCAGCCTGGCAGCAGAGCAAGACTCCATCTCAAAAAAAAAAAAAAAAGAAAAAGATATAGATAAAGAAACATACAAAACACTTTTTTTTTTTTTTTGAGAGAGAAAGAGCCCAAGCAAATGGGTGTTAAAATTCTACTTCTATCACTGCACTCTATTTAAAAGCTGAAGGCATCAAGAGTTGACATTGCTCATGGCACATCAAGGGAAAATTCAGAAAAGGAAGTATCTATTCACTCATTACCCAAATGTAAATTATATGTGCTCTTGAAGCATGCTCTTTATTTAATTTTAATGCATTTTAAATTTTAATATGAATTACTCTACATGAATCACCCTTTTTGTTTTCAATGCCATTAGCACACAAAAATTGAGGAAGGGATTCTATTTTCTGATAATTCAAACTATTTTATGAGGTGCAGCACATGATATTGTGTCTTCCATAGAGAAGGAACTCAGTATTTGTTGAAACAATTTCAATGTGATATGTTAGCTATGATCTAATGTGAGTAGGTAATGACTTCGCATATTCTTTTTTTTTTTCTGCAGTTAAAAAGGATTCTTCTATTCCCATTCATATTTTAAAAAGTCTTTGGTTCTCAGTAAAACCAAGGCATAATTTTTTAAAGAGTAGCTTGACATCACTCTCAGACTTATGCAATCAAAGAGATTCAAAGTCAATATTGTGAAGATGACCATGTTGCCAAAAGCAATCTACAGATTCAATGCAATTCCCATCAAAATATCATCACAATTCTTCACAGAACTAGAAAAAACAATCCTAAAATTCATATGGAATCAAAAAAGAGCCCTCATAGCCAAAGCAAAACTAAGCAAAAAGTACAAATCTGTAGGCATCACATTTCCCGACCTCAAACTATACAACAAGGCTGTAGTTACCAGACAGTATGGTACTGGTATAAAAAATAGGCACATAGACCAGTGGAACAGAACAGAGAACCCCTAAATAAAGCCAAATGCTTACAGTCAACTGGCCATTGGCAAAGCAAACAAAAACATAAACTGGAGAAAAGACACTTATTCAACAAATGGTCCTGAGATAATTGGCAAGCTACATGTAGAAGAATGAAATTGGATCCTCATCTCTCACCTTATACAAAAATCAACTCAAGATGGATCAAAGACTTAAATCTAAGGCCTGAAACCATAAAAATTCTTGAAGATAACATCAGAAAAATTCTTCTAGATATTGGCTTAGGCAAAAAGTCTATGACCAAGAACCCAAAAGCAAATACAACAAAACAGATACATAGATGGTACCTAGTTAAACTAAAAAGCTTTTGCACAGCAAAAGAAATAATCAGCAGAGTTCACAGATAACCCACAGAGTGGGAGAAAATATTTGCAAATACTGCACTTGACAAAAGAGTAATATCAAAAATCTACAAGGAGCTCAAACAAGTTAGCAAGAAAAAAACAAATAATCCCATCAAAAGTGGGCTAAGGACATGAATAGACAATTCTCAAAAGAAGATACACAAATGGCCAGTAAACATGTGAAAAAAATGCTAAAAATCACTAGGTATCAGGGAAATACAAACTAAAACCACAATGAGCTACCACTTTACTCCTATAAGAATGACCATAATTTAAAAATTAAAAAATAATAGATATTGGCGTGGTTGTGGTGAAAAGGGGACACTTTTACACTGCTGGTGGGAATGTAAACTAGTACAACCACTGTGGAAAACAGTATAAAGATTCCTTAAAGAACTGAAAGTAGAACTACCATTTGATCCAGCAATCCCACTACTGGATATCTACCCAGAGGAAAATAAGTCATTATATGAAAAAGACACTTGCACACACACGTTTATAGCAGCACAATTAGCAATTGCAAAAATATGGAACCAGCCTAAATGCCTATCAACCAACAAGTGAATAAAGAGAATGTGGTATATATAGACCATGGAATGCACTCAGACATAAAGAAGGGATGAAATAATGACATTTGCAGCAACCTGGATGGAGTTGAAGACCATTATTCTAAGTGAAGTAACTCAGGAATGGAAAACCAAACATCATATGTTCTCACTTCTAAGTGAGAGCTAAGCTATGAGGATGGAAAGGCATAAGAATGATATAATGAACTGTGGAGACTCAGGGAAGGGTGGGAGGGGGCAAGGGATAACACACTACATAATGAATACAGTGTATACTGCTTGGGAAATAAGTGCACCAAAATCTCAGAAATCACCACTGAAACACTTATCAATGTAACCGAAAACCACCTGTTCCCCAAAATTATTGAATTAAAAATAAAAAATTTTTAAAAATACTAAATTATTTTCCAGGTTTTTTGTTTGTTTGTTTGTTTGTTTGGGTTTTTTTTTTTTTTTTTTTTTTTTTTTTTTTTGAGACAGAGTCTTGCTCTGTCCCCCAGGCTAGGCTAGAGTGCAATGGTGCCATCTCAGCTCGCTGTAACCTCCGTCTCCCAGGCTCAAGTGATTCTCCTGCCTCAGCCTCCTGAGTAGCTGGGATTAAACACATGCGCCACCATGCCTGGCTAATTTTTTGTATTTTTAGTAGAGACAGGGTTTCCTCATGTTGGTCAGGCTGGTCTTGAACTCCTGACCTCGTGATCCGCCCACCTTGGCCTCCTAAAGTGCTGAGATTACAGGCATGAGCCAGTGCACCAGGTCTAAATCATTTTCTTATCCTGTAAAGGCACTCTATAAGGTCTGACTCTTTTTTCATTTGAATAAATCCAGTGATTTGAAAAACCTATTTGATGTGTGAATACATTAAATTAGTGGCCTAGAGATAGTAGGAGACAAACATTATATTTTTAAAAAACTAGTCACGCACTGGCGGCTCATGCTTATAATCCCAGGACTTTGGGAGGCTGAGGTAGTAGGATGCCTTGAGGCCAGGAGTTTGAGACCAGCCCTGAAAACATAGCAAGACTCCATCTCTATAAAAAATTTTAAAATTATCTAGGCATTGGTGGCTTGAGCCTGTGGTCCCAGCTGTTTGGGAGACTGAGATGGGAAGACTGCTTGAGCTCAGGAATTTGAGGTTGCAGTGAGCTATGAATGTGCTGCTGCACTTAAGGCTAGGTGATGGAGTGAGACACTGTTTCAATAAATAAATAAATAAATATTTTTTAAAAACCAGACAGACACAAATATTTGGGTCATGATTTGATGTACTTTTGACTTTGAGAAGGAGAAACAACAAACATACACCTAACTCTGATGCAAGTTAGAATGTGATAAACACCAGACAAGAAGTTCCAAAATTGAAACAGAAAGTCAGAAAGCAAGGCTGAGGCTAGAGGGAGTATTTTATGGAGAAGACTGTGGAAGATGGCATGAACAAAGGCAGAGTGGTGGATGGCTTAGAGTCATTGGGATAAGTACAGCATGTTTGATGGCTTATAGTCATTGGGATAGGGACATTGTGGTCAATGGCTTATAGTCATTGGGATAGGTACAGTGCGGTCTCCCTTCTCACATGAAGGGAGAAGTTTGATGATCAAGCTTCAGGATAGGCTGGAACCAGGGTGTAAAAGGCCTTGAATACTGGATATGGGCAGTGACATCATGTAAAACGTTAAATTGCCAGGTATTGGGGTGAGGGAGAAGGGGAGCTAGATTTGCAGGGTTCACTGATTTTAATTCTTTTTTTTTTTTGAGACGGAGTTTCACTCTTGTTGCCCAGGCTGGAGTGCAGTGGCGCGATCTCGGCTCACTGCAACCTCTACCTCCTGGGTTCAAGCGAGTCTCCTGCCTCAGCCTCCCAGGTAGCTGGGATTATAGGTGCTCGCCACCATGCCTGACTAATTTTTTGTATTTTTAGTAGAGATGGGGTTTCACCATGTTGGGCATGTTGGTCTTGAACTCCTGACCTCAGGTGATCCACCCGCTTCAGCCTCCCAGTATGTTGGGATTACAGGTGTGAACCACCACGCCCGGCCGAGTTCACTGATTTTCTAATCTCACATGAGCCCACTGAACATGAAATTGGGAAGCGATGCTAACAAGCAGCTCTTGGGAGCTGATACAAGTCAGCTCCAGCACACCAGCACATAGGTGTGGAAGCTATGAGAAGGATGAGATTGCAGAGGGAGAGGACAGTATAAAGAAAACAAACACACAACAGACAATAAGACCAAGCCAGAGCCTGTGGATTGCCAGTGTTTAAGCATAGTGAAGACAACGTGGAGTCAGACAAGGGTAGAGGAGCTAGAAATTCGGAAAGCAGATCAGGATAAGCAAGTGTCACGGAAGCTAAAGGAGAGAGAACGCCAAGATTGAAAACATATTGCTCGATTTGAAAGATAAAAAGAAAATTGGGGATTTTAGGAGAATAGCTTCAGGAAAATGGTAGGGATAGATGTTAGGATGTAGAGGATTAAGAATTGGGTCAATGTTAATAAATTGACATTTATTAACAACCACCATTGGGCCATATTCAAACAATTCCACTATCTAAAGGAAAAACTGTACAGGGAATTTAAATAAATATACAAATTAGTCCAAAACAAGTGAAATTAAAAATTCCACAGCAAAGATTTTTGGCACACACTCTCTACAACTTAGTTGGTTTGGAATGCTGCAGTGTCTTTCACATTTTCCTCCATTTCTTGACTTCGTCCATTCAACAAAAGCCTCCTCAAAACTTATCTGCGAGCCATTCGGTGGGACATGTGATGCCAATTTTTGGTGTAATCTCACACTGAAAATAATTTTTAAGTTATAAAATCCAGGAAGTCCATCTAACTCTCATAAGACCCTCATATTTAACCATCCATCCCTCTCCTGCTACCATTCCGAGACTTTCACAGCTGCTCTTCTCTCTAAAAGCAAAAGTGCAAGAAGTTCTGCTTTCAAGAGTTCTCCACGTGCTTTGGGCCACAGAGAATCCACACATATCCAGCTTCTTTTTAAGCCCTTTGTCTAGAAACCATAAAGTTGATTGACAAACTAAGACACTTCAGAAAGCGGAATAGTGTGTAGTAGTCATTACCCTGGGACCAGATGCTCTCCCTGTGAGAAGGGTGACCAGATCACATACAGAACAGCCAGTTACACTTGAATTTCAGATAAAGAATGGATGACATTTTGGCATAGATATGGCCCATGCAGTATGTGGGATATGATTATAAGTATTCCCATGGAGTATTTGCTGCCTATCTTGAAACTGGGTGTCCTGTCTGTTTGTTTGCTAAATCTGTCAACCCTGCCCATTTACATGAGCAACACACTGTCTATACCCAGGGCAGCAAAACTGTTCTGACCCAAAACTTGCTGCATAATTTGCAGGGTCCAGTGAAAAATTAAAATGTGGGCTTTTCCTGTTCAAAAATTATTACAAATTTGAAGATGATGACAGCAGAGTACTAAATCAAGAATGGGGCCTTTCTACGTTGGGGGTACAGGTCACAAGCCCATAAGGCTGGCCCTGTCCTTACCATTGATATGCTATATTTTACTGAAGTAAAAATTTAAAATATCTCATTTTCCATGTATACAATAAATAGGTAGAAACCAGCATGCTTTAGACTTAAGATTTCGATGAAATATTTTGAGTGTAACCTCATTTGGAGTGGATTTTTTTTTTTTTTTTTTTTTTTTTTTTTTTTTTTTTTTTTGAGAGGCAGTCTTGCTCTGTCGCCAAGCTGGAGTGCAGTGGGCGATCTCTGCTCACTGCAACTTCTGCCTGCCGGGTTCAAGCAATTCTTCTGCCTCAGCCTCCCAAGTAGCTGGGATGACAGGCACCCACCACCATGCCCAGCTAATTTTTTCATTTTTAGTAGAGACGGGGTTTCACCATGTTGGCCAAGAAGGCCTCGATCTCTTGACCTTGTGATCCACCTGCCTCGACCTCCCAAAGTGCTGGGATTACAGGCGTGAGCCACCGTGCCCGGCCTTGGAGTGGATCTTGGTTATAGGATATCCAAGATCAGGGATCACATTGGATTTACCCAGTGCCTTGTACAGTGCTCGACACATTAAATCATTTAATAAATATGTTAAATGACTGTATTATGGATATGCATATAGTATAACAAGTATGGTATCTGTTTAACCTAAAGTGACATTTACAATTAAATGAAGGACATGCTTTAAGGGCAATTATAACTTTCATTTCAGTACTAAGAGATCAGATGGCAAAATTGCCCCTTAATATTCTGTATACTACATGATATGCGTGTCTGTATACTATGTAACATGTGTGTAGATACAATGTTATGCATGCACCTGGCTTCTCCAGTTGGTGAATATTTTCTTCTTTTTTTTTAGATGAAGCCTCACTCTGTCACTCAGGGTGGAGTGCAATGGCATGATGGCATGATCTCAGCTCACTGCAACCTCTGCCTCCTGGGTTCTAGCAACACTCCTGCCTCGGCATCCTGAGTAGCTGGGATTACAGGCACATGCCACCATGCCTGGCTAATTTTTGTATTTTTAGTAGAGACAGGGTTTCACCATGTTGGCCAGGCTGATCTTTTACTCCTGACCTCGTGATCCGCCAACCTCGGCCTCCCAAAGTGCTGGGATTACAGGTGTGAGCCACTGTGCCAGGCCAATATATTCTCTTTCTACCCACATCCTGATGCTCTGAGCTTGCCTACCAGTCATAGATAGGTCCTGACTTCCTGCAGCTTCTCTTCACTCGATATCTCTGAGAAGCCTTAAAAGTACTTACTCAGGAATCGAGGGTCCCGTAGGCCATCCTGTTGGTGTAAGTCAAGTCTACTTGTCCTAGGAGTCCCAGAAGGGAAGCTTATGATGGAAGCTCCAGTGCCAGAGGCCATGTGTGGCCATCACTCCACCACCATCCTGTGGTCACACTGTCGCTTTTGACTATGGTGTCACTGCTGCCATTCTCCTCTGGCCCAATGGTCCTCGTATTGTCTGTGACCAGGTCTTTCACAGCAGGCTCCCACACCACAGTGGTTTGGGTCCCAGTGGCACAAACTCATTGACATCTAGCAGATCACTCAGGGGCTCCCGGGATGAGGGGCATTGGGTCAAAGATGACCACACACAGGACTGGGACCCTCTGGCATTAAGTATGAGAGTCAGGCAATGCTCTCTGTTTACTCCCAGTGTTCCATGTTTCCCTCCCTGGAAGGCAAGGGGCATTGTTTCACACACGTCAGTCTAAACCTGAACCCTATGACAATTAAAGACCTTTCCCAGGGGATCTTGAGCCCCAGGCAAATCAAAGATACATTGGACTTCTGCTTCTGTGGCCCTGAGTAACCTGTGGTGGTTAGTTACTGAGCCTTAGTTGCCCAGTACACATGAGGGACATCTAGATGTGGAGGCATCCATATTTCTAATGCTGCAAGGACAGTGAAAGGAGTTCTCAGCTGACATTGTAGCCAAGATGAGCTAATATCTGCATTAAATATGTAACTTCCAGAAGCTTCTTTTTTTTGGTACCATGCTAACTTGCCCTTGTTTATATTACATAATTTTCCTTAATTTTTTCTTTTACTAAGTAACTTTTTCATTTTCAAATATTTTCATGTGAAAATAATGATCTCAGGTGAAACTAAGTGGGCATGATCTCTTGTTCTCCAGTCCAGCCAAATCAGGGAGGTACTCAGGCATGAACTCAAGTACAGGCAATTTGTCTTCTGAAATATGATTTATAAACCCTTCAAACACTATAAACCCATTTTAATGAATTGTTTCTTATTTATACAATGCACTTAAAAATTTATCATTAACATTCCATGGAGTCAACACCAGCTCAAGATGGCACCCAAATCACCCTTTTCTGGTATAGACACACAATATGTTAAGTTTTATACTGTATAGTCTTAGGTTTTCTTGAGTCTATATATTAATACTATATATGGTTTTCTTTTTTCTAAATATGGACTAAATGGAATGATTGCAATAATAAGTTACTAACTGCTCACCCGTAATGTCAATGGTAAAGAGTGATTTTCATGGTGTGCTAGGGTGTATGTTTTCTGGTAAGAAAGTTGTATCTAAGAAATGACCTAGAGCTTAGTTGCTTATTTCCGAACTAGATATACCTCAGCAGATGATACACAAGATGACATAGCGGGTCACTTTTCAAGACTGCATCATGAATTTCAAATCTACCACATGAGTTTAAGACCTTACATTTGTCTTAGTGAGATGTTCATGTTATTTTGCAAAAGAAAAAAAGGGCTTTGGCATTCTCAAGCTTAAGGCAGCAGAACATGGTAGAAATAATACTGGTTTGGAACTTGAGTACTCCTGAGAACTAATCCCCAGCAACTACTAACTGTGTTAACTCACTGATCTCCCTGAATCTCTCTTTACTCTTGTGTAAAGTCAAATGTTATTAGGATCAAAGGACCTAATGCAGAACCCATGGCTCTGGGAACAAGAACATGTGCTGATGGCTGAATAATCAACTTTTCTTCAAATGTACTTAAAAGTGTTTTCTTCCTATAAGTGTTACTCCACCCTTCCTTATTGGCTGCTAATTATTTCTTCCTAGCCAAGCTGTAAACTTTTGGGGCCAGCTCAAGAATACACATAGAGGCCCATATACCATATGTCTAGATGTTTACAAGTTATAAATCAGCCTAATACACTGCTAAATTGAATACATACTGTCTTCTAATTTGACAAATCTACATTTGCAATAGCCTGGAGGGCCAGTATGAATTTGGCATTCTCAGACTCTTTGCATGATGTGGTGGGTGGGGAGAGCTGGCTGCAGCCTCTGGCCCTTGGTCTGTCAGTTTTCTTCTCCAATTCCCAGCTCCCACCCACACCATGAAGATCTGCAGGCATTTCTGTGTGAGTACCCCAGTTCACTCTTCCCTGCTTCTTCCACATGTCCCATAAACAGCTACCTCTTGACATAAATTGAGCCTACCAAGATGAAAACCAGAGAATGGGCACACCCACCCCTCAGGAGAACAGACTAGGGAAAGAGCCACACAGGCCCTGGGTGCAGATAGGGCCACGAAGACAGATAATTATGGGATCCCAGATACCCGGAGTATGGTCTAGATGTGAGGCTGGCATGGGCCAGGCTCCTAGTGGATGTGTTCTTCTGGTTCCATGGACTTTTCATTCTATAGGAAAGGGAAAAGTTAGAGGAAGGCCAAGGTCAGTTCCTTCAAAGCACAGAGCTCAGGGCTGGGACCGTCTTTTCTAGATCTAAAGGCAGTGCTTTCCAGATCGACTGTGGGCCTGCACGTATGTGTGTGTGTGTGTGTGTGTGTGTGTGTGTATGCTTGTGTGTGGAACACCTCCAAAGGACAACGTATAGCAAATACTATTCTAATCTTCTAACATCAAGTAATATTTATTCTTCTTCCTCCAGCTGCCTCTTAAATGCAGGGGAATTCTATCATCACCTGCTTTTATTATCTTGTTCCGTATTCTTGCTGGATGATTTCATCTATATCCAAGGGTTTAATCATTCTGTACACTCCAGTGATTCCAAACTCTCCACCTCTCACCTCTTTCCTGAGCTTTATACTTACTACTGGATACCTTTGCCTGGATACACAAACGGCCCAGGAAACTACATGTTGAAAACTTAAGTCGTCCTCTCCCTCCGGTTTTTCCTACCCCAATCTGCTCCTCCAGTGCTTCCCTTCTCTCATCCAGTGCTCCATCACCTAATTCACCAATTGCCCTGGCCATAACCCTAGAGTCATTTTTGATTATTTTCTTGACCACATCTCCTCTCCAATTTATCCCCCAGTTTCGTGGATTCCAGCTTCTTAGCATTCCTCCAAGCTCTCAGCTCTACTCCTTTTTCAGGGGTCTTATCATTTTTTTGCCTAGATTCCCACAGCTTTCCCTTTCCCCAATCTTTCTTTTACATTCCAGTGAGAGTATTTATTTATAAATACTAAGTAGTTGTAAAAGATTGAGGAAGCTTTCTATGTATTGACAGGGGAAAATCTTCAAGATCTATTATTAAGTAGAGAAAAAAGCAAAGTGTAGAACTTGTAATAGAGTATGTTATGTTTTATGTAAGAAAAAAGGGAAATGAGAAATATATTTATATTTTTGCATTTTTACGCAACTAATGAAAGTGGCTATCTGTTTATTAGGGGCATTTGAGATGAATGTTTTGGGGCAGGAATGAATATGAGATAATTTATTATATGCCTTTTTGATTGTTTTGATTTTTGAAAATGTGAATAATAAATTCAAAAACTGAAATTTCAAAAACAAATCAAAAATTTAAAACATATATAAAAAACTATTATATATTAATTATTACAAAATTATTACACATTATAGTATATAATATATAACCATAAAACACTTAAGAGTGAAGATACATATCTAGTCATGCCATTGCTTTGCTTAAAATGTTTCTTGAGTCCACTATTACCTTCAGTACCAAGTGAACACTATTTAGAATGACAGAAATCTTTCCAGGATATGGCCTTTCTCCACTTCTCAGCCACCTCACCCCAAATACTAATATATTTCATGTTATTAGAATCAAAGATGCCCATAGCCATATTGAATGCTATGATTATTCACGTCACATATTATGGTCTGAAATGCCCAAGTGTTTCCACTATTTGGAATTTCCATTTTGCCTAGCTCAGTCTGCCTGCTCACACCAACTAAGTCTTTAAGACTTGGTTTGAAACTTCTTTCCTCTAAGTTGAATTAAGCAGTTCTTTTCTCTACTGCTTTATCACTCTGTAGCTTTCTTTCTAATTGCACTCACCTCTCTGTACCGTAATTATTGACTTACATAACTTGATCTAGCCTGTGCACTCATTAAAGATGAAAGCTATCATAGATTCCTCTTTGTGTCTGCAGCATACAATGCATAGCCTGCACAGGACTGGATAAATGAATCTATAGATGGAAAAATATATGAAAGAATAAATGAGTGAGTGAGTGAGTGAATGAATGGGGAAGAATATTTACAATGCATTCATCTCCCTTACAGGTGCCTTCCATGTCCCCGATCAAGAACATGAGAGAGTGTTACTGTTTTGCACCTGGTTGTTCAGTGCACCTGACTCGCAGAGTCTTGATTTTGGTGCAGCTTCTCCACCTAATCTATGTTGTTGCCAATTCCTCATATCTAAATCAGATTTATCCTTTGAAAGTGAGTTCCAAGTGTTTTCTTTCCTTACCTGAGTAGTTTAGCTTTATATTTTCATTCCACTTCAGCTTTCTGAGAAAGGGTCAATTTCTCAAATGATCTTTCCAAATATTCTCTGGAGCAATTTCTGTTGAGGGAGATTACAAAACTCCAACCTTGGTGTTAAGGTTCAGCCTTGGATGAGAAGACTGAAGAATGAAAAAAAATACAGTGTGGGTTTTCTTCATAAATAACTCTCATGTGTAATGATCAAACACAGTATCTCATTCTCTACCTAAAGCTGCCAAAAAGAAGAGGAGGGCATATCATCATTTTGGGAATTGAGAGTTCAATTATTCCATAGTTCACAGAACAAGTATCCATCTAAAATTGAGAATTACTTTTTAAGTTTTAAGAACGTATGTTTGAAACTTACTTTTGGAACAAACTTTTTTGGAAAAAACTTTTTTGGAAAGACATGATCTCGCCAAATAATACCAAAAGACTAATTTTGATTCACAAAATCTAAAGTAAAATAGATCAATAACTAATCTTTTAGGCCAGGTTCTAAGTATCCTAGATTCATAAGGAATAGGCAGGTTAATTTGGAACTTCAAGCAGAATCCAGCCCTCTCATTCGCTTCGCAGACAGCAGATCCCTGATGTGGGGCTGCCCAGAGGACCCCATGAAGATGGTTGCTGCTTTGATCTTGGGGTGGAAAGAACCCAAGGAACAAAACACTGGGCCACTGGCTTGTTTCTCCAAGGATCTGGTTTTATTGGATGAAATTTTCTGTGTTGATGCTATTTCCCTGAAGTGGCCTCTGGGCTCATCGATACCACAAGTTCATAAATACTTTAATATTAAAAGGAATTCTGCTCATGGACTGGACTGAGAAAAATTATCCTCTTGGATCCAACTACTTGAACTCAACTGCTTATTTTTAGCATTTTAGGTGAAGTCTTATGCTTTGTCTACTACTGTTCTGTTGAGAAGTAAAGACATTTGATTAGGCCGTGTTTCCAGTACTGTTTAAAACTGAATTAGAGAACGTGCACTCTGAAAGATGTGTTAGTTTTAGGATTTCCAACGTGTGGCTAAAGCACCCCGAAATTAAATAACTTGCCCAAGGCCAGTAAGTGTTATAACCTTAGAGTTTTGTATGAAGATTTCTGCACTTATTAATGTTGCAACACACACACACACACACAATATTATACACAGTAGGGATATAGTTTGTTGCCTATTATAAGTTGAGTACAAAATGCTAACTTTATGTTTTTAAATGTCATAGTCCTCAGGAATGTGAAACCTATAGAAAATTTAAGCTTCTATTTTTCTAAAGACTAAAGGATCGTTTAAATAAAGT
Organism: Chlorocebus sabaeus; assembly: GCF_047675955.1. Taxonomy (NCBI): domain Eukaryota; kingdom Metazoa; phylum Chordata; class Mammalia; order Primates; family Cercopithecidae; genus Chlorocebus; species Chlorocebus sabaeus. The sequence goes on from NC_132906.1 coordinate 55,584,804, forward strand.
ACCCATGAAAGGTATCAGATAAACAGATAAATAGATGCTCTATTTATTCAATTTATCCACAGAATATCTGTTCAGTTCCTGTTGGCACAGGTCTTTCTGGTAAAGTCAGGGGACTTGAGGCATTTCAGTACTCTGTTGGAGGATAATATGTGTTTCAATAAAGGAGCTTCCTTTGGGGAGATTTGAACTAAGAAATTAATTCATTTTCAGTAGGATTACTAAGTAGATCTTCTTGGAGCACAGAAGTTTTAATGACAGCTATGACAATACCTTACGTATGACAAGCCTGCTTGTTGCATAACCTTCATGTTTTGCCAACATGGCCTCACCCCTCTCATCTCACATCCTTGGACAGCACTGAGGTATATCTGTCTGCATGATTTTTCCTGTGTATACCTTCCGTACTTCAATAAAGTTGGTCTAAGTATTAAACATGGATTTCAATCTGTGATTTATTGATAATTCATCTAGTAGTCCATTATAAACCTCATCTGTAATGCTATTTTGGGCTATCTCTTGAGTGGATCCCATAAGAAAACATTTGTTAGCTTTTAACTCTCCAGCAACTTCTGTCAGGTTTGGTCTCCTTGTCCTTGGCTGTGATGTTGCTGCTGCAGGCCAGGATAGCATGGATCAGAAGAGGTGTAAATCTGACAGCCAGAAGTCCAGAGAAAAGGGAAATATACAACCATAATAGGTTTGTTTTGAGGAAAAACAGGAATAGTCATAATGAGTCCCCAAAAGGACATTTACTTAGAAGCAGATTTGAAACCTGGCATGTAGGGAGAGTTCTAGAGTTAAATATAACTTCATCGCACGATCCAAGTATGGATTTATGAGTCCGTTTTGAGAATTACATGAAAAGATTTTCATAAAACACTTATTAAAATATAGAATTATTAGTGTTCTCTATGCATTCCATCGAAGTATTTAGTTCACATACTGTGGTTCTGTAGCATTCTCGTACATAAATACAAAATAAACATCCATCTACGCACATTAAGAAGGCATTATTCGTGCTTTATCATAGAAATTTTCTAGTCTTGTTAATATTCAAAACCTTTCTTTTCAACCTTGTGATTATGGGATGATCTTCCATTTAAACTAAAATTGCATCTATGAGGCTCAAGCTATTCTTAAAAATATAATACTGGTCACATAATGTAAGAAGCCTTCATTTAGGACTGAGGACAAAAAACAAGGGGAGAACTTCTTGTAGCAAAAAAATCAAGCAATGTAACAATCTAAGGTAACCTTTTCTCAGTGGTTATCACCACCAGCATTGGTCAGCCCAAGTCCCGAGCATTCTAAAATGAGGAGAAAGGTTGCCAGTGCTCCTAAATGGGAACCTTGCAGAGAAGAGAGTTGGACTAGGAATTGTGAATATCAACCAGCTTTTTGGTGAGCAGCCAATAGCCTTCTTGTTGGAAATGCCCAAGTCTTTCCCAAACCATTTGGCTCACCTCCTGACGTAATTGCATCTGTAAAAGAAATATTTAAATAGGCTGGAGTGATGGTAATGGACGGATTTCAATTACCAGGGCGCATACTGGATTACTTTAAGTGGCATAAATTGGCCGTAAGGCAAACTCACGAATCAGGCTCAGCATAGCTTTCCAATGCAGTATGTCTCTCTGAAGGTACCACTATGTGCTCTTAGGTAATGTAAAACAAAGGTTAGGAGTCAGGATGTAATTGGAGCAGATATTCTACTGGGAAACATACAGTATAATTTCGAATGTGGAGTAAGGCCAAAATGGTTGAGCATGCTGAAATAATGATCAAGGGGCTCTAGGTAAGTTTGAAATGATGTAAATAATTTTAAAAATTCATGGAAACGTATATTGAGAAATATTTGGAGAAACCAATTAAAAGCAGTTGGAAAGTTTTAGAGCAAAATATAGTATCTTGCGTATCCAGCCAATACAAAGAATTAGAAACTTTGCATTTAAATACTTAAGCAAAATAGAATAGAGCTTAGCACTAAATGTAGCGATACATGTTTTACTGAATAGCTCTCACATCATTGGCTGTGTGTATGCAAAGTCTCCTTATTTGAGTGCCAAGGGATTTAGCTGGATCTGTTTCCAGTCATCAGGATAGCTGGCGCTATGCAGTTTAGACAGCATACTTCTCTTTCCTGGGACTTTACACACTGTCCTCTCCTTTGTATTTTGCCTCTTTGCTTTCTTCTCACACGGATGCTCTCCTATTGCATCTCCTAAACTCACCAGTCCTTCTCCTTCTCCTCCTTCTCCTTTCTAAAACCTTACCTCTGTCCCAAGACTGGCTTCCTCTATGAAAACACCACTTTCATTTGGCTTACCAGCCAAGGCCTCCCCGGCTGGACTGGCATCTTCCAGACTTTTCCTTATTTCCTTTTTCAAGTTGCCTTATGTTGTACCTACTAAGCTCTTTTGCTACTTGATCAAGTCAGCCAGGTAACATATACATATTTTATATATGATTTTTTTTTTTTAAGTGTGAGTCAAGACGACTGCAACCGCCTATACCAGGAAAGTAACAATAATTAAAATAAAATATGATAATGGTACAAAAGTAGGCATATGTGTTGATAGTAAAAGAGGCCAGAAAGGGAACTAGTGAATTTTGAACCATCTTATAGCTAACATTTACAGATCACTTACTGTTTGCCTAACACTAAACTTACTCCTTCCATCCTCTCTGTGACCTGATGGGAATATCATTAGAGGTGAAGGTGCTGAAAGTTGAAGTAATTTTCCCAGACTAGCTTCATCATCTAGAGCTGGAATTAATATTAGATCCAAGCCACTGGGCTCTAGAGCTATATCTTAACCTTTACACTCTACTGCATCTGAAAAATGAAGTTTAATAAAACAGTTGGGAAAGTTATTATTAACTAATAAGCACTTTAGGTATAATTAGCTTTTTGGTATTTTATATCCTAAACTTAAATGAACTAGGAAAAGTGTTACATACTTTTTAAGCCATGGAAAAACACTGGAAACCACAATATAGAATTCATTTCAACTCTGTTAGGAATGATAATTTTCTAACTACTGAACAATAGAAAATGCCATTATCCTCAGCAAACTAACCCAGGAAGAGAAAACCAAATATGGCACGTCCTCACTTATATGTAGTAGCTAAATGATAAGAACACATGGACACATAGAGGGGAACGACACACACTGGGGCCTATGGTAGGGTGGAGGGTGGAGGGTGGGAAGATGGAGAGGATCAGGAGAAATAACTAATGGGTACTAGGCTTAATACCTGGGTGATGAAATAATCTGTACCCCAAACCCCCATGACACAAGTTTACCTGTGTAACACACTTGCACGTGTACCCCTAAACTCAAAATAAAAGTTAAAAAAAGAAAAAAAGTTACACAATCACACATTTGTCTATAATTTATCCTTTATACTATTGAGTTTTAAATTTTATTACTATTAAATACAATAAAACACAACTTTAAAAAGCCAACAGAACAGGAAAGCATTTGTGATATATGTGATTAATGAATTTATACTTCTAATATATAAAATGCTGTAATGTTTATAAAAATACAAAGGTCTCAATCAGCTAAACTGGCAAAAAAGTTTCACACAAGAGAAAACACAAATAACAATAAATAAATTTGTGCTGGTCAGGCCACATTCAGAGTGTTAAAATTATTTAAACTAATTTTGTTATAAAAGCAATATAGAAGAGTTAAATATGCTACAAAAACCTACAATGAAGAGACTTGAAAATTTTTCAGAGGAGGCATGAGTGGTGAGGTTACTGAGCAAAGAGGAGCTGGGGGCCTTGGAGAGGAGCAAGCCATGATGCTGAATGATATGTCCCGGTCTGGCTCATGGGGTTGCCTGACCTGGAGCTTGGAAGAAGGCTCGGAAACCAGAACGAGGCTTATGGCAATGGACCTCAAACTTTGAGGTGTATCAGAATCGTCTGGGAGGTGCATCAAAATCACCTGAGAGCTTAACACCTGGATCGCTAGACCCCATTCCCACAGTTTCTTATTCAGTCAGTTTGGAGCAAGGCGATTGCCCATATTTCTAAGAGGTTCTCCAATGATGCCAATGTTGCCAGTCTGGGACTCTCACTTTGAAAACTGCTGGCTTACAGAATCATCTGCAGATGTAACAACTGAAGTGTAATAAAATCAACAATGGAGCAAAGGCAGGGATAAGGAAAGAGGAAAGGATTGAGAGAGACAGACAGGCAGAGAGGCATATAGGGCAAAGTGCTATTCCTCAAAATTTATCATGGCCATTCCCACACCCTGGCCCTGTTTTGTTCCCTTCCCTTCACTGTCAATCATTCTGAATGACTAGTAATCTGCTACAGCTTCTTCCTCTTCCACCTTCACCTCTAACTAGTCCACATTCCTTATCTCCTGCCTTCACCTCTTCATTGCAATTACTCTTTGACATCATCGAATCTGCAGATCTGCTGTCAGCTCTGTATCCTTGACACAACAGCAGTGTTTGATAGTTCTGTCCACTTGCTTCTTCCTTGTTTTTCATGACATACACTAACTTGGTTATGTTTCTGAATAGTGAGCACTGAATTGCATTTTTTTGCAAAAGGCAAAGTAGACTTTACTATATCAAGTAGAGTGAATGATCCTAATTACCAAGGGAAGAAAAAGTCCATTTCTATATAATAGATGCAAAAAGGAATATGTTTGGAACTCAGGGTCTTCTCAGAGGCAATCATTAGCACTTTTGATCATTCAGGGGTAAAAGGTAATAGAAGAGAACAGCAATGCAGCAGAGGCAGGAGCACCAACAGCTCAGACTCTTTAGGAAAGAAAGGAAAGATCATCCTACCAAGTAAAGAACCAAAGAACCAAGAGACACCGAAGTGCTGGCCGATGACAATGGGAACCTGAACTGGGTCACCAAAGAGGCAACTGAATGGCTTCATGACCAGTTGCACAAACAAGGACTAGAGTTGCTATGCACAGGTTCTTCTGCACTTTATGTATATATTTGCATATATTAAGTTTATTTCCACCGCTATGCCACGCCCACTGCATTATACAATATGTGTTTTGTGGAACTATTAAGTTTTGTCTTTCAGTTACAAGAAGTCAAAGGCAAGTGTGACTAGACCCAAGACAAGCGAGTACCTCCCAGAAATGGAGAATGTTACTGGGGAGATTCTTTTATCTTTTTTTTTTCAGACAGAGTTTCGCTCTTGTTGCCCAGGCTGGAGTGTAACGGTGTGATCTCGGCTCACCACAGCCTCCACCTCCCAGGTTCAAGCGATCCTCCTGCCTCAGCCTCCCAAGTACCTGGGATTACAGGTGCCCACCACCAGGCCAGCTGATTTTTTGTATTTTTAGTAGAGACAGGGTTTCACCATGTTGGCCAGGTTGGGCTCGAACTCCTGACTTCATATGATCCACTCACTCTTGGCCTCCCAAAGTCCTGGGATTACAGGTGTGAGCCACCATATCTGGCCCTCTTTTTCTTCCTTTATTGGAACAAATTTTAGTTTCTTCTCAAAGAGCCCTTCCTTGACTACTCCATCTAAAGTAGATCCTTGTGTATAATACCTATCTGAATTGCCTGTTTGTTTTGTCCATTCTAAGCCTCATCAAAACTTGTAATGGTTTTCCTTCTTTAGCTGTTTATTATTCTTTATTTGACTATCCCACCAATAGGGAAGCTTCAGAAACAGTGCCTGTGTCAAATGTACATATTCACATGTAGCACAGTGCCTGACACACAGTAGGTAACTAATACTGTGGATCGAATGAATAAATTGGCACTAGTAGGAATGGTAGGCAAGACGCTAGTTCAGAAGGGTTTCGGGTCCCTCAGTTCTCTACACAGCAGCCTCTTAAATATGATTGGAAAACCAAATGCTTCAAAGTCACAATATGTTGCTGTTTGCAGTAAAGCTTTTAGAATAAATTCTTCTAAGGTTCTCCAGAATCCATTTGTGTTGTACCAGAGGACATAGTATATTCTACCTCATTTGATCAATGAAGATAGTAACATTCTATTTTTGTCATTTAATACATATTTATTGGGTATCTGTGGTTTGCTATGCACTGGGCACACTGCAGTGAACAAGTTTGACAAAGCCTTGTGCTTATGAAGCCAACATTGTAGTGGGGAGGACGCGGGCAAAATATTGACCAACAAAGAAATAAATGGGATAATTACAGCTAGTGAAATGTGCTCTTAAAAAATTAAAACCAATTGCTATAGTGGACAGTGCCCAGAGGGGACACTTTGCATTAGGGAAATCAGGAAGGTTTCTCCAAGGAGGTGATTTTTGAGCTGAGATCTGAATAGTACAAAGAAACAAATCAGGTGAAAACAAAACCTTCCAGCAACAAGGAGGTCAGTGTGGCCAGTGAAGGGGACATGGAAAGTGATGGGGACAGAAAGATATACAGAACCATGTCACATGGGGCCTTGGAGGCTGATATAGTCTGGATGTTTTATCTTCTCCAAATCTCATGTTGAAATTTGATCTCCAGTGTTGGAGTTGGGGCCTAATGGGAGGTGTTTGGGTCATGGTGGCGGATCCTTCATGAATGACTTGTTGCTGTTCTTGCAGTAATGAGTTCTCACTCTATGTGTTCATGTAAGAGCTGGTTGTTTAAAAGAGCCTCATACCCCTTCCCTTTCTCTCTTGCTCCCTCTCCTGCCATATGCCATGCTGGCTCCCCTTCACCTTCCGCCATGACTGGAAGCTCCCTGAGGCCTCACCAGATGCAGATTCCTGTATTTCCTGTACAACCTGCAGAACTGTGAGTCAAAATAAAACTCTTTTTTTATAAATTGCCCAGTCTCAGGTATTCCTTTTTAGCAATGCAAATGAACTGACGCAGAGGCCATGGTAACATGTTTGGAATGTAGTCTTAATATGATTTTAAAAAATCTACTGGAGAATTTTAAACAGTAAGTGATATAGTCTATTTTACATTTTAGCATAATCGTTCCATAAAGATGTTAAAGATGGTTGATTGCTCATATGTATTTTTTCTTCCTCTTATTCCAAAGACTGTGCTGAAATAAGAGCAAAGGAATAAAAAAAGGCATAAACCTTTAAGAACAATGAGGAGAGGTGAGGAGATAGTAGGAGCTAAAACAATAACATGTATTTTTTTGAAAATGGAAATAGATGGACAGAGGAATGAAGAGTGAGCCAATTCTTACTGTCCAAGACTTGAAGGCTTGAGGTATCATGCAGAGCAGGATGGGTGAGCGTCTGAAAATAGGGATTGGATGAAAGTTTGTACATGAAACTGTTAGTCTCCAGATGCCTGTGCCCATCAGGCATTGAGATGAAGTCCTCTATGGCAAGAAAATGAGCATGTATTCTATGGAGCATTTGGCTTTAAGTGGTTAAGGAACCAGGGCACATGGTAGAATGAAGGGTGGGTGTGTGCAGCTTGGGGATGAAAACAGAAGTTTAATCAAGAGCCTTCACACTGAGTAGGGAAATTCCCAGATCCCATTTACCTGCCTGTTGTATGAATATTGGTCCATACTCCACAGGAAAGAGACTTGGGGAAATTCTGCTCAGATGAAACTGAAAAGTCCCAGAGAGCACATTTTTACATAATTCCCAGACTGTGTGGCTTACAGTGAAGCCACTGCTTGGCCAGTCTTGATTGTGGACTAGATCTGGTTTCCAAGCACCATTCAATGTAAACAAGGAGATAAGAATCATCAGACATTTGAGAGAAACCTCCAATATAAAAAAGAGAGCTCAAAGCAAATAGAAAAAAACTTCTAAGGGAAACAGAAATAAACCATAGAACAGCATAATAATTTGTAAAAATTGTTAATATCATTAGAGAGATAGGATATTGCATACCTAATACAAGATCAGGAAACTGTAAGAAAGGAACCGAAAAAGAAAGAAAGTAGTGATGAAATAAGAAGTACAAGAAAGGTGATAGAAAATAATGTTGAAGAAATCTTTCAAAAAGTTTAAGAAAAAACAAAATGATCACGAAAAGAAGAAAAAAGACAAGACTTGTAGGACCAGAGTTTTTAACATTTAATTCAGAGTATTACAGAGAACTAAGAGAGAAAAAGATAGTACGAAAAAAATCATACAAGAATATTTCCCCCGTTAGAGGATGTGAATCTTCAGATTGAATAGTTTTACGGAATTTCCAAGAGAATGAATACAAAAGACCCATGCAAGACACACCATAATGAAATATAAGAGCATCATGAGAGGCTTCTAGAAACTTTCAGATAGGAAAAGATGGGTTACGGAGGAATAAGATTTAACATACCATTCGACTTGCCAATACTAACGTCACTGAGAAAAGGAAATGAGGAATGCTTACAAAGTACCAAGGAAAATATTTTCTGCCTAGGATTTTATGCCCAGCCAAATTATCATCAAGTTTGAGGGTAAATTAAAATTATTTTCAGACATTTAAGTCATCATATGAGGACCCAAAGAATTACGTCCACAAACGAAACACAAAAATACGTAAAAAAGGAAACTACTTAGCTCTGGAGTGAAAAACTAACAATTTAAATGAACAAAATAAGTTCCTGATAAATTATTTAGTAATAAAACAGTAACATTATTCTGAAATAAATAGAGAAGGGGGGAAGGGTGGTATAAGAGAGCTAAGTCTTCACCAACCATAAAAGGCAGCCAATGAATAATACTGAAAATTCATAAATCAAGAAATCGTAGTTTATTCGTATTATTTAGCAATGTGTAAGTAAACACCAGAAGAAACATGAAAATAAAGGGAAGCGAGTTGTTTTTCAATACTTCACATAGTGTACGTTCATGTATCATAGTTTTTCAATACATCATATATTTTCAAATTTTGCATACGTATCACTTTCACCAAAAAGAAACAAAATTTAAGACAAAAGTTTCTTGTTGCAGGGTGGACACTAGATTGCAGGGAGACAAGAATAGAAATAGGTAGTGATTTTTGCAGTTCAGCTGAGAGATGGCAGTGGCTTGGATCAAGTGGTAGTGGTAGAGAGAGAAAGAAGTGGACAGATTCAGAGCATGGTATGGAGTTGACATAATTTACTGAAGTATTGGCTGTGAGTATGAGGAAAAGAGAATCTTCAAGAGTGACATATAGGATATTAGATGGTGGTACCACTTGTGAAGATAAATATGCCTAAATAAAATCTTAGTTGGGAAATCATCAATCAAGATTTCTATTTTGTACGTGTTAAGTTTGACATTCCCATCAAAGACGGGTGTCAGGGAAACAGTTTGATGGTGTCGTGGGTTGAACTGTACCCCTCTTGCCTGTCCCAAAAGATGTTGCAGACCTAATCTCCTGAAATATGGTCTTTGCAGTTGCTGAAGTTAAGATGTGGTTTTTAGGGTGGGCCCTAGTATATGAATGTGTCCTTGTACAAAGGTAACATTTGGGCAGAGGTAGACACACAAAGAAGGAATTGGAAGTGAAGACACAGGGAAAACACGATCTACAAGCCACGGAACGCCCGAAGCTGTGAGAAGACAGCAAAGAGGAATGGGCTAGATTCTGCCTCACAGCCCTTGGAAGGAACCAACCTTGCCAACACCTTAATTTCAGACTCCTGACCTTCAGAATTGTGAAACAATAAATTTTACATCGTTTAAGCTACTTGGTTTGCGGTACTTTGCCAAGGCAGCCCCATGAAACCAGTACAGGATAGAGATACATGTGGAGATGTCAGAAGAGGAAACAGTGGAGATACACATTTTGGAATCCCATGCATGTAAGTTGCATTTAGAGCCATGTGACTGGAGGAAATCACCTCAGTAGTGAGAAAAGAAGAAGAGGATAAGGTTCAGGAATCAGAATGGAGACTAGAAAACTCCCATGTTTAGAAACTTAGTAGAGGGGGCAAATTCACCAAAGGAGAATGGGAGAACGATGGCCAGAGGGGTGGAAAGAAACTGGGAGAGTATGGCATCATGGTGATCAACAAAGTAAGGCTTTTTTTAAAAAAAAAAAAAAAAAAAAAGAAGGAGTGGATAGCTGCCAAGAAGATAAGCAAGATGATAAGCAAGATGAAGTGAAGAGGGCTGGCTGCTTTTGGAAACGTGAGACTCCTTATTGACTTGAGAACCCCACATTCTTCTGTTCCAAAGGGGCTCAAGATAGAATTGCAGGAGAAGGAGGTGAGGACCATAATATATAGAAAACTCATAAGATGATTTGTTCTGAAGGAGATCAGAAAACCAAGTGAGAGCTAGAAGAAGATATGGGTCCAAGAGGCAGTTTTAAAAGATGGAGGACACTGATGTTGGATGTGTTACCAAAACACCAGGGGTTTGATCTAGGTCTTGCTGCTCGCTGCATGAAAAACCAGTCACTGAGACGACCAAGGAAGAAGGCTTTAATTGGGTGCTGCAGTCAAAGAAATAGGAACTCAGTCTCAAATCCATCTCCCTGACTGACTAAAACTATAGCAGGCAAGAAATATAGCAATGTGTAAGAAAACAGGAACTAGGAAGGGACAAGGAGGCATCTGGTGCCCTGACCTGGTGAGTTTCAGTTCTTTAATACTTTTTTTGAGAGGCCTGGAGGTCCTTTCCTGAGAAAGAACTCAGATAAAACAAATGCAGTCCTAAGTGAGCCAAAATCCTCAGTAAAAGAAGGTAAGTGATCAGGGGAGGTTCGTAACAACATCAAAAAGAAAAGGGGGGTGTGTTGTCTGGTGTCATGAAAGTCAGAAGGGTGAGGGCTTTTGAAGGAAGAAGGAAAATAAAATGACTTAAAACCACCACTCTGGTCCAGTTTCAGGCTTTTGGGTACCAAGATGAATGAGAATAAACAGCCTCCTCCTTAGAAGGTTGCAGAGATCACTGTGACCTGTGCACAGAACCCCTCAGTTCTACTGGCCCCTCCCAGGGTGGCTATGGGCCGTCTACATTTCTCATTTTTACTGCCATCGCCCCAGGTATTTTGTAGTTTATTTATTTTCTTTTCATTAAGGGTGCTCTCCAAAATGTATGTTTCAGGACTCCAAAAACCCTGGATTCACCCTTACTTGAAGGGCTGGATGGGGTGGGAGTGCTGATAGTTTCAGTAACTTACACTTACAGTCAAGAGAGCTTTCAGAGAAAAGGTTGACAAGTAGGGAATTTGCCAATGGTGCATAGTGAGATTTAGAATCTACTAAAAAGACAGAGTCAACTTCCCAGAGGACATATATTCTGCAGAAAAAAAGTTGGAACCCAGATCTTTGAGACTCGCCTTTGGAACTTCTATTTTGAAGCAAGGCATGCCACTTCTGTCACTTCTCTTGAGAATGGCACTTCCTTGGCCCACCAGTTGAATGGCTTGATTCAAAAAGATAAAAATAAACTATTGATAGTTTCATGTCTTGGTGTATGCAAAGATTTTTTTTTTTAACGTAGGGCAAAGTGCTAATTTAAAGGGGAACAATAATAAAATTGATCTACATTAAAATTAATAACTGCTCATCAAAAGACACCATTTAGGAGACTAAAAAAGCATGCCACAGACTGGGAGAAGATACTCCTTGCAATATTATGCTGACAAAGGACTTGTATGAAGAACAGAAAAAAACTGCAATCAAAATATGGTTTTTGTTGAGTTTCATTCCAGTCCTTGCCTGATACATATGTTTTCATTTTATTACTGTGTTTCTGCTTTGTTTCACAGAAATAGGATCACTCTGTACATGTTGGTTTGTACCCTTTCTCTCCCCCGCCTCTGTTTAGTTGTGTATTACAAATAATTGGATCTTAGCACTGTAAGACACAGATGACATCCTTTAGTCTAAACATTTCTTGCAGGGTCCTGGAGCAGCAAAGTGACTTGTCCAGGCTTGTGTAATTGAATGATACCAGGGGAGCACTGTGTCCTGGCCCTCGTCCACTCTCCTCATCCAGGGAGAGAAAGTCTTATAGAGGGCCCCGAGTTTATCCTTTGCTCTCCCTCTGGGTTGTACCCAGTTGGGTGCCAACTTTTAGAAAAAAATATTTGTGAAGGTAGGTTCCATGATTTCCTTTACTAGCTCATTTTTGGGGGTGTCCAGATTCCTGTAGGGATGAAATTTTGATGAATTATAATATTCCTGTGTCCCCAGGATAAAAAGGAAAAACTCTTCAGGAGCAAGAAGGAAGAGAAACATTCACTGCTAAGAAGGGCTCAGGTTGCAAACTTCTCTTGCTTATTTATTGAGGTTAAAAGTTAAACTGGATTAGGACAATCATATTTTTCTGACACATTGAATTGCTTCTTAAGAAAACATGTTTAGCTTTTTTTTTTTTTTTTCATGAATCATTTCAGTCGAAGAGCCAGGAGTTCAGTTCATATGCTGGGTAGAAGCACTGAAGGCCCCTTTGTGAAGGACTTAGCTAGCTTACATGTATTTATTTGGCTCATTTTGTTTTTCTCCCTGGGTTAAATTTTGACTTAAATATTTGTATGTGGAGCAGGAGGTAAGGCAGTTAGGCTCATTTTTGTGATTTTCCACAGATAAAATTAGCACTAAATTTATGGGCATAGTGGCATTGTTCTGCAAGCTGTGGCCTGGAAGGTTTTCGTGTGGTTGTCACCATTTCCTTCTCTCCCAGTTTCCTCCAACTATGCTTTCTCTTGGTTCCCAAGAACTGGCTCACTTTGTGCTGGTGAGTGAGACGAAATAGGGCTGAGAAGCAAATCAAGAGCTGCCCACCTTCAGAAAAGCAACATCTTGATACTAAGAAATCTCCCCCACAAATAGACTGCCAGTCTGCAAAGCCTCTTTATGCCATGACATATGTGACCCCTCATTCCAAGTGATCATTCTGTCTGCAGAGGTCCACACAGCCACCGGATGTAGGGATTTCCCATTGACTTCGTCACTGTCTGGAAGTTTCAAGTACAGAGCACATTTTCCATTTAGATTTTCATTAGAATTTAAGTAAGGCTGGTTTTTGATCCATGGATTACATTTCACATCCACCTATCGAAAATAGCCAGAAATTACTTACCAGGACATCTTCTCCTTTATAATGGGAAAATGAAGGGGGGCAGGAAAATTCCTTTATTGTTTTCTCTTGATTATAATAATTTAGAAAATATAGACAAATATAAAGGAGAAAGTAAAAATTTTTTGTAATCTCACCACTGAAAAATAATGTTGATATAATTTTGGTTTGTATTCTTTTAAAAAATGAGATCCTACTATAAATATTCTTTCTGTGACTAGCTTTTTCAGTTGCATGTATATTGGCCTTTTTGTATGTCAATAAAAATAAATTTGCATTCTTACCAAATGAAGGATATTCCATATATAAATGTACCATTTGTATTTAATTAATTCAGCATTGGTTGACAGTTGGACTCTTTCCAATTTTCACCAAGTGGTCAATCCTTGTGGTGAAAATCTTTATCATATCCTGTGCTCTCTTCCAATCCATTACTGAGAAATAATTCTTAGGAGGGGAATTTCCATGTCAAATGATTTGTATACCACTAAGGCTTTTAATACATGTTACCGTATTTCTTTATAGGAAATTTGCACTGCCTTAGACTGTCACCAACAAATGCACAGAAGTGACTTGTTGCCTTCATCTTCATCAGTTGTAGGCATGATCACTCTAAAAACCCTTTCTTAGTCTACTGGGTGAAAGTGCTCTATCCCGTTATTATATATTAATTCGAATTTATTTATCAGAGAGATAGAATATCTTATTTTCTACTTGGCTGTGTTATGATGTAAATTCTCTTTTCAAGTCTGTCATTTTTTTTCTATGGGAGATGATTTAAAAAATTGATTTGTGAGAACTCATGTATTAATTGTAGTAATCTTTTGTCTATTAAGTATTCTACATATTCTGTTTCTAGTTTTGTGTATAGTGTAGTGGGTTTTGCACTACAGAAAATGTTATTCTCATGTAGTTAAATCTAAAATGTTTTTCATAATGATTTCTGCCTTTGGGTGCCATGCTCAGAAATTCTTCTAAACCAGTTTTTTAAAGTAAATACACAAATAGGCACAAGCCTCCTTGTGCACATGAATAGATTAGTGACAGAAGGGTCTTCAGATTACTAGAAGGCTTCAGGCTGAACATTTTTTAAATATAGAATTTACATAAGTTTTTACTCATGGAAATTTACTGATGGTAAGTCTATGAAAGACAAATCTGTGATTCACAATTATGGATTTGTAACTGTGATTATAATTATAATTTGCAATTTGTGATTATAATTTCTTAGGAATTATTATATTTAAAATAATCTTTGCTCTAGCATTTGGCATTGAAAGCCATCTATTCTTTCTATCAGTCTTTATTTCATGCCAAGATATCCATTTTGTTTTTCCTGTGAGTAATAAGTTCAATAGAGGTAAAGTTGAGTAAATACATAAAATTGAGAAGCACAATGCTTACAGTTCTATTTAAAGTGGTATAGTGTCATCATAACAAAAACTAGTATATTTATACTTCATAAACTAATGATGTTCAAATTATCTTAAGTATTATTTTCATAACTTACTAGGGTTACAAAAAGTAATAGATATGATTTTCCTTACAAGCTATAATGAATCCAGAAATCTCAGTTTTTAACCAGCAGAAGGCATAATCACAGTTTCTCTCTTTCTTGAAAATATTAGAAATGTTGTAGCTAACTGAGGAGAAGAGGGGAGAATAGAGGAGAGAAGAGACATAATAAGACAGACAGGAAGAATAGTAGAAACACTGGTATTTTCCATGTGGCCTCATTCTTTAATTCTATGCAATGAATTCATCTCCAGGGTACAGGACATCAGCATTCAAAATGTTCAAAATGAGCTAGGTGTTAAACTCTGACAGCAATTCTGAAAAAATTTGCATAATATTTAGATTAAAAAAAATCATTTTAGGCCAGGCGCAGTGGCTCACGTCTTTAATCTCAGCATTTTGCAAGGCCAAGGCAGGTGGATCACCTGAGGTCAGGAGTTCGAGACCAGCCTGGCAAACGTGGTGAAATCCCGTCTCTACTAAAAATACAAAAATTAGCTGGGCACAGTGGCAGGTGCCTGTAATCCAGCTACTTGGAAGGCTGAGGTAGGAGGATCGTTTGAACCTGGGAGGCAGAGGTTGCAGTGAGCCGAGATTGCACCATCGCACTCCAGCCTGGGCAACAGAGTGAGAGTCCATCTCAAAAAAAAAAAAAAAAAAAAATTCATTTTCTAGTCAACCAAAATAAGATCCTTTTATCTTCCTTATCAGTTTTGGAAGGAGCTTCCAAACCATCGAGGGCACAGCATAAGTACACTTGATGTCAGAGTTATCCATCCTGCCCTGACCATCCATGACTGCCCGCCAGCAAACATGCCCAGCAGTGACTGCCCACCAGTCACCCTGCCCTGCGGTGACCCTGCCCATCAGTGACCCTGCCCAGCACCGACTGCCCACCAGTCACCCTGCCCAGCAGTGACCCTGCCCATCAGTGACCCTGCCCAGCAGCGACTGCCCACCAGTGACCCTGCCCACTAGTGGCCCAGCACAGGTTTCCATTTGCTTTGGTTATCTTTCAGTCCTGCAAATCGTTCTTCCTTTCTCTCTTTTGCTGTATTATGATCCATTAATAAAATTCCACTAGAAAATTTCCTGTGAAAACATTTCATAGTTTCAGTGTCAATCTGTGTAATTTATTCAGCTTGCAGATAAAATATTCAGTATCTTCTGCTGCATTGCATATAACCTGGGTTCCAAGTCAGAGACATATTAAAATTGTGATTATAATTATAATTTGTAATTTGTGATTATAATTTCTTAGGAATTATTAGATTTAAAATAATCTTTGCTCTAGGAAAAATTAAGTGTAAAATGCTGGATGTAGGATGAATGTATTTATTATCCAAACCAGGACATCTTAGAAAGTGAAGGGATGGAAAGGACTATCAATAAGTAAGCCAAAATACAGAAATAAACTGAAAGTGTCCCAGGCAAGCTAGGGCATAGGATTCCCTTGTTTGGAAAAAGATTTTAAAATACCATGTGTGGATATTGTCATCACTGAGTACAAACTGCTTCTGAGATTGCCTGTTTAAATGGATCCATTTTAAAGGCTCTGATATCTTAAGGAAGGAGGAGATAATAGATGCTATATGCAACTCTATTATCTGGCAATCTTTCATTGAATTGTAGGCTTCCTAAGACATCATTTCTTTTACTTTTTTCTTCAAAAAATTAAGGAATAAGCAACTTTAAAAAATGGCAGATTTGTAGAAAGATACCTCCACTGTAAAGGTTTTTAAAGTCTGTGTTTATGCTTTCTTCAATTGTGTGTTTGCTTATTTTTTATGATTGTGAAATACTTGTAAGTATTTGGATGTTGACTCACTGGATTAGAATGTAGTTTGTATATGGTAAATGCAAAAAGCAGTAATAACTACAGAGCACTATTAATAAGCAGAAATAATAATAGTTATTCCACATATATTATCTTTAATCTTTATAAAAACCTTGTAATGTACCATTAGCCCCATTGTATAGAGAAGAAAGTGAGGTTCCCTAGCTTGATGAAGGCCCCAAGGTTGAGACTCAACAGGCCAAAACCCACGATCTTCACTACATGTTGTCTTTTTCTTAAGAAATACCTTGAGATTGTCCTTGTCTAATGTGCATCTTCATCTCAAATTTTTTCTGGAATGATTAAAGACCTATAATTACAGTATAATATTATGTACCTTTCCTAGCAAAAATAAATCTGTTATTTATGTTGTCTGTGGAGTGGATTTCCTAGTCTACCTGCTATACCAGCTTTACCAACATGTTTAACCAAACAAAATTATAACAGTCTTCTACAACTGATGGTTGTATGCCAGAGACAGGAGTGGCATTATTTACTCAATTGCAGCAGTTTTGGAGGTTATAATGGACTAAAATGAATAGTTTTTTTCCTAAAACACACTGCATCTCTGCTCGTTCCATTTCCCATAATGGCTATCTGACTTGGGAGCCAGTGTCACCCACTTCTTACATATTCTGGTCTACTGTACCTCACAGCCACAGCAACTTCCCAAGCCCTATTTAGATAACAAGTAGTAACAGGCCCTCGATGACTGTGGAAATTGTTCATAGGAACACAGGTCTAATGAGTGGTAATGACACACGGGTGAGCATAAACATCATGCCACTGATTTTACGTAACAGCAATAACCTCACTCACGAAACCTGCCTCAGTGTGTTTGTATCCAGGAGGCAAGCCAAATCAGTCTCCTACAAGATCTGAGGTCCAGGAATATTGGAAACAGTGGTGCTGAAAATCCTGGCAACCGTTATCTCTATTCCCGTCAAGACGGACCTATAATCCACCTGCTACTACATTCTAGAGTCACGCTGAAGTAAAGGGGTATGTTCTTGGCTTTAAAGCATTTGCAATCTACCTGAAGGCAAAAGTGACCTTTTTCCAGTTGCCTTCTTTCCACATCCTATGAAATTTAGCATGCTGGATTGAAGCATTTCTTAGAATGGGTTCCAGTTGTATTTCTCTTTCTAACTTGATCTTCTCCTCTGCCTATCACATCAAACATATCAATATTCTCCTGATCCAAAAAACAAAACAAAACAATCAAAAATCATAACAAAAATTTCACATTCCTTTAACAATGCCTCCACTCAAATTCTTGCCTTATATCCAGCTTTCTATTTTCAGTTTTACAGACAGGGTCGTGCTCTAACCTCGAATGCCTGGGTTCAAGTGATCCTCCCACCTTAGCCTCTGGAATAGTTGGAACTATAGGCATGAGCCACCACACCTGACCTTCAGCTTTTTATTGAAGTTGTCATACATTTTTAATACTTCCTCTTTTATTTAAAAATAGTTTTAAGGAATTTTTACTTTATTATGGAACAAACCCAGCCTTTTAGAAAATGTGCAAGTATAGTATAGAGGACTTTTTCTCCCAGAACTACTTGAGAGTAAATTACCAACATTACCCTTAAATATTTATTATTTGGGAAACAGACCTCAATGATGTTTCATCTTCGTCTTTCTCAGTGTAAGAAACCACACTGCTGTATTCATAGCTCTGCATTTGGAACTGCCGAGCCCTAGGTGTGTATATCTTAACTTTACTAGGCAATGCCCAAGTGTTCTCCAAAGTGACTCTCAGACTTCCTGAAACAGTCTTGTGGCCTCCACTTTTCTCATCAACAAATCTTTCTTAAACTCCAAATCGTGGCCTGTGTTCCTGCCCCTGTACAGGAAGGGTCCCTGTGGAGATCATATCAGACTCCTTACTGTCCACAATAAAGTGCTCTTATTGTCTATCCTCAGCCTCCTTGTTTTTTTTTTTTTTTTTTTAATAGTACTTGACATTTTTATTACCATCCGGTACTTTTTGAAACTCTGTTCTTTTAATTAGTTTCATTCACTTGTCTGTTCAATTAATGAATAAAAATGCTATTGGTGGAACACCTGTTATGATTCAAGCATTGTATAGTGAATAAAACAGAGAAACTCTCTGCTTTCTGGAACTAACATCAAACTGAATTAATTTTCCTAAACCACAGATCAGATCATGTTATCAAATACTTTTAATACCTTCTTCTAACTTAAGAAAAAACCTTTATAATGCTTCATTCTGCATCCTCCTAAAATGATAATATCCTACCAGCCTTGCCCTCTGTTACTATCATACCTGACATCAATGAATTCTAAACAGTGGGCCAAGACCTCTGTCTGGAAGAACCAACTTCGTATGACAATGGAGCCATGAATCAATGTATATCTCAGTAGTAGACTGACTAAGTAATAGGCCTTGTACATCTAATCTCGATATTGTTCAAATGTATATAGATGTTGCTGTAAATTTATTCCAAAGTGAATTCAGAGTAACTTGAAAGTCATACATTGATTTCTATGAAATACTGCTGAAAGTATGATATCATTTCGGGGTGGGGTGGAATGCAAACCTTTTTGATATTTACAAGTGGACCTAAGTTATAAAGTCTTAATTCTAACAAATCTGGATTTCCTTCTTCTTCTATCTTTCTTTCTTTCTTTTTTTTTTTTTTTTGTTTAATTTTATTATTTATTTATTTATTTATTTATCTATTTATTTATTTATTTTTTACAGAGTCTTGCTCTGTCACCCAGGCTGGAGCAGTGGTGTGATCTCAGCTCACTGCAAACTCTGCCTCCTGGGTTCAAGCAATTCTCCTGCCTCAGCCTCCCAGGTAGCTGGGATTACAGGCATGTGCCACCTCACCTGGCTAATTTTTGTATTTTTAGTAGAGATGGGGTTTCCCCATGTTGGCTAGACTGGTCTCGAACTCCTGACCTCAAGTGATCCACCCGCCTTGGCCTCCCAAAGTGCTGGGATTACAGGCGTGAGCCATGGCACCTTGCCCAAATGTGGACATTATTTTCCCCCTCACTATCCTGCCTCTAAGACTCTGTTAAAGCTGATTGTTCTGTGATGTTAGCTTCACCTGCAAGAATCCTGTCCAAGGTTCAGTTTTTATTTCAGAAGTATCCTCCTCCAAAGTGTCCATTCATGTTGTAATCTCTTCCCGTACTATCCTTCCGCATGGTTGTCCCAGTCCTATGTGTAAAAGACTATGTTTTCCTTGTCTTTCTATCCCCTGAAACACCTAGCATAGTGCTGGCACATACGAGCAGAAAAAATTATTGTAAAATCGACATAAAGATTGTCCATGAATAATCATCATCAACAAGTGTATAACATAATTACAGTCACCTGTATTAGAGCCAATAAAAGTTAAGTAATATATTTCAAGTAATGTTTACTTTATTGGAAAAAATGCATAAATTCATTATTAGGATACGTTAGGGCTTTTAGAACTCTAGAATTCACTCTGCTTTTAAATTATTTTCAGCCCTTACACCTAATGCAGAAGAAGGTAAGGTGAATTATGTCATGCTTATTCCAGATGGAAAATAAATTTCCTTTTCCAGATGTTTAATAAAATAATATTCTTCCCCCAAACAATGTTGCCTGATTAACATATTTCTACGAAGGATTAATCTGTGAAAGTTGAGGCAGGAGCTCAGACTTGGCACTGTGTTGTAACAGAAATCTTATTGTTATTTACTGTACAACTTTGATAGATCTTTAAGTTACTATCAGGGACAAAGACCCTAACACGTTCATCTCTGTATTCTCTACTCCTAGAGAAGCCACACAGCTTCGCAGAGAATATGTGTTTAAAGCCTCTATTAGGGGAATACACACATGAATCTGCTAGAGGAAAAGCTCTTCCCGACCTGGATGTTGGGTCTAGTTAAGTGAAACAGACCCCTGTGAAATAATGACTTACAGTCAAGGCCTAACAGGTAAGACAGGCCTTCATTTCTACTTATCTAAGAGAGAAGCATTTGGCTTTTCTTCTGTCTTGTTAAAAGTATCTGATAAATCTTTTCTCTATTCACAGAGAATTGTAACAAATTTTTATCAAACAAAGGTACATGCCTTTGTTGCGTAATCAGCATTCATTCAAGTTATCCAGCACTTTCAGATCTGTTACAGTTATGAAGGTGTACATCTGGGAATAGGAAACTGCAAAGCAATCCTTGGAAAGTGGTATGGTCTGAATGCGTGTGTACCCCCCAGAATTCATATGTTGAAACCTAATCACCAATGTGATGGCATTAGGAGGCGGGACCTTTGGGAGGTGATTAGGTCACGTGGGTAGAGACCTCACGAATGGGATGAGTACCCTGCTAAGGGGCTGAAAGGACTGGAGTTCTCCCCTTTCCACCTTTGTGAGAACACAGTGGGAGGGCACCATGTATGAAGCAGGAGATGGTGGCTCACCAGACCCAGATCTGCTAGAGTTTTGTCTTGGACTTCTCAGTTTTTAGAACTGTGAGACATACATTTTTGTTGTTTATAAAGTACTCAATTCATGATATTTTGTTATAGCAACCCAAACAGACTAAGACAGAGACCTTCCAGAACTTCTGAATATTATTTTGGTCCGTATATATAGATCAAGGGAAACCAGTAAAGGGAAGTTCAGAAATAGATTTTTTTTCTTGCTTTTTATGATTCATGTATGTTAGAAGATAGGTTCTTATCAGTTAACATTCAGCAGATCACTTCTCTGCCAATTTAGAGAATAGTAATTGTGACTTTAACTGGCAAATCATCTCAAAATTGTAAGTGATACTTCTTCAGAAAGAACAAGCTCTTCTTGTCACAGTGCTAATAGCGTACTGAAGTAACATCATGAGGCCCAAATAAGAGACACTTTTCATGGCAGGGTGTAGAAAGGCAAGGACTGATGTTCCTGATGCAACTGTGATCCTGATTCAAGGCAACTTGGTGGACACATGGAGATTAGCCCCACTTCCCACAGCAGAGCTAGGAGCAGGATTTAGGGAACCTAGAAGAGAGAGACGGGACTACTGTCAGAATGACGGCCATACAGATTTGGAAATGAACACCTCATGGCAGTAGGATTAGGAAATATTCCTTAAGGTCAATTGATTCTATCATCAGACAAGCTATTTTTAAAAGTGTTTTTTAAAACCTCCATATAGTCTTACTGGGGCGCGGTGCTTATTTCTTCCTTCCTTTATCTTGGCAGAACATCCCTATAATAGATTTCCTACAAGGAAGTGCCAAATTCTAACATCAAACAGTTATACTCAGAGCAAATAAAATTATTCCACATTCCCCTTTGCAGACCAATCATTGTTACTATAACCCATTATATTTGTAAGAATGTACCCAATTCTTGATACACTTCTAGGCATTTGAACATACATACACACACACACACACACACACACACACACATATATATATATATATATATATATATATAGAGAGAGAGAGAGAGAGAGAGAGAGAGAGAGAGAGAGACATGGACTCGTTTTGTTGCCCAGGCTGAAGTGCAGCGGCATGATCATGGCTCACTGTAGCCTCTGCCTCCCAGGATCAGGTGATCCTCCCACCTCAGAACCCAAGTAGCTGAAACTATGGGCACATGCCACCATACTCAAACATGTTTTTTATATTTTATAGAGACGGGGGTCTCCCTGTGTTGCCCAGGCTGCTCTTGAACTCTTTGAGCTGAAGCCATCCTCCCTCCTCAGTCTCCCAAAGTGCTGAAATTACAGGTGTGAGCCATCGCACCTGGCCTAAACCTACATTTTGAAAGATCTTCACTTAGAAAAAATCCAACCAAAGGAGTGAGTAAAGCTTGACAGTAAATGAGACAATAAATTAGACACACTTCAAAGGTTACTAGACCTTAACAGAAATGAGAATATTTCAAGACAGAGCTCTCTTCCTGCAGCTCCTAAATCTAAGTGTGGGCTGGGAGGGGCAGGAGAGGCAGGAGGCCGCAAGGTGTCCTTGTCCTGGAGTAGAGAGGGTCCATTTTAGGGTTAATTACAATGGTTGAGAAGATGCCCTGAGAGGAAGGTGATCTTTTGAGTCATCAGAATTTAAAGTCCAGCTTAACATTTGCTCTCATACTGAGAAACAAACACGGAGGATGAGCAGTCCTCAGCCACCAGTGTGAACTGTCAGCATCCTGAACTGGTCATTATCCATCTACCAGATCTTCAGACCTCTCTGAAATTATTACCTATCATTGAACTCTAATTCTAGGAGGTTGCTTGAGTTTTCTTTACTAGTTGGGTGGAAAGAAGCAAGGAGGACCTATTCTTCTTTGGTTTCATCCTAAAATGCACTTCACACTGAATAATCCAGAGAGTTAAATGGCATTTGCTGTCTTGAGTTTTCTAGTTTTTGCTCACAGCAAGATTAACAAAAACATTCAGACTTGCATGTGATATCAATTCAGCAATATCAATGCTTTCCAGCCCCTTTGGAAGGGCAAAAATACTGACTACAAAGATGCTGCTTTCTCTCTTCTCATCCTTTTTTTTTTTTTTTTTTTAAATGCACTCAGAATGTTCATGGCATTTATTATTATTACTACTATTGTATGAGAAATGAACCATACTCACTAAAGAAAGATCCAATGATGTGCTGAAGTGGTAAGATAATTCTCTTTAGATTTTATCCTACGTTGCCAAAGCCCCCAAACTCCAAAGCATAATAGTGACAGTATTAATGGTTTCAAAGAATTGGCAAGTTTTCAGAGATTGGTGTAAGAATCATGGGTATTTTAATGACAAATCATCATTTATTTAAATCCAAGTAAATATCATCTACTAACTTGTATCAGAACAAGACATTAATACTTTGTTTGATTCTTTAGGCAAAATCACATTAAACTTAAGTAATCCCTCCCAGGGATTGTGCTGAAATACCTGTTTTCTTAAGCAGCATGTCCTCCATGAGAAATAAATTCAAAGTAAATAAATAGGACACGAGACCATTTTATAATTTCTGCCAAGGTAAAATCAAAAAGTACCTCCAAAGTTAAGCCCAGTGAAAACAGAAATATGTGACAGGTTTGTCGACTAATAACCCTGTGTTGTTAATTCAGGTTATCTCTATATAAAGCTGTTTGATTAAGTCTCATCTTATAAAATGTGTGTAACCGAGTTGATGCCAAAACCTACTTCATAATGTACTCCACCTTCTTTTAATCTTGCTAGGAATTCAGACAGAAAATATACTTTAAACATATCAATATTATGTTTATTTTTAGCTTATTCATTTATAGAATGTCAGAGCAAATTAATATGGACCCAGAAAAGGCTAAATTTTAAGATGGGCATTTTTAAGACCTAATATGTTTTACTTTCAAAACAGTACCCCATGTGTGTGCCTTAAGGATCTTAGTGTGTTTAGAGTGTGTATTTCCTAACTATTTTTTGAACAAAGATCTGATGAACTCCCCTACATATGTCAATACTCAACTCATAGCAAAGGCATTTTAGAATTCTTCTCTATCCTCCTATTTCCTTTTGCCCTAATCGTTAAGTCACAGCAGGTGCCATACCATATATATTATTACTTGGAGATTCTTTAACTCCTCTCCAGAATGTCATATCTGGATGTCTATACTTTTGTGTATGACCCTGTATTAGTCTGTTCTCACCCTGCTAATAAAAAGGAAAGAGGTTTCATTGACTCACAGTTCAGCATGGCTGGGCAGGCATCAGGAAACTTACAGTCATGGAGGAAGGGTATGCAAACCCTTCACATGACGGCAGGAAGGAGAAGTGCCAAGCAAAAGGGGAAAAGCCCCTTATAAAATCATCAGATCTCATGAGAACTCACTCACTATCATGAGAACAGCATGGAGGAAACTGCCCCCATGATTCAATTAACTCCCACAGGGTCTCTCCTATGACACTTGGGGATTATGGCAACTACAATTCAAGATGAGACTTGGGTGGGGACACAGCCAAATATTAGTCAGTCCCCTAATGCCTTTCAGTGGACACATGAATAAAAAAATTAATACCTGCATTATATAAGGGCCTAGAATTGAATCATTTTAAAATCACATGAATAGTGAAACAAATATAAAATTTTTATAGCATCTACTAAAATTTAGTGACTATTAAATAGAGATACACATTTTCATAGACAAGAAGCTTCCTTGCTGCTTATAGCCCTTTCAAAAAGCCAAAAAAGAAATCAAAATAATAACAGAAATTTTATGGGGTCATCAGATTGATTAATTTGGCTTAAAATGTAAAAAACACACACACACAACAAAACTAGCCAGAACAAGAAAAATACTTTTGTCCTAACAATCTCAAATGCTTGATATCATTCACGTTCTGAGATGCACATCTTTGGTGATGGCTTGTTTGTTTGTTTTTGATAGTGAATATGTGTTGCTGTAACAAAACCATAAAAGGCTGTGTGAGATGGAATCTGGAGAATCCAAAGGTATTTAAAATAAATATTTCTGCCCTTATTTCCACCCCTGAGTTTAGGAATTTTGAAAACAGATGTCTTCTATCAAAGATAGCAGCAGATTTTTTTTCTTCTTTAACTTGGCAGGGACATTTGCATTTCCTATACTCTCAATTCCCTAATAGGGAAGGAGTTTGTTTTTGTTTTTTTCTCTTGCATTTTTCCTGATTTAGAGCTGTACCCTGAGGGATACAGATAGTATGGCGCACTGGTTAAGCTTGGTGATGGGTTTTATAGTCCAACAGTACTAAGTTCAAATCCCAGATTACATAATAATAAAAGCTCATGTTTGTGGAGAGCTTATGAGGTGTCCAGCTTTGGTATAATAATTTTTGCATGAATTATTTCAATATCATTTGATTTTTCACAACTTAATAGATATTATTATACAAATTTATAAACAAGAAAACTGATGTTTAAAGTATTAAGAAAATTTACCGAAGGGATTCAGCTAGTAAGTGGAAAGATGGGACTTGAATCCAGGTCTGCTTAACTCCAGAACCATGTTTTATCCACTACACTCTAACCACCTACTAATTGTGACCTTGGACATGCTCCTGCACGTCTCTGCATCTTGTATTATTGTAGGGATGAATTAATATTTGTAAAACATTTAGGACGCAGTGCCTGATATAAAGTAAGCTTCAATAAATCATAACCTCAAAATGGTTGTTTGCCTTGTCTGTTAGACAATTAGAAAAAATTATATTTTATATTTATTCACATATTTATATTTCACATATCCTTCATTCCATCCTGTAATTCTAAATTTCCATCTAGTATTATTTCTCTTTAGCCTGAAATGCTCATTCCTTTAACCTTTCTTATAGGACGGATTTGCTCACAGCAGATTATCTCCACTTTTGCCTATCTGAGATTTTCTTTATTTTCTCTTCACTTTTGAAGGTTATCATTTGAAGGTTATATTTTGAATGTAGAATTATAAGTTCACGGGTTTCTTTTCTTTTCTTTTTTTTTTTAAATTTTAGCAGTTTGGTGATGCCAATCCATTACTTTCCACCCTCCTTTTTTCTGATAACAAGTCAAATGTATTATTGTTCCTCTACATGTAATATTGTCTCTGGCTGTTTTTAAAACTACATATTTGGCTGGGTACAGTGGCTCATACCTGTAATCCCAGCACTTTGGGAGGCCAAGGAAGGAGGATCACTTGAGCCCAGGAGTTTGAAGACCATTTTGGGAAGCATAGGGAGATACGATGTCCACAAAAAATAAAAAATTAGCTGGGTGTGATGGCATATGCCTATAGTCCCAGATACTTGAAAGGCTGAGATGGGAAGATCACTTGAGCCCGGGAGTTGGAGGCTACAGTGAGCTGTAATTGTGCCACCACAGTCCAGCCTGGGTAACTGAGTGAGACCCTATCTCTAAAAAAAAGAAAAGACTTTTTCTTTGGTTTTCAGTAAATGTGTCTAGTTGTGTAATTTATCCTATTTAGGGTTTGCTATGCTTTTTGAATCTGTGTGTTGATATTCTTCATCAAATTTGGCAAAATGTTGTCCAATATTCCCTCATTTTTTTTCTGTTATCTCTCTCTTCTCTCCTTCTGGGACTTTAAGTATATGTGTGTTTGACCACTTGATACTTTCCAATAATTTGTTAAAGTTCTGTTCAATTTTTCTCAATTGTTTTGCTTTCTGTGCTTCAGTTTTAATAATTCCTACTGACCTGTTTTCACCTTTACTGATCCTCTACTTTGTGTTGTCCAACCTGCTACTGATCTTAACAATGCTTTTGAAACTTCAGATACTGTATTTTTAAATTCTAGGGGTATCATCTGTTTCTCTTTTAGAGTTTCCATCTGTCTCCTGAAACTACCTGTCTCTTCATTTATTTTTCCTGAAGATCCTTTAACAGTATTTATTGTAGTCATTTTAAAGCCCTTGGCTACCAATTTCACGTGAGAGATCTGTAGGTCTGTTTCCATTGATTGATCTTTTTCTTGGTCATAGGTCACATTTTTATATTGTGTTTTGTTTTGTTTTTGGGGGTTTTTGCATGTTTAATGATTTTTTTTTTTTTTTTTTTTTTTTTTTTTTTTTTTTTTTTTTTTTTTTTTTTGAGACAGAGTCTCTCTTTGTCATCCAGCCTAGAGTGCAGTGGCATGATCTCAGCTCACTGCAACCTCTGCCTTTCCGGTTCAAGCGATTCTTCTGCCTCAGTCTCCCTAGTAGCTGGGATTACAGGTGCGCATCACCATGCCCATCCAATTTTTTGTATTTTTAGTAGAGACGGGGTTTCACCGTGTTGACCAGGCTGGTCTCGATCTCCTGACCTCAAGTGATCTGCCCACCTCAGCCTCCCAAAGTGCTGAGATTACAGGCGTGAGCCACTGTGCCCGGCCCATGTTTAATTATTTTCTAAAAGAAATTTACAATGGGCATTGTGCATGATAATACATTACAGGGATTCTGTGTTCTGCAGTTTCCTCAGAAGAGTAAGGAGGCTTTATTTTTAGCAGGCAGTTAAAACACTAGTGGATTACCTTGATGCTTTCACTGTTTGGTTTTAGTTTGGGGCTTTGTTCAGGTGAGTCTATTTCTGTTTTGATCTTTGTTTTGGGATGCGATTCTTATTCCTAAGGTGTGGCCATTCTGAGTTTTAATGGAAAGTCCAGGATGTTCACCAAGCCCTGTTAACTTAGTAAGCCTTCAATGCCAAATTCTGTTAACCCAGACTAGGCAGATGTTGAAATCTCTGCCCAGCTCCTTCAGCCTTTGAGCATTTGATTCCCACTTAAGACATTCTTTTCAATTGGCATTTCAGAATATCGCTAAAAATATGAAGGGTCATTTTGTGCAGATTTGAGGATCTGCTCCCTTTGGTGACTGCTTCATTTATAGAATTTCTTCCCTCAATTTTCAGGTACTCTGGCAGCCCTGAACTCTGACTTTTGAGCTTCTCAGTGCAGAAGGATTTCTATTCTCTGACAGAGCTCTAGACCCCATATGCTGCACGGACTGGGGATTTCCCTAAAAAGAAATGCCAGAACAAATATATATGTATTACTCAACTTGTTTTGGTTATTTCAAGGATCTTATCACCTTCATTTTCTGCCTGCTTTTGGTTGCTCTTTGGTAACTCAAGCAGTTACATTTTGTATTTTGTACAGAGTTGACCATTGTTAATGGCAGGAAATTATTCTAGTATATGCTACTTGCTATAACCAAAAGCCAGCAATGTGTGTTTTTAATAAATTATGTTATAAATGTTAATTATCTTTTTATCAGTGAGACACTATGAATGTTAAATTTTTGGCATAGGACCACATCTGACATAGAAAGCGCTTTCAAATTATAAGCCCATCATCATTAGAGGAATGAGTTAGAGCTTATCAGAAGGACAACTAAAGAGGAGACAACCACAGAAGAGAACGTTGCAGTACACACAAAGCCCTGCAGCAGCCTGAACTCATGATAACCTGCTGTCATTCGCACAGCATCCACTGCAGCTGTGAAGTCCTTATAGCCAGATGTTGCCTCTGAAAAAGTCATTGTAAAGTTCATAAACTCAGAGCAAAGACTTCCAGTCTCTGTGTGGTGTAGCTAACAGACTAAGGCTTAGCCAGATACAGAAATCAAAGAAATAGATAATGTTAGATAGATAATGTGAGTCTCGATCTGCTGTGGCTAACAGACTAATGCCTCAGCAGATAGAGAAATCAAAGAAAAACACAAGACTTATGACATTTCAAAATAATTTTCTACATTGGAATAAACAAGTCTCATTGGCTACAGATCATGTTCATACGCTTCTACTTCAGAAGTACGTAGAAAATTGTGTTGCATAATGTGCTCATGTAAAATGTGTGGTACAGCACCTACTTACGGCTCCTATCTAGTGTTTTAGACACTGGTTGCTCTTATTTTTATTTCATTTCATTTTATTTTATTAAGAAGGAGTCTCGTTCTGTTGCCCAGGCTGGAGTGCAGTGGCTCGATCTCAGCTCACTGCAACCTCCGCCTCCCAGGTTCAAGCAATTATCCTGTCTCAGCCTCCTGAGTATCTGGGACTGCAGGAGCACGCCACCACGCCCAGCTAATTTTTCTATTTTTAGTAGACACGGGGTTTCACTTTATTGGTCAGGCTGGTCTGGAACTCCTGACCTCAGGTGATCCACCCACCTGAGCCTCCCAAAGTGCTGGGATTACAGGCCTGAGCCACCGTGCCTGGCCTCTGGTAGCTTTTAAATACAACTATGGGCCGGGTGCAGTGGCTCAGGTCTGTAATCCCAGCACTTTGGGAGTCCAAGGTGAGCAGATCATTTGAGTTCAGGAGTTCGAGACCAGCCTGGGCAACATGGTGTAACCCCATTTCCAAAAAAAAATAAAAAAAATTAGCCAGGTATGGTGGCATGTGTCTGTGGTCCCAGCTACTCAGCGGGCTGAGGTGGGAGGATTGTTTGAGCCTGGAAGCTGAAGGCTGCAGTGAGCCTAGATTACACTACCGCTCTCCAGCCTGGGTGACAAAGTGAGACCTGTCTCAAAAAAATAAACAAATTATAAATAAATAAATAAATAAAGTTATGAAAATACATACAAAAGCACAGCTGGAAAAAATCAACAAATATTTATTGTTGAAATATTTGAAAGAAATATCATGAAATATTTAAGAAATATTTGAAATATCATGAAAGAACCTCCGTAGAGTACCTAAATATTGGCTTTGTTCTAAAAATTATAAATGCAATAGAAACTCTGTGAAGAATCCTGGACAGATAAACGTTCTAGAAAGCACAGCAAATTAAACTAGAACTTGAAAAGTGAAAGTA
The DNA here is from genome assembly GCF_047675955.1 of Chlorocebus sabaeus. Classification (NCBI taxonomy): domain Eukaryota; kingdom Metazoa; phylum Chordata; class Mammalia; order Primates; family Cercopithecidae; genus Chlorocebus; species Chlorocebus sabaeus. The sequence continues at coordinate 55,614,370 of NC_132906.1, forward strand.
GAAACTATAGAAAAGTTGGATAGCATCCAGATACAGGGATAAACATAACCAAAAAATCTAGACAATTAAATATATGATGGAAATGAGAGCAGGTCAGTTTAATTATGGTGGTGAATACATGGTAGAATATGAGATTGAGTTAATAGTATTGGGTAAGGTGAGGATAGAGCAAGTCAAATGCTATGGGGGAGGAGTTTGATCCTGCCAACATGACATTTTCCAAGTCTAGAAAATAGTAAAGGGAAAATGGTACACTTAAATAAATATCTTTAATGGAAAGGCATATTTGCTATTATGATATCACACATTCAATTTTACTTGGTATTGCTTCTGAAATTTTTTTAATAAAAAAGATAAAACACAAGACACACTCAAGCAGCAGAGGAAAATGTCCGAGACGGATTTTGCACTCAATGGAAGTTCAGTTACTGTGATAATTATGGAGATAATTATTATAATGAAATATGAAGGGAAAGCCCTTTTGCACAGCCTGGCTTCATGCATTCACCCCTTTAGGAGCATATTTCTACTCTAGTATAGTCAGATAGTTTTGAAAGCAATTTTATGGTATACATACTGAAGTTGACATAAAAGAGACATTTATTTTGTGCTCTGAATCATACAAATTCTCCTTTCATTCACTGAGGTATTCAGTCAACCATTTATTATTAACTGTCTACAATGTGCCAGACATCATTTTAGACACTGGGGCTACCATGGCAAACAATTTGATGATTTTCTTCCTCCATGGAGTCTACTTTTTGGGCTTGATCCTTACCTACTCTCTCTGCCTCTTTGGGGTCACAGCCTTCCTGCCCACTCGCCTTCCTTCAGATTGATGGACAGTCTACTCTATTTTAGTTTAAAACCTCAGTTTCCCTGTCTTCTCTCTCCTTTCCTTCTTAGTTTCATGAGATCTTGAAGAACTTCTGGTGTAAAATCTAGCTTTGAGAATTGCTTCTTTTATATCCCAGCCTGCATACAGAACAATCCCAAGTCAGCCTCAGCCTCCTAAATGGGACCCAAGCCCGGGACCTTGGTAGGTGTTTGGGAACATAGCTGGAAATTAACCTATTTCGCTTTGAACAAACTAGTGAAGATGTTGCTGAATAGATTCAGTTTCAAGGTGTAACAAGGGTTTCTTATTGGTATGCATAATATAAAGCCTCACATACTTTTTCCTCAGTCTATTAATCAAGTGTCTCCTCTTTTATGTTCTCTCTTTTGTTGAAATAAAGCAACAACCATAGCTCCATCACGTAACTTTTTCATTTTGTTACTCTTTCACAGGAGGACACATAATGTTAAATCCTAATGTTCTCTGTCGCAAGAAGAATTAAACCATATCTTGAGGCTGAATTATTTTTTATGTGGTATGAATGACGCTAACTCAATATAGATCTCAAAGCAGTAGAACCCATCATCAGTGCTTTGGTCTCCTAGTATTTGGGTATGTCAGTGACCTATATGCATGGAGTCGAGAGAAGCTATGAGTCAGTTGAGGCCAGTGCTGAAAGCAGAGCCGGTGACCCACAGCTTATAAACCCTGTGCATTGATATTAATAGTTTGATTTCTAGAAATCAGTTTTATCTGAGGCCGGCTGTACTAATAGCCATAGTTCTAAACGTCTTAGTACCTCTTCTATGGCCTTCCAGGCATATTTATGAAATGAATTCATGTGGTGTTCATTGACAGGTATTTAGCCTATTTAGCAGATTTTATATTACTAGTAGCAAAGAAGTTCTCATGGCAAAAAGACCCCTTCATATAACTATGCCAATTTGGTTCAGAAAATCTTAATAAGGTCTATAAAAATATTCTCAGTAATAACAGACATGCCAACAAAAAGATTTATGAGAATGAGCAATTACACTTTACTTTCATTCTCTCTCTCTCTCTCTCTCTTTTTTTTTTTTTTTTCCAAAAAACGGATGGCTTCTACTATAAATCAAGAACAAATTCCAGGATAAAATGTCTATGAGTGGAACAATTAACACAATGGCTCTGTAATTTCTTTATGCTTTTTTTTTTTTTTCTTGAGACAGGGTCTTGCTCTTTCACCCAGGCTGGAGTGCAATGGCACGATCTTGGCTCACTGCAATCTCAACCTCCCAGGCTCAAGCGATCCTTCCCACCTCAGCCTCCAAGGAGTTGGGACTACAGGCACATACACCATACCAGGCTAATTTTTGTATTTTTTTTAGAGATGGGGTTTTGTCATGTTGCCCAGTGATATGGTTTGGCTGTGTTCCCACCCAAATCTTACCTTGAATTGTAACAACCTCCACGTTTCAAGGTCAGGACCAGGTGGAGATAACTGAATCATGGAGGCGGTTTCCTCCATGCTGTTCTTGTGATAGTGAGTGAGTTCTCATGAGATCTGATGGTTTGATAAGGGGCTCCCCTTTCGCTTGGCACCCATTCTCTTTCCTGCTGCCCTGTAAAGAGGTGCCTTTGCCGTGATTGTAAGTTTCCTGAGTCCTCGCCAGCCATGTGGAACTGTGCCTTAATTAAACCTCTTTTCTTTATAAATTACCCAGTCGCAGGTGTTTCTTCATGGCAGCGTGAGAACAGACTAATACACCCAGGCTGGTTGATTTAAGTCCAGATGGTGAAGTGGTAAATTTATTATTCAGAAAAGACAGTAGAAGATGACTGAAGAGCTCCCGCAATAAAAAGTTACTAGAACTTCCAACCCCTTATTTTCCAATTCCAGAGCCCAAGCTACCTCAACTGTGCCTTACTGCCATGACTGAGGCCACAAAACACGGCATCCTCAAACTGGGGACTGTATTTCCAGGCTTCCGAAGAACTCACTAGAACAATCTAATTCATAAAATATTCCATAGCTGTGATAAGTGTGAATCCAGTGGAATTAAAATGAGAATTTAGATATATAAGTACGGTAGACACATTGGGTTATCTGAGGTGTCCTTCTCTGGAATTCCCTTATCCCCACCGCTAGTCACAGGGGCAGGTTCCTAACAGTCATCTTTAGACATTGTGACAAGGCCCAATAGGCTCCAGTCTTATCAGTCCAGGGTTAATCAGTTAAGCCAAGCAACATCCCTTTCTTGGCAATTTTGAGGGTGGCCAAAGAAATTTCAACTTCAGTTTGTGCTGGTGAAGGAAAATACAAACACTGAGGCCATATTTTCTGCCACATAGATCAGGGGCTGAGGAAATAGCCTGGAAAGATGGAGAGGAGAAAGAAAGGGAAATACATGGAAAAGGAGAAGCAGAGGATTGGCAGTGAAATGGTAGAAAGGAGGGGGCTTGGAGGAGGTTTCCCGTGATGCCTGTTTCTGTTGAATGACTACTCTGTTAGACTGATGCTCCTATGTGTTTCTCTAATTCCCTCGGACCCCTTAGGGTGTCATGGACTTCCTAGTATTCATATAATAAATCCTCTTTTTAAAACTTCAACTCTCTCTAGTTGATTTACATTATTTGAGCCCCAAAGTCTATATAATACAAGAAGAAAAATTAATCCTAAAACATAATTTCTAAGACATTTAAAGTAGACGTTCATTAGCTGTGTCCATTTTTCCTATTCATATCCTGCCCATGCATGGGGATTTCATGTCCTGGACTTCTATTAACAAGTCCTGGCTTCTGCCCTTTGTGTCTAACCATCAAAATCCAGGTCAAAATGCAGGTATTCCAGGAAACCATCACATCTTCACCAAGCCCCTTATGGTTTCTTCATAATTCTCTTCCTAACATCTCTCCACAGCCCTAAGAACACACTACATTATTCTTCATGTGTTTAAATGTTGCCTTACAATCATTCTTAAAATGCTTTGTTTGATTATGTTTTTTTCCTCCAGAGAGACAATGAATTATTTGACAAAAGGGATAAAATATTTTATTTAAAAAAAGAGTCAGAAAGGAAATATTTTACTGATTTACTTTAAATAGCCCCTGTACTATGAATTGCATACCATAGGTGCCCCATAAATATGTTAACGGCCTCTAGCACATTGTGAATTGGTCATGAAAATCCCAATTTTCCAATACTCGAAGTGAATATTTGAAAACTACTGACTTAAAGAAAATAAGATAGTGATGATGTCTGGAAAGGTCAAAATGTTAATCATCCAAAGTTTACCTATGATGCATTACTTCACTAATAGATTTCCATTTTTCAAAGAGAAGCAGTGTCAGAGTTCTAATGCAAATTCTTTTATGCATAATATATCTGGGTGACTAACCCCAGAGGTCCTTCCTTCTAAATGAGGCCAAGCAAAGGGCAGTTCTCCTGTGAGTCCAATGCCTTGGATTAGATTTCCCAGGCCTAGCTCGTCAATAGATGCAGGAGATGATAAACATTTTAAAAAGAACACATGCTTGCAGGGAAAACACCAAACTGTCAAGAAAACGACACATTAAAACCTTTGAAAAAGTGTTTGTAAAAAGTGCAGGGGGGAAATTTTTAGATTCTAATCTAAAATCTATAATATGTCATTTTAAAAAATTACTCCTTTTCTAATGAGACTATTTTTTAATGGTGGAGGTACCCCAAAACATTTTTAAATTCATTGGCAATTGGGGAATAATACAAATTGCATGTACAAGAAATTTTAATATTTTCAGAGGGCCAGGAGGAAGCTATTGTACAAAGCTGAAATACATAGAAATTTTCTTTAATGAGTCTCAAATTTTATACTGTCACATGCCCTGAAGCTGCTGGGATGGGAACATTTTTGTAAATCTAAAATAAATAACTGGAGTAGATTTGTTACTCACAGAAAAACACAGCATGTTTACATGAATACCTCTTCTACTTGATTCCTTTGACCTGAGAACTTGAGTAAAACTCTGAAAAAGCTGCCAAGTTCCAAAACTGGGAATGGGCCCAGCCCGGCATGATTTTTATTCTCTTCCTCTAGCTGGACACAGTATCTCAAGTAGACAGGGTTAAAAAATACACAATTCAATTTGTTTATTATTTTTCTTTAAGTTCTGGCATACATGTGCAGAATGTGGAGGTTTGTTACATAGGTATACATGTGCCATGGTGGTTTGCTGCACTTACCAACCTGTCATCTAGGTTTGAAGCCCTGCTTGCCTTAGGTATTTGTCCTAATGCTCTCTCTCCCCTTGCCTCCCACCCCCCAACAGGCCCTGGTGTATGATGTTCCCCTCCCTGTGTGCCTGTGTTCTCATGTTCAACTCCCACTTATGAGTGAGAACATGTGTATACCATTCAGTTTTTACCAAGCAATATTTGTGCTACTTTTGAGACTGCATATATGCAAAGAATAACAAATAATTTTGTTTTAGTCATTGGTTAGATGTGAAAAGATTTTCACAACAGTCTTCTTGTTTTGTTTTGTTTTCCTATTTCCCTATCTCTGCCTTCTCAAATCTAGTATTCCATGGATTTTTATCCTGTGGTACTCTTTGCCCCAGTGTATTTCGTACTCAAATCAGCTTCTGCTTAAACCTGCAGACCAGCAGTCTTCCCCTAGCCATGGCCTTGATAGATGACATCTCTGGTTATCTCCCGGGTCAAAGGACCTTTGGTGACTTGTCAAGTTAGGAAAAGCCAGTAGGAAGCAGGAAAGAGTATCACCAGAGAAAGGGCAGAAGAAAAACCAGCAGAGGAGCTGTGCTCTTGGGGGGTTTATCTGTCAGGGGAGCAGCCATACCTACCCATTTACTGTGGCCACCATGAGACCCTCCAGGCTTTTCTTCTCTTTTCTGGCGTCTGACCCAAGTACTGGTCATTTTATCCACTGATGTTTTATTGGCTCCTTCTTCCAGTCTTATCTCAAGGCATTTGGTTTCAGGACCACAGAAATTAGACATGCTTGCTGTCTGACTCAGAGGGTATGTGACCATTTTTTAAAAATCTCAATTCATTACTCTTCCCAAATTATAGACCTCTTGGTTAACTGGATATTCATCAGAAAGCTTGCTTGGCTCTTGCTAGACTGACCATAAACTGGGATTTCTCTATTCAGAGTTTCACATAAGCAGCCATCAAACTCTAGGCAAAACCATTCTACTATAGTCTACCCACTCTTAGCCAACTTGTGGAAAAAATCTCTCAGAGACACTTGATGTCCTTTCAAGAATAAAGCCCGAAAGTAGTCAACTGAACTCTCCTCTCCCTTTCTTTTGACTTTCCTTATTTTAACCTGTCTTATCAGAAAGTTGTGAGAAATTACACATTTCTTGTAATATTCCTTTGGCTTGGGGTCACAGAAAGATACAGCAGTGAAGATAAAAACATTAGAACTTAAAACAACCAAAAAAGCAAATTATAATTTTAGCTAAACGTCTATTTTCCTTTTTGATTTCTCCTTAGAGTGACCCATATCACAGCATTATCTTATTTGAAGTATCTTTTTCCTCATTGGTTTTATGGTTTCCACATTATGTGAATGACCTGCCATTTTTTGTGTGTGTTAAAAAAATGAAAATTTTATCTACAAATTTACTCTTTTAATACATTTTTGACCTTATCATGCCTTTAATTATTTTTTTCCCACATGGCGCATTATATTTTTTGTAACAGGAAGAAATAACTTTCAGATGCAGGGAACTCTTGGAATGAAAGTTTGAGTATCTTAGAAATTCAAATAATCTTGACTTTTGGATGCAAACAAAACATAGGGACTTGCAAATGTTTGTGACTGCTAATAGAAATGTGTCCTTTCATCCAAGGGATTTTTCAGTATTTAAAAAAAGCTGGTGAGAATGCAAAATGGTACAGCCACTTTGGAAGAAAGTTTGGCAGTTTTTCAGAAAACTAAACACATTCAAATCATCTGGCAATTCTGCTTTTTAATATTTACCCAAATGAATTGAAAACTTATGTCCCCACAAAAACCTGCACACAAATATTGATAGCAAGTTTATTCATTATTGCCAAAACCTGGAAGCAGCTAAGATGTCCTTCAATCGATGAATGGATAAAAAATCTGTGTTACCTCCAGACAACGAAATATTATTCCTGAAATGAGAAATAAGAATCAAAATGAATGGTCTATCAAACCACAAAAAGACATGGAGGAAAAAAATACATAGTGCTAAGTAAAAAAAAAAAAAAGGCCAGTCTAAATGCCTACATACTCTATGATTCCACCTATATGATATTGTGGAAAAGGCAAAAGTATAGAGACATAGATCAGCAGCTGCCAAGAATTCTGGGAGAAGAAAGGCAGGATGAATAGGTGGAGCACAGGGGTGTTTTAGGGCAGTGAAACCATTCTGATTGATACTGTAATGGTGGATGTATGTCATATGTTAGTCGAAACCTATAGAATTTACACTCAAAAGACTGAACCTTAATGTAAACTATAGATTTAGTAAGAATGACATATCAACATTGGCTCTTCAATGCAACAAATGTACCACACTAATGCGAAAATATTAACACTATTGTTGCAGGGCAAACCACCAAATTGGGGCTCAGCCCAGGAAACCAAGTGCATTTTTGGCTTCATGTAGGAAAAAATTCAAGAGCAAGCAGACAGAGTAAAGTGAAAGCAAGTTTGTCAGGAAAGCAAAGGAATTAAAGGGTGGCTACCCACAGGCAGAGTAGCCCTAAGGGCTGCTGGTTGGGTATTTTTATGGTTATTCTTTGATCATATGCTAAACAAGGAGTAGATTATTCACAAGTTTTCTGGGAAAGGAGTGAGGTATTTCCGTTGCCGAGGATTTCTTTCCATTTTAGACCATAGAGGGCAACTTCTGGGAGTTTCTGTGGCATTTGTAAACTGTCACGGTGCTGGTGGGAGTTTCTCATTCTCATGTATTGTAATTAGCATGTAGCAGCAGCAAGGGTACCTGTCGCCATCTTGGTTTTGGCAGGTTTTGTGTGGCTTCTGTGTGGCATTCTGTTTTATCAGCAAGATCTTGTGACATGTGTTTTGGGAAACTAGTCTTCCAAACTCCTATCTCATAAGGAGAAATTGTCGGGGATGAGGATGGGGCAAGGCAGGGGATATGTGGGATCTCTTCATATTTTCTGCTCAATTTTTCTGTAAACCCTAAACTGCTCTTTTAAAAAGTCTATTAATTTAAAGCAAAAATGAACTTGCTTCTTCTCAATTATTACAGAGTAAGAAAGTCTCAATGGCTTTCAAAGCTACTTTTGGTAACTTCATGGTCCTTTAGTAGGCTGGCAGGCAGAAGGAACATGTAGCACAAGGTGCATTTTGTGTGCCAGCCTCTCTGCCAGGTGCTTTCCATGCATGATCTCAGTGGAGCCCTGGAAGGTGGTTATTATATGAAGCATTGAGGTTTAGAAAGATTAAATCATTTGTCCAAGGCCATGGTGCCTGGAAATGGTGAACTAAGTCTCAAATCAGGTCTTTCTGGTTGAAGGAAGAAAGGAGGCAAGTCCCCTTTCACTCTCGAGGCTGGGGCAGGGTGCAATGAAGTGGTAAAGAGAAGCTTTTCACTACCCTTCAAGGAGCCCACTCTAGTTGTTACAGGAAAGGGGTCCCGATCCAGACCCTAAGATAGGGTTCTTGGATGCAAAAAATAATTCAGGGTGAGTCCATAACTGAAAGCAAGTTTATTAGGAGGGTAAAAGAATACAAGAATGCCTTCTCCATAGACAGAGAAGCCCTGAGGGCTTCTGGCTGCCCATTCTTATGGTTATTTCTTGATGATATGCTAAACAAGGGGTGGATTATTCATGCCTCCCCTTTTTAGACTATATAGGGTAACTTTCTGACGTTGCCATAGCATTTGTAAACTGTCATGGCATTGGCGCGAGTGTAGCAATGAGGATGACCAGAGGTCACTCTCGTGGCCATCTTGGTTTTGGTGGGTTTTGGCTTCTTTATTGCAAGCTGTTTTATCAGCAAGGCCTTTATGACCTGCATCCTGTGCCAACCTCCTATTACATCCTGTGACTTAGAATGTTTTAACCGTCTGGGAATACAGCCCAGTAGGTTTCAGCCTCATTTTACCCAGCCCATTCAAGATGGAGTTGCTCTGGTTCACATGCCTCTGACACAGTTAGAACTCTGTGGGTTCCAGAAACCATGCCAAAGCAAAGCCCATGACTACCTGTGTCCATCCCAAGATTTTCCTGCTGTGTTGGGCACAGCAGGGAGTCTCTCCCTGAGGTGACCAGGAGTTCCTGAGTCAGAGGGAAAACACAACAAGAGAAGAATGGCTGTGTAGACGGCCTGCATAGTTGATCTGGTACTAATATATCTTTCAGAAGACACTTGCAACGTCCTTTATGATCCTCTCAGGATATTTTTATTACAATTATGGGCAACAGCCCACGAAAGATACGCCACAATTCTTAATTTACCCAAGCAACTACCATACTCTTTACTTCTGTTCTTACATAAAAAAAAAAAAAAGTTTCAGGGCTTACATATTACCTTTGCTAATTTTGAAAGAGAAGGAAAACCTGCAGAATCAAAAGCTCAAATAGCTCACTTTAAAAGCACTTGAGAACAAGAGAAAGTTTTATGTGATTACATTAATAGCAGTGACAAATGCATGTAAAACACTTAACCGTGGTCTGTGATGCAAAGAAAACCCATTTAGGTGTCATTCATCTTTTTCACATTAGTACAATGAGTACTCTGCTTTCTCTTCTCAGGCAACACTTGAATTAGAATGCTGCATTTTCCAGAAGCAAGACTTCTAACTTTTCTTTCTAGCACACCCTTCTGTAGAAATGGTTTAACCTCTGAAGCCCAAAAATATGAAAACGAGATCTTTTTTTCCATCTAATTCCATCTTCCTAAAATTTTTTTGGAAACACTTTGTCTTTGAAGGGACCTAATTTTTATTTACCGATTGGCTCTCTCTCATACTTTTCTTTTAAAGAAAATAAAGTATGCAAAAGACCAGGCATGGTGACTTACACTTGTAATCCCAGCATTTTGGGAGGCCGATGCGGGAGGATCCTTTGAGTCCAGGAGTTTGAGACCTGCCTGGGCAACATAGTGAGACCCCCTCTCTACAAAAAAGTTGGGAGATGTGTGATGTGTGATGGCATGTGCCTGTAGTCCCAGCTACTTGGGAGGCTAAGGTGGGAGGATCTTTTGAGCCCAGGAGCTCAAGGCTGCAGAGATACGTGATTGCACCACCACATTCCAGCCTGGGCAATAGAGTGAGACCCTCTCTTAAAAAAAAAAAAAAAAAAAAGCAAAAAAGCACAATAAACTATACCCACTGGTAAGGTAATGTATTTCCTAACACAGAATCATGAAGAATAGAAAAGAAGCAGGGAGATGACAAAGAAGAAAACAGTGACGACGTGTGGAGAAAAGGTGGAAGGGTGCGGGGAAGAGATGGTGAGGAGACAAGTGAGGAAGAAACGGAGGTATTAGAAATGGCTGCTCTGAACATGCCTCAACCCAGCTTCCCACAGCCATGGAGGCCGCACAGCATGAAAACTTCCAGAAACTTTCGCAATTCTTCCCCTCCTCTCCTCCTAACTGCCAAATTCTCCCCACTGCCCAGTCAAGTTTTACAGGTGAGAGAAACTGTATGATGTGTGAAAAAAAGATTTTATGGAGACTCAGATGACCCACCTCTAACTAACCATGAGCTTGCCAGGTCATTCGGCTCCTCCAATCTTCTATTTCCACACTAGAAATAGCAGGGAGTTGGGCCTGAAGATCCCACAATCCCTTTCATCCCTGACTTATTTGAAAACTCAGACTCGGAGAAGTTACTTGTGCAAAGCCACATAGCTAGTTAGGGGCAGGGCCAGGCTGGATCTAGGGGCTCCTGGGAAATCATAAGGTTTTTATAGCTTCCTTTAGGTGGAGTGGATTGTGCAGAAATTTATTCCGTGGACTAACACAAGCACCCATCTTATTGAACCACCCTGTGTTCCCCCAAACTTCCTTACAATTTTGGTTTTTGTTTTTACATTTTTCCTGGAAGATCAAGTCAGCCTGTACAAGAAACCCAGCAGTAGTGGCTGTCTCATTTTCACTGTGAAAGTGGAAGCTTGGAGAAGAGCAGCCTGTTTACTAATGAGAGCAATGAAGTCGTACCTCACTAGAGAGGAAAGAGGATATCAGGCAGGTAAGAGCTTCAGAGGGTCTGGGTGGAGAATCAGTGCCAGTCTCCTCACACCAACCTCATCCCTTCCCCCACAGTTGCACACAGGAACTGGGTGGACAGGAGGTCCAGTGTTGGCTGTCCCTCCTCTCTGCCCTTCAAATAAACATTTAAAGACTCCCAAAGGGATTTCTTGCAAACTTGAGTTTCTGATGTGGAAGGAAATGTTTCCAGATATTTTTTAAAAATCACAACAAGCTCCAACATCACACAAAGGAAAAGAAAATCGTTAGATTTAAAGCTTTGAAGGAATATTAAATAAGAGACAGAATTTTGGTTATGCCAGATATGAATGCCAGTACTATAGGAAAGAACCTCATAAAACATATCAAGCCCAGGCAAAAATAAAACAAGCAAAAATAGACTATCATTTGAACTATAGCAGGCCCATAAATTCAGCTCCAAAATTACAGCCAACACACATACCATATTGTAAAACTGAGCCCGCAAAAGAGGAAATTAACAATAAACCAAAAAGTTTTTAAAAATAACATGTTGAAGTAAAGAAAAAATGCAAAGCTACAAAAGTCATAATAAGTAACTTTCTTGGAAAAAACACCAATGAAGTATCTGATTTTCCTTTTTAAAGATTCTGGATTGCAGAGAGCATCTGAGATCGTGGATGAGTCAATATGGGTGGGTAGGTTCAGCGTGTTTGACAAATAAGTTTTACTCCTCACCAGGACATTTGGATGATACATAAATAGAAACCTTCTTTTCATCTTGAGAAGCATAAGGAAGTGCTTTCTCAGAGTGAATATTTTCCTCAAATCTCTTGGAAAATAGAAAGAACATTTATTTCCATGTTTCTTGTATCTAGCAAACTCTATTGACCTTAGGTTGAACTTGAAAACATTGTTCTAGTACAGTCTCTCTGTCAATTCCCAACTTGTCTTTCTTTACCATCTCTCCATGGTCTTAGAAACACCATCCCCTGCAGTACCTCTCTATTTATTTATTTGAGGCAGAGTTTTACTCTTGTTGCCCAGGCTGGAGTGCAATGGTGCGATCTTGGCTCACTGCAACCTCCGTCTCCTGGGTTCAAGTGATTCTCTTGCCTCAGTCTCCCAAGTAACTGAGATTACAGGCATGCGCCACCACCCCTGGCTAATTTTATATTTTTATTAGAGATGGAGTTTCACCATGTTGGGTAGGCTGGTCTCGAACTCCTGACCTCAGGTGACCCGCCCGCCTTGGCCTCCCAAAATGCTGGAATTAGAGGTGTGAGCCACCACACCCGGCCCCTCCCACTTTAAAGAATGCTTTTTTGTTTGCTGGAAGGTTGGGTAGAATCCCCTCCAGTGCTAATGCCAGTGTGTGAAGTTGAGCACAGGCCACCAGCGTCTGCCCCAGCCTCCCAGCAAACCTCCCTGACTACAGGGGTCTTTCGTGCAGGGCGATAAGCTATGGTGCTGCATGCTGGTACAACAAATTGAAGGTCACCATTGACACACCTTTGTTAAATCAAGGTGTTCTTTTTACTTGCTTGCACCTATAGCTCACATCTTCCAGGACCTGGGGAGAACAGAGAATCTTTCATGCAACTTGCTTGAGAACCAGGCCCCACTCCAGCGTTCACTGTGCCAGGCTGCTGTGTTTCTGGAATGCTGAGCTACGTTCACATCCATTTCCACCCTCTCTAGAAAGCAGCAGCAGGGCAGCTCCCAGGCTGGGCTGCTCCCAGGCTTGGCCTCCTGTTGCCAAGGCCTGAAGTTTGTGGTGTAAGAGGTGGGTTATGTTTTCAGAAGGTGATACTCTGCTCCCCTGTTGCCGCCTGCTTCTTACCGGTAGTGTTTGAAATTTAAAATTCAAATTTGTCATTCACATCTGGTGTTATTAGACCTGTTTGTTTCAATAGGGAGTGGGAGAGATGACTATACATAGGCCCTACAGAGTGAAAGGAATCGTACGAAGGAAACAGATCAGGTGCTTGTGTTTTTCGGTTTATTCTTTTCTTGGCTGCAATTCTCTTTGAGTCTCTCTTATTTAGTCTCTGACCCACAGTTGGAGCTAGAATACAGATCGCTATCCTTAGAAGGAAACTGAATAATTAAAGGTCATCTAATACGTCGTCATTCTTTTATATAACCTCCAAGGGAAAGCCACTTAGGGTTAACAATACCATATGGTTCGGTTTTGTAAAAGTAGAATTATCATTGTAATCCTAGAATGTCATGCTTTCCACTCAGCATAGACCCGATGCTCATTCTTAAATAGTTGCCGTTAAGTTAATTTGCTAGGGTATGTACTAGGGTGGACATTCTAAGGCATTCTGTTCCTTCAAAGAGCTGATGTTTGAAAATCCCAACTGTTTGTACTTATCTTAATTGCCAAATATATGATATATGTTTAATTGCTATATATATATATATTTCCCCTTATAACACATTCTGCCTTCAAAAAACTCAGACTTCTCTCTGTGTTTTCTTTTAGATCAAATCTCAAATATAAGAGGCAATAGCGTTTCACTGTTATTCACTTATCAAATGTAATTCCATGAATATGGTATGGAACGTAGGAATTCACGGGATTCTGTGTGGCAGTCCTTTCTTGACTGCCTTTGGAAATACTGGGAAAAGGCAGAGATACGCAAATGCATATTTATCCTATTGGGGAATGTCTGGTTGAATTGAGTCGTAGCATTTCTCCACTTTTGGGCAGGGAGCATGGGCTGAACAAGGGGGAAGCTGGGAATTTAAGCTAGCCTAACTCTGGCTTGGGCTATCTAAAGGAAAAATGCTTGATTTTAGATTATCTGATGCTTTGTGTCTAAAGAGTTTCCCAACATTTTTCACATGAGGTTTACTCAGAAGATAAAAATATTTATACCACAAACTGGGGTCAACTTAATCGTATCTGGAAGATAGTTGAGGATCTTCTGTGCTGCAAGTGACTTGCTCAAGAGCTTGGCCCATCTCTGGCCTCATCTGGCTACCCAAGGATGGGAAACATCCTTATCTTGGAGAGCACCAGTTGGAATCCAAACCCCAGTTTAGCTGCCCTGGAAAGTGGGATTGCAAAGCAGACAGGATTTGTCTTTTCTCCCCCATCTTGATCAATTTCATTCAATACATGAGTATTTAATAAAACTCTAAAACATGATGTCACTGGGCTCTTAATTGTCCTGCATGAAATGATCAGAGCTGTTCAAGACGTGAAAAACAAATCTGCCAGTTGCATATCTGAGACTGTTACTATTATTTTTAAAAATGTATCATAGAAAAAATGAATTATTCTTTATCTTTACCTTCAATTACTTTATCTGTATTCTGGCTATCTGCATATCTTGTCCAGTCTTGCCACCATCAAGAAATTACTCCTTTCTTGGCCCCAGTTGAAACTTTTATTCTCTATCAATTAAAAATAGTTCAGGTTAAGAGGTATTTAACTCCATCTATTTAAAAGAGTTTGTCATCATAAGTCAATCTTTCATTATTGGAACACACAGTAACATAGTAGGCATTTTTTATTTCCTCACAAAATCGCTGGGACTTTCTCTCCTTAATTATGTCATTTTTCAAGGAGCAGATATAGGGAAGCCATTTTTCTGTGCCGAAGAATCCCATGAGCTACCCTCCTCTTCCTTCTTGGAATCCTTCCCTTTCTTCCCAAGTTCAGAGAGAAAAGAGCCATCAATTTGGAAGGGTGCGTACTAGCAAAGGTAGCTGAATTTTAGAAACTTAAATCTGACTTTCATGAGAAGTGCTTCTTTTATCTTGTTCTCAATTGTCTTGAGAGATTAACTTTTGGTCTATAAACATCAAGCTCAGGCATGGTGGCTCATACCTGTAATCCCAGAACTTTGGGAAGCTGAGGCAGGAGGAAGACCTGAAGCCAGGAGTTCAAGACCAGCCTGCCTGGGAAACATAGTGAGATCCCTATGTAGATCCCTCTACAATAATTAAAAATTTTTTGAAAATAAGAAATAAAAACGTTAAATTACCTGAAACTTCAGCTCCATGTTTCAGAAGAGAAACAATGATCATAATATCATGAAGACAAAACCAGTTTACCTCCTGTTTCAGCTTGATTGATTTCAGCTTGATGCTTGATTGCCCACTGATATCACAGTAGCCTAGAAGCAGTGTGGTGAGGGGAGCCGCACCACCTAACAGAAAAACCAGACTTAGAATCTGGAAGACAAGTTTGAATCCCGATTTGGCCACTTCCTAGATGGGTGATTTTGTTTTGATTACTGAAGCTCTGACTTGTCTCTGCTTCTTCATTTGTAAAATGGGTACTTTTTTGGTGTGTTTATAGTAACTTCATTCTTAAAATCAGAAACAACCCAAATGTCCTTCCACTGATAGAAAGAGAAGCTTGAGTACATCCATATAAAGAACTACTACTCAGCAACAAACATGAAAGAACTACTGATAGAATAACACAGATGGATCTCAGTTTCATTATACGAAAGAAGCCAGACTCCAAACCTACATATTCTGCTGATTCCACTCAAATGATATCCTGGGATAAGCAACGGCACAGGAATCAAAAACATACCAGTGAGTCCTATGGATTGGAAGCATGGGGAGGGTTTGATACCAAAGGGACAATATGATGGAATGTTTTTGGGGGATAGAATATTTATACATTCTATTTATACATTCTGATTGTGGTGGTTACACAACTGTGTGCAATTATAAAAGATCATAAAACTATATGACAAAAAAAGTGAAGTTTACTATATTAACATTTAAAAATATATTTGAAAATGATAAATCAATTGGATTTTTAAAATCATCTGTGTGTTGCTTCTTTTAAGGAAACTTTGTGTCAATTAGAATGTACAGTCACTCCTTGGTATCCATGGGGGTTGGTTTCAGGACCCTCCATGGATGCTAAAATCCACAAATACTCAGGTTTCTTATATAGTATTTGGTATGTATGATAGTATATATACTAAAATACTACACTATTTAGTATACTATGTATATTTCATGTATATATATAATGTTATACTATTTGCATATAACCTAAACATATCACCCTATGTACTTTAAATCATCTCTAGATTACTTGTAATACCTAATATAATGCCTACACATCATTTCATTCATGTAACTTCACACAGTACTTGGCATGTGACAAATTCAAGTTTTGCTTCTTGGAACTTTGTGGGACTTTTAAAAAATCTCACTGCTTGATATTTATTCAAAGGAATGGAAAATGGTATAGTGAAGAGATAGTTGCACTCCCATGTTTATTGCAGTACTAGTCACAATAGAATAGTTTATATGGAATCAATTTAGGTGTCCTACAGCAGGTGAATGGATAAATAAAATGTGTCACATATATAAAATGGAATACTATTCAGCCATAAAAAAGAAAAAAAGTCATTTGAGGCAACGTAGGTGAGCCTGGAGGACACATGTTAAGTGAAACAAGTGAGGCACAGAAAGATAAGTACCACATGCTCTCATTCATATGTGGGAACTAAAAAATTTGAGCTCATAGAGGGAGGCAGTAAAATTATGGTTATTAGAAGCTGGGAAGAATAGAGGCATGGAGAGAATGGGGAAAAGTTGGTTAGCTGGTACAAAATTACAGCTAGATAGGAGGAATAAGCCTTAGTGTTCTGTAGCAGTATAGGGTGACTATAGCTAATAATATATTGAATATTTTCAAATAGCTAGAAGAGACAATTTCAAAGGTTTTTAACACAAAGAAATGATAAACTTATGAGGCAATAGATATGCTAATTACTCTGATTTGATCATCTCACGTTGTATACATGTGTTGAAATATTATTCTGTAGCTCTAAATTAAATGAGCTATTAACCCTAGCTCAAAAAGGTTGATGTGCAAATGAAATGAGACATAAAAGTGTCTGAGCACACAGAATTCCATCTATAAGTGGTAGTCTGAAATTAAATGGATGATGCTATACTCTAGTTTTTCTAGGTATTTCTTAAGCCATCACTCTGCTACAGGGTTTTGGATTTTAATTAAGTGAATCAAGGGTAACTATTACTTTCCACCTCAGCCTTAGGAGTAGAAAAAGGATAAAGTAGGACTCACTTCTACATTTAGTCTTGCCCTAAATTTGTAATATCAAGCCAAGCTTCACTGGGAAGCCAAGAACTCAACCCCTTCAGGGCTAATTCCACCACCCTGGAGACCTGCTGTCTCAGAAGCAAAGCCCGGGTCAAGACTGATCTTGAGGATGTCTTCCTCCGTATCAGGACCCAATCTCCATACCTGCTGCACATTAGAATTTCATATGGAACTTGAAAAATACTGATAGCAAGGCTATAGCCCCAGAGATTTTGATTTAATGGTCTAGGTAGGACCTGGGCAATAGTAATTTTTTAAACTGTCTCCAGTGATTTCAGTGTGCAGCCAGAGCTGAAAACCACTGCTCTAGATATTGCAGATCTAAGTGACCTGGAGACATTAGAGGTCAAGGTTGTAGTTGGAGGCATCTGATGGCCTGATACTGAAGAACCCTCCCTTTCACAGGTGCTTCAAGCATTGAGTCAAGAGCAAGAGAAAAGGGATTGGAGTGATAATCTCACTTCCAAAAAGAAGAAAATTAGCAAAGTAAGCTTCACCCCGGGCAAATCCTGGGCGATGCTAAAGAGCCCTTTTCTTGCCTGCCTGTGGGTTCCAATTTTCCAAGTAGCACTTGAATAACAGAACACTGCAGATTTTTTACAATGTATTTCCAGAAGCCTCATTTAAGCTGATATCATTATGGACTTTTAAATCTCCTGCCTGCATTTAGTTCCTTGGTTTCTAAATTAAGAAGTACTTAGAATGTAATGACTTACTTAGATTGCTTGTTCTCTAATGGTGGTTACAGAGCTGTGCTCTTAAACCACTGCACGCAGAGGATATTTTGATCAAGTCACAGCCAATTGTCTTAAAAAGCCAAAGTCAGAAAGAGCAATGTGAAAGCATTCAAATGATGGGAATAGAACAAAGATTTCTTCATTTCCAGTCTTCTTTATCAGTTGAATCACATAATAACAGTTAGACAGGGCTACTCCTCTCTTTTGAAATAGTGGCATGTATATTTTTTTCCCCTTTCTCTTACAGATGAGGATCTCTGACCAGTTGTAATGACCATATTTCTTTTCTGCCTCACCCAATGAAACCCTTTTTGCCTAATAAAATCCAATTTATTTATTTATTTTTTTGAGACGGAGTCTCACTCTGTCACCAGGCTGGAGTGCAGTGGCGCAATTTCAGCTCACTGCAAACTCTGACTCCCTGGTTAAAGCAATTCTCCTGCCTCAGCCTCCTCAGTAGCTGGGATTACAGGCACACGCCACCATGCCCAGCTAGTTTTTGTATTTTTAGTAGAGATGGGGTTTCACCATATTGGCCAGGATGGTCTCGATATCCTGACCTCGTGACCTCCTCCCACCTTGGCCTTCCAAAGTGCTGGGATTACAGGTGTGAGCCACTGCACCCAGCCAAATCCAATTTCTACTTTCATTCTTGTCTGTTCACACCTCCAAATAAACTGAAGATCCTTTTGCTAGAATGGTCCCCACATTCCTTTCTAGTGAGCAAAGCCTCAAACTGAGTAAATGGTAATCTTAAGCATCTTAACAGAGCAGAAGCAATATCTCCCCTGTCATTGTTAAATAATTAGAAGCTACATTAAGAATTATATAAAAACTACAATTTCATGGAAAAATAAATATTTCTGACTTAGACATCTGCACGAGTAGGGGATTCATTTAACCACCTGATCCCAAATCAAAGTTAAAGGACTTCACTGTCCTTATACTACTTCCCCACTGAAAGATGTTAATATTTATCATCAGGGAGACAATTGATAACTCATTGATATGGTTTGGTTCTGTATTCCCACCCAAATCTCATCTCAAATTGTAATCCCCACATGTCAAGGGAGGGAGGTGATCGGATTATGGGGGCAGTTTCCCCCATGCTCTTCTTATGACAGTAAGTGGGTTCTCACAAGGTCTCATGGTTTTATGTGTTTGACAGCTCCTCTTTCACACACTCTCTCTCCTGCCACCTTGTGAAGAAGGTGCCTGCTTCACCTTCCACCATGATTGTAAGTTTCCTGAGGCCTCCCTAGCCATGCAGAACTGTGAGTCAATTAAACCTCTTTCCTTTATAAATTACCCAGTCTTGAGTATTTCTTTATGGCAGTGTGAAAACAGACTAATACACCCATTGGGGTCTGATATAAGCAGAATGAATTTTATTACCTTCAATTAATTTGGGCAGGAAAGCATAAGGGATAGTCATGAAAATAACCTCCTACTAAATCAGAACCTGTTTCTAATCCTACTGACAGGAGAGCTAAAGAAAAAAAATAAATTTTTAGCATCTAACTTGCAGATGAAGGCTGTCATAGGAGCCATGGGTGATAGTCCCATAGAGGAGACTACTTCAGAAAGCGAGCTCCCAAGATTAATGACTGGTTCACTTTGTATAGTGGATTCCTTCATTCCACAATTATTTGTTGAGTGCTAGGCACTTCTTAGACACAGAACAATGAGTTTATTGGAAGTGTAATATCTCGTTAGGCAAGTGTGGTGACTCTGGTAAGCAAATCAGCCAGATCTGTTTGGGCTTAGTGTATCCTGAATTTAAAATGACCTCTGCATCCCTGGTTCCATGGCACTCTTAAAATGTATTTGAAAGTTTCTTGGAAAAAATATCCATTTATTACAATTCTTTTAATTTTCTATCTGTAGTTACTGGTTACTTCAGTAATATTGTTTCTTCTTTTGATATTAACTCTCAATTATATTTGCTACAGGCTTGTCAATATGTGGTAGTGTCTATCAATATAAAAACTAGCTGTTTATACAGATTATTGTTATATATTGTAAAGCATCTATTATTCAGTGAAAAAGTAAGGTGTATAACAACATGCATATTGTATTATTTTTTGGGTAAATGGTATATTTATGGAATGTGGGTGAATTGAGGGACTAAAGAAGGAAGTTCACTTTTATTCCCACTTTCTTTGCCATTAACATTCTTTGTCATGATTAACTTTAGTAATAATTTTAAAGTTCCTGTTTTTTCATTAATTAGAGTGACTCAAGACCAATGTCCAGACAGGACTTAGTACACTGAGGGCCTGTTTTTACTTTTATTTGCTTATTTATTTATTTATTTATTTATTTTTGAGACAGAGTCTCACTCTGTCGCCCAGGTTGGGTGCAGTGGTGCGATCTTGGCTCACTACAACCTCGGCCTCCTGAATTCAAGCGATTCTTCTGCCTCAGCCTCCTGAGTAGCTGGGATTACAGGCATGCGTCACCACCCCAGGCTAATTTTTATATCTTTTAGTAGAGACAGGGTTTCACCATATTGGCTAGGCTGGTCTCGAACTCCGGACCTCACGATCTGCCTGCCTCAGCCTCCCACAGTGCTGGGATTACAGGGGTGAGCCACCGCGCCTGACCTTATTTTATTTATTTATTTATTTATTTATTTTTATTATTTTTTTTTTTTTTCTGAGACGGACTCTTGCTCTGTCACCCAGGCTGGAGTGCAGTGGTATGAGCTCAGCGCACAACAACCTCCGCCTACTGGGTTCAAGTGATTCCCCTGCCTCAGCCTCCCGAGTAGCTGGGATTACAGGCACACGCTGCCACTCCTGGCTAATTTTTTGTATTTTAGTAAAGACGAGGCTTCACCATGTTGGAAGGCCTGTTTTTAAAGCACAGTGGTCTCAACTCTGCAGGCTTAGGCTTCAGTTCTACTGAACTTGATTGTGCTTTTGATAACTGGCAGTGTGTCATCAGGGTGGATTGCCAGAACACTTAGGGGAAGTCACTTGATCAACTTGTCCTTGGCACAATGGCCATTCTGAAAATAGACATACTGAAGTGAAATGAGTTATACTAAAAACTTTTTCCCAACGTTCAGTTAACTGGAGTGTTGTATGTTGTGTTTGAAAAACATTTTTTTAAATGTGGAATTGTTTTACATTAAAGTGATAACCCCTGCCTGAATGAAAGTATTTCGTGTTGACTCATGTATATGATCTGGCGTGCCCTTCTGGACTGAAATCCCTTTTCCCCTTCCTTTTGGGGATTTGTATGTGCTCAGGGCATACGCAAAAGCAGGAAAGATCCCTGTGTCTGGAAGAGAAAAGATAACCAGGGAACATGGAGACAAATTTGCTCACAAAATATACTCCCCATGCAAAACCAGAAAAAACATTTTGTGGCAAATGTGACACAGATAGCATTACCTTGTTAATTGTAAGATAAGCTTTTGTAGACTCACTCGGCACACACAAAGATAAATAGGCAAGGTCTATAAACCAACGGTTCTCAAATGAGGAAATATGGTTCATTCATTCACTAATGTAATGCAATTTTTATTAAGTCCTTGATACAGGAGTATAGCATATTTGTCATGAGTTCCCTAACTGAGACTAACCCATGTTGGAAACCAGGAGGAGAGAGAGAAACCTCACCTACTACACATTAGGAGCCTCCACCATGACTCCTAGTCTTGTGACTACAAAGAGCATTATTTGATAGAAGACAAATGGATTTGCGAGGAGTACTGGCAATACCTTCCCACCGCACAGGAATAGCATGTGCTATGCTTGCTTGGTTTGTAGCCTTCAGACACAGCTAGACTCACTGTAACTACCAACAATATGCAACACCAAGTTATGCCTGGTACTATACTTGAATCTCTGGACTTCACTTCTGGCATGCACCATTTCCATGAGCCTCACATTCCTGTTTATCCCCTTCTTACTTTCTGCCAGCTGGTTACTATTCAGTAATTTAGGATATAGAGTTTTATAATTTAGGACGTAATTCAGGACAGGACCTGGCAAGTTATTGGATGCGGCCTATGGGTGGGAAAAAGGGAATAGTGAATGACTCCTAGGTTTTTCGTGTGAGCACCTGGGGGATTGTAGCGCCCGTAACAAAAACAGGAAAACTAGAAGAGAGTATGAGAAGGAGAGGAGTTCAGTTCTGAACATGTTGAGTTTGAGATATCTGTGAGATATCAAAGAAGGGATGTCCACAAGGGTTTGGTTTCTACTCATCTGGTGTTTTTAGATGCAATCAACATAAAGATGGGAATCAAGCCATTCATGGGTGTGGACGAGACTGTTTAAGACTTGTTTGTAGTATGACATGATTTAGTGGGCCCAGGCTACAGTCCTGTGTAACTCCAATTTTTTAGGAGTGGGTCAAGGAGGAAGAGCTAATAAAACGGCCACAAAAGCAGAAGGAAAACTGGGACAGTGCCTTTGTATGAAGCTGATCCCTTTCCCTGGAGTAACCTCCCTCTCTTCTTTGCGTGGTGAAATACAGCTAATCCTTCAGCATCTCAAATGTCTCTTTGGTGCAGCAAACGTTTTCGATGCACTCTCTACTTCCCCAAGAGCCATAAAAACCCCATTGCTCTCTTTTCTCTGCTTCTACAGCACTTCAAAAAAGGCAAAAATGAAATTGTGAATGTGGCTGTTGAAGACCTCTCCCACCTCCACCCCTATAATTTTCTGAGCTGATATATAGCAAGGACGTGGCAGGTGATTCTAATTTATTTCCGTTTCCTAACACCAAGAAGCACATACAAAATGGCCAGTAAGTGTTGAGTTAATATTGTTTGCCTGACTTTGAAAACTTTGTTCCTCATTCTGACAAAGATTTAGGCCTAGTAGGACACGTTATTCAGAAAAGGCTTTAAAATGGAATCATTTCTTGTACAACATTGCAAGTTAATTAGTTTATTATTCATGCCACACCTACTTCCAAAAAGAATTTGAGATAGCTTGCAATGAGTCACTTGAATAATTACATCTTTAAAAACATAATGAAAGCATCATGCAATGGAAAAAGGTGATAACATTATCTGATAAGGGAAGCCAAAGAAAATTGCTGCAATTGAGATTACAATACAGTCTTATACTTCTTAGCAGAGAAGTTGATATATTCTTTTTGAGTAGCTCATGTACTTTTGAGGGACTTTGTGTAGGTGGAGAACAATGCATAGGCATATTACCTAGACTAGCTAAAGTTCTGCTGGGCTTCATTACAATCCTCAAACTCTTTATTTGCCATGTTGTGTATAATTTACTTAAAAGTGGCCTGTGAATTAAAACAACAAAAAAACAATTCTCTCACTTGCAAGAAAAACTAAACAGATCTTCTCTGCAGAATGAGGATTCTTTTTTAAGGTAAAAATATTTCAAGCTCTCTTATAATTGTACTTTTAGAATATGTTGCTTAAGAACATATGACCAAAAAAAAAAAAACCTACCATAAATTTAGTAACCCTTAAATGTTTTCTATTTATTAAAACATAAAACTAACTGAATATATTTTTAGGAGATGGCACAGGTATTTGCATAAGATTACTTGTTTAGTACAGAGACACTGCTTGGTAAACACATGGGTTTGAAATGTTTTTTTTATTGGCTCCAAGAGTCTTCTGACCAGAGAATGAGAGCACCCGGTCCAGGGTAGTGGTTTTCAAAGTTATTATTGTAATTAGTTGGTTTGTTTAGTTGTAATTGACTGTGTACCTTTTTGTTCAAAGAACTCAGGCTGTGAAGATCAACAAATCACAGTTCTGATAAGGTTGGAACTGGAGTCAACATGAATGGGTGTCCAGAAAAGACCTTATTTAAGAACTTATTATCATCCAACCAAAATTATACTAAAGAGAAAATATCATTAAAAATCATCAGTTTGCCTGCATGATGATGAGTAGCTTGGCAATTAATGTTAGCTTCAGCATACTCATTTAAAGATCCATAACTTTAAAATATGCACTGTCTTTATTTTTATGTCTCCAAAATTGCAAATTTCCTCTAAGAATTTTCCCAAAGTCCTAGAAGATTCTTTAGATTATAGCTTAGTCAAATATGCAGACTTTGAGGGGAAAATGATAGTCTGTAATTGCTTTATCAAATCAGATGGAGTTCAGATTTTTCAAACTTCTACCAAAAGAAAGAGAACTTTGAGGTGAATTTGTTCTTCAAGTTTTTGAGTTCCACCTGTTACTACTGCATCACAAAGTGTACACTGTAATTTTATTCTATGATAGAATTTCCGTCTTCTTGTTTCTGTAATTCAAAAAGATAATTTTGATTAATAATTTATTTAAATAACCTTCATTTCATAATGTTCATAAAATGAATATAAAAATATCTCTCTTTTATTAATTTTTTTTAGTTCTGGGGTACATGTGCAGGATGTGCAGGTTTGTTACATAGGTAAATGTGTGCCATGGTGGTTTGCTGTACCTACCAACTCATCACCTACGTGTTAAGCCCAGTATGCATTAGCTATTTTTCTTAATACTCTCCTTCCCACAACTCCACCACCCTGACAGGCCCCAGTGTGTGCTGTTACCCTCCCTGTGTCTATATGTTCTCCTTGCTCAGCTCCTACTTATAAGTGAGAAGATGCAGTGTTTGGTTTTCTGTTAGTTTGCTTAGGATAATGGCTTCCAGCTTCATCCATGTTCCTTCAAAGGATGTGGTCTCATTCCTTTTTATGGCTGTATAGTATTCCATAGTGCATATGTACCACATTTTCTTTATGCAGTCTATCATAGATGGGCATTTGGGTTGATTCCATGTCTTTGCTATTGTAAATAGTGCTGCAATGAACATATGCATGCATGTGTCTTTGTAATAGAATGATTTATATTCCTTTGGGTATATATACTAGTGAATTCTGTCACATTATAGTGATAAATGATATTCATCTGTAGATTGATAAACTGGGAAAAAAGCCATCTTTATCCATTTCAAAAGGAGTTGTGTTTTCAACAAACTTTACTCTTTATATTAAAAAAAGAATATCTCTCAGTGTGTCTTAAACATATAACACATACATACCCCCATATCACAGTTAAAATCACCTACGTGAAAGAACGAGATTATCCTCCCTTCACAAGCCAGCATTTCTGAATCAGCACTCGGTATCATTGTGGGATATCTCCCATCTAATGGATTATCTGTTCTGTGATTTGACATAGATCCTGGGCCCTGGGAATTTGCTACTGACTCAAACTCCTTGAGGGCAAAGACAGCTTCCTGCTAATCCTGTTATATCTGGCAGCATACAGCACAGTCCAAGTCTGCAGAATTTAATTCAATTAAATGTAGATCCCTATGTAAGTATGAAAGAGGGTGGGTGACTTCTTGTTGTCCTCTCCACCCTTCTAAACCTATCCCCACATCTCCCCTCCACCCACCCAACTCTACCCTCAGTCATCATGAACTCAGATTAGTTCCCAGCATGCTTCTCCCTGAAATTGCCTTTAGCATTTTACAAATGCTATTCCCTTTGATTGGAATGTCCTTCCTCACCTTTCACCTAGCTAGGTCATACTCATTTTTCAGGTCTATGCTTTTTTGCCTTCTCTTTGGGGACACTTCATAACTCCCCACATTTGGATTAAATATCCTTCAAAATGTGCTCCTGTAGCAATGGTGGCATAGCTTTCATCAAACACTGTTGCAATTGAATTATCCCCACTAGATTATAAATTTGAGGTGGCAGGCAGAGTATGTTATTTTATTCACCTGTATATCCTCAGGATCTTGATACACTGAGTGATTTACACTTAGTAAACGCTCAATAAATACTTGCATAGGTAAAGAAATGAATCAATAACATTCAATAGCCAGGAACCCTATCTCAAAAATCCTTTCTGCCAGCAACTCCTCAGCACTTATGACTTCATTGGCACAGAAGTACTGTTTCAGGTAAAGCCCTGTTACTGTGTTTATAAGACAAACAGTTGAAGTTGCTCATGAAGCTGGAAGTGCCAGAGAATCAAAGTTTGCATCTGTGTTCACATTACACTAGCCTGGGTAGACAAGGATGGCACTTAAGCTTCATGCCTTCAGCTGAAGCAAGCCAACCTGGTTTTTCTCGTTTAGTTTCTACTTTGTCAACTGGTATCACTTTGGATAAGGGAATGTGATCTCTTTATTTTCATTCATCCAACAAATATTGATTAACGGTCTCCTGTAAAAAAAAAAAAAAAAAAAAAAAAAAAAAAAAAAAAAAAAAATCTGTGGACTTGCCACTTAGCCACTCAGCCACTCAAGAACCAGAATTCTGCTGAAGCATGCCAACATCTCAGCAATTATGAGCCAACAAATGCCAGGCAGAGAATGGGTAAAGGGAAAACCCTTACAAACCATTCTGAGAGTGCTCTTCAAGTTATAAATATGTATTGGCAAAACCCTTTGATCGAATCTCAGCATGTGCCTTTCCTCATAGTAAGAAATCATCTCCACCCTCTCTTAAAAAACAGATGAAGGCACACTTAGAGCCATCTGGAAGAAGATGCTGGTTGATTAGGGTTCAATCTCTCTCCTTAGAGAACAGCTTACACAAAATTACACTGAATAGAGTTTCAGAATCAAGCTGCTTTTCCCTTTTCCTTTTACAATATGTACTTTACCAAATGCATAGTGATCTCTCTTAAGAGATTTTCTCTTTTATTTCCTAGTCCCTTTCTGACAGAAATTCTTTTCTTTGCAGAGAAATAAGGCTTTTCTTTCATTGCCTCTATTCCCTTGATGACATGAAATATTCAATCACAACCAATTTACAGATAATGTGCTAGTTTCTTGTGTGTGTTTGTCAGTTTCGTCACCTGTGCCAGATTGTCAAATGCATGCCCTAGATAACGTCGCTACCTTAGTCAACAAGTCTGATCGTGCTTCTAAATGGAAATGTTCTGGAAATTTTCCTCTCGGCTTCTTTTTTTTAATTCCCTTGCCTGTAACCTACTGGATGATTCTGAAGTGGATTTTCTTTGCCCGGCCAGTGCCTCCTGCTCTTTAGTCACTTTATTTAGAGAGTTAACTCTGTTGTTAGCTCTTCATTCAATAAGTCTGTGAACAAGTTGTCAAATTAACTTCCCAAGTCACAATAGGTCATGAGCCAGGAAATGCAGAAGGGATGAAACAAATCTTCCATCCGCAGGGCAGAAAAGGATATGGAGGGTCTTCAACTCAGTGGCTTGCTTCTGATCTTCACAGTGGCAGGCCAATGAGCCAAAGCTCTTAAGATGGCCCCTGCTTTCCCCTATAAAGGCAAGAAAAAGTCCAAATCATATGAAATGCTGCAAAGAGTCTAGCCATTTAGTTTTGCAGTGCTGTTTGGGTAAAAAAGCTTAATAAAATTTTACTTGGTTGGAATAATTTTGGTTTTGGTGAGAGGAGAGATTGGCCAAGAGAAAGAATTTAGTCCTGGCTTTGTTGATCTCATCAATATTAGTGACCTAAATTACCTTGCTAATAATAAAGTGAAAGATAAGAGGCAAGGCAGCTGCAGATGAAAGATTTCTAATCTCCAGATCTCTACCTATACATGTACAGAGCCAGACTCTCATTTTTTCTCTTAGTCAACAGCAGGAGCTATGTGGGTGTGCTTGTTGCCTCTCCCCTGTAGACTGACAACCACAACAAAACAGTTGGCGTGTCCCTAGATCGTGGCATGAAGGTGGCTTGTAATTTCTATGATCCAGTAATGATCAGTCAATGAGAAACAGATGCAGTTGTGACCAGAGTTAGAGGCAGAAGTTCTGGGTTCTGGGATCTCCATGAAAGGCTGACTTCATAAGCATGCAACCAGGGGCAGTTCCACAGGGCATGTGATTAAAAGGCCCCCGTGCTTGGTTTGATCCTCTGCTATTGGCCTCTTGATATTTTTAATAATTTTTGAACAAGGGGCCCCACATTTTTATTTTGTGCTGGGCCTAGAAAATTATGTATCCAGTCCTGTCTCCAAGATGTATTATTGAGTATTAAAAAACAGTGCAGAAAAATGTGTATAAGATATGTAAAAAAATAGAGTTCTATGCTTAAATTACCACCCTCCCCGCCACACACACACACACACACACACACACACACTCCACACACACACCTATGTATGCATTGAAAGGCAATTTTGTGTAGCAGTTAAGAATAGACCCTGGGCTGGGCACCATGGCTCACGCCATCCCAACACTTCGGGAGGTCGAGGTGGGAGATGGCTTGAGCCCAGGCGTTCAGGACCAGCTTGGGCAATATAGCAAGACCCCATCTATTAAAAAATTAAAAATTAGTTGGGCATGGTGGTGTGTGCCTGTAGTCTAGGTGCTCGGGGATTGCTTGAGCTCAGGAGCTTCAGGCTGCAGTGAGCTGTGATTGAGATACTTGTACTCCAGTCTGGGCAACAGAGCAAGACCCTATGTCTAAAAAAAAAGGATAGAGTCTGCAGCTGGATTGCCTGGGTTTGAAACTTACCTTAGGAAAATTACTATACATTTTGATGCCTTGGTGTCATCTGAAAAATGGGGTGAAAATAATACCTATAAAAAACCTAAAAAAGAAAAAAATAGTACCTATCTCATAGGGTTGCTGTGAATTATCTATTATGTTGTTGTTACTAATTTTGGTTATGTTAGTATTATTTAATTAGATTATCTCTGGAAAGCTATATGATAAACTAGTAAAAGTGGTTCTCTGGAGAAAGGGACTAGGCTAGAGAACAGGAGTACATTAAGCAAAAGTTGATTTTTATAAGATGCAAATTCACACAATTTTAAGGTCCCCCTTTTAAAAAATACAAATTATAAATAAATATAAAGCAAATATTTATTTAGAAAGAAAACATTTTAGTGCTGACAAATACTACAAAATAGCCCAGAAAAAAATGAAATACTATTCTTATTTATTAATGCACTAACCTCTAAAACTCTTTTCCCTCACATTTTTGCTGCATAATCTTTGCCCCATCATGTGACATTAATTTTATAATATCCTTTTCTATTGTGAGAATAGAAAGATAATTTAGTTTTTTGGCCAGGTGCAGTGGCTCACGCCTGTAATCCCAGCACTTTGGGAGGTCGATGTTGGCAGATCACCCAGTCAGGAGTTTGAGACCAGCCTGGCCAAAATGGTGAAACTGTGTCTCTACTAAAAATACAAAAATTACCTGGGCATGGTGGCGGGCACCTGTAATCCCCAGCTACTCAGGAGTCAGAGATAGGAGAATTGCTTGAGCCCGGGAGACAGAGTTTGCAGTGAGCAGAGATTGCACCATTGCACTCCAATCTGGGCAACAGAGTGAGACTCCACCTTAAAAAAAAGAGAAAGAAAGATAGATAATTGAGTTTTTCTCTGTCTATATAGAATGTTCAGAACAGGTGGAGGAAGTTCCCTTCTAGTCCTTGTTTGCTCAGAGTTTGTATTGTGAATGGCATTTGTCTTGTCAAATGCTTTGGCTGAATCTACTGAGATGATCATGTGGATTTTCCCTTTATTCTACTAATATGATGTATTACATTGATTCATTTTCAGGTGGTCTACTAACTTTTTTTTTTGGTAAAGCTGGATTTCTGCTACCTAGATTTTAAGCTGGTAGAATTACTACCGTGGTTTATGACATTTTTATATGTATTACTTTTTTATATGTTGCTGGGTTTGGTTTGCTAATATTTTGTTAAAGATTTTTCTATCTATATTCTTGAGGAACACTGTTGTGTAGTTTTTGTTTCGTGATGTCTTTGGATAACATTAACCTCATAGAATGAGTTGCGAAGTGTTTCCACATCCTCTATTGTCTGAGTAAATTTGAATAGGAACGTTATTATTTCTTCCTTAAATATTTGAGAAAATTCACCATTCTAGGTGATTTTGATGTAGGGGTTCTTAAGCACAGAGGGGCTGGCTGTTGGGGGCAGGAAGCTACAAGCCTACCTGGTATTATTTTTTTCTGTGTGTTTGTACTCCACCTCAAAAAGAGAGAATGAAAGAAATATTTGTTTACTGCGCCTCCACCCATACTTGCTGATGTCTCTAAGACTTTGACATATATTAATTTGTATTTTACTGTGAGCGAATTTTAGATGATGTCTTACAGGGGCAGGTTTTGATAGGAAGAAAGTATGAGCACACTAGGCCACTGCAACTGAGATGTTTCCAAGGAAAGAAGGGTCATAGAACTGGGAGGACAAACAACGATTTCTTCATTTTACTCATAAATAGTCGCGTCAGGCAGAGTCAGAAAGCAACCTGTTTACCTTTTGTGAAACTATGGGCAAATCATGGCAGTAATTTAGCCAGCTTAAAATCCAGCTAATGGATCAGCAAGATCTGAAGTTTGGGATCAGTTATTAAGACTAAACCTAAAAAACAGGTTGAAAGCCACCATTGGACAAGGACTCTTTTCAGATTTCACCAGGTCAGGGATATTAATATTTTCTGCCAAATCTGTCCACAGATATTACTATGAACAGAAATCACTGAGGTCTTCTGACCTTTGAGATGTAAATAAAATGCAACTTGACCATAATCCAGGTGAATTTAGTGAGTTTGGAGTCTCTGAATTTTTCTGTCTTTCTTTCTAGAGCAAAGGTAAACAAAGTTTTTCTGTAAAGGGCCAGCTGGCAAATATTTTCAGCTTTGTAGGCCATACAGTCTCTGTCACAGCCACTCCGTTCTGCCATTGCAATGCAAAGCAGCTAGAGGAAACATGTAAAGAGATGAGTGTGTTTGTATTGCAGTAACACTTTATTTCTAGAAGTAGATGGTGGGCCAGGTTTGGCCCCCGGGTATAGTTTTCAGATACCTATTTCAGAAGATGAAGATGGTTCACTACTGCTTGCTGTCTTAGTCCATTCAGGCTGCTATAACAAAATACCACATACTGGTATTCTGGAGGCTGGGAAGTCCAATATTGAGGTACCTGTAGAATCAATGTCTGGTGAGGGCCTGTTTCTTGGTTCATAGATGGTATCTTCTTGCTGCATTCTTACCTAGAAGAAGGGATGAGGCAACCCTCTGGGACCTCTTTTTTTTTTTTTCTTGAGATGCAGTCTTGCTCTGTTGCCCAGGCTAGAGTACAATGGCACAATCTTGGCTCACCGCAAACTCTGTCTCCGGGGTTCAAGCAATTCTTCTGTCTTAGCCTCCCAAATATCTGGGATTATGGGTGTGCACCACCATGCCTGGCTAATTTTTGTAGTTTTAATAGATATGGGATTTCACAATATTGGCCAAGCTGGTCTCGAACTCCTGACCTCATGATCCACCTGCCTTGGCCTCCCAAAGTGCTGGGATTACAGGCATGAGCCAACTCGCCCAGGTGGGACCTCTTTTATAAGAGCACTAATCCCATTCAGTGACAGCTCTGCTCTCATGATCTAATCACCTCCCAATGGCCGCATCACCTAATATCATCACATTGGTGATTAGATTTCAACATATGAAATTTGGCTCTGCAGCAAGCAGACCTAATAGACATCTATAGAACTCTCCACCCCAAATCAACAGAATATACATTCTTCTCAGCACCACATCGTACTTACTCCAAAATTGACCACGTAATTGGAAGTAAAGCACTCCTCAGCAAATGTACAAGAACAGAAATTATAACAAACTGTCTCTCAGACCACAGTGCAATCAAACTAGAACTCAGGACTAAGAAACTCAATCAAAACCGCTCAACTACATGGAAACTGAACAACCTGCTCCTGAATGACTACTGGGTACATAACGAAATGAAGGCAAAAATAAAGATGTTCTTTGAAACCAGTGAGAACAAAGATACAACATACCAGAATCTCTGGGACACATTTAAAGCAGTGTGTAGAGGGAAATTTATAGCACTAAATGCCCACAAGAGAAAGCAGGAAAGATCTAAAATTGACACTCTAACATTGCAATTAAAAGAACTAGAGAAGCAAGAGCAAACACATTCGAAAGCTAGCAGAAGGCAAGAAATAACTAAGATCAGAGCAGAACTGAAGGAGATAGAGACACAAAAAACCCTCCAAAAAATCAATGAATCCAGGAGTTGGTTTTTTGAAAAGATCAACAAAATTGACAGACCACTAGCAAGACTAATAAAGAAGAAAAGAGAGAAGAATCAAATCGACGCAATTAAAAATGATAAAGGGGATATCACCACCGACCCCACAGAAATACAAACTACCATCAGAGAATACTATAAACACCTCTACGCAAATAAACTGGAAAATCTAGAAGAAATGGATAATTTCCTGGACACTTACACTCTTCCAAGACTAAACCAGGAAGAAGTTGAATCCCTGAATAGACAAATAGCAGGTTCTGAAATAGAGGCAATAATTAATAGCCTACCAACCAAAAAAAGTCCAGGACCAGATGGATTCACAGCTGAATTCTACCAGAGGTACAAGGAGGAGCTGGTACCATTCCTTCTGAAACTATTCCAATCAATAGAAAAAGAGGGAATCCTCCCTAACTCATTTTATGAGGCCAACATCATCCTGATACCAAAGCCTGGCAGAGACACAACAAAAAAAGAGAATTTTAGACCAATATCCCTGATGAACATCGATGCAAAAATCCTCAATAAAATACTGGCAAACCGGATTCAGCAACACATCAAAAAGCTTATCCACCATGATCAAGTGGGCTTCATCCCTGGGATGCAAGGCTGGTTCAACATTCGCAAATCAATAAACATAATCCAGCATATAAACAGAACCAAAGACAAGAACCACATCATTATCTCAATAGATGCAGAAAATACTTTTGACAAAATTCAACAGCCCTTCATGCTAAAAACGCTCAATAAATTCGGTATTGATGGAACGTACCTCAAAATAATAAGAGCTATATATGACAAACCCACAGCCAATATCATACTGAATGGGCAAAAACTGGAAAAATTCCCTTTGAAAACTGGCACAAGACAGGGATGCCCTCTCTCACCACTCCTATTCAACATAGTGTTGGAAGTTCTGGCTAGGGCAATCAGGCAAGAGAAAGAAATCAAGGGGATTCAGTTAGGAAAAGAAGAAGTCAAATTGTCCCTGTTTGCAGATGACATGATTATATATTTAGAAAACCCCATTGTCTCGGCCCAAAATCTCCTTAAGCTGATAAGCAACTTCAGCAAAGTCTCAGGATACAAAATTAATGTGCAAAAATCACAAGCATTCTTATACACCAGTAACAGTCAAACAGAGAGCCAAATCAGGAATGAACTTCCATTCACAATTGCTTCAAAGAGAATAAAATACCTAGGAATCCAACTTCCAAGGGATGTAAAGGACCTCTTCAAGGAGAACTACAAACCACTGCTCAGTGAAATCAAAGAGGACACAAACAAATGGAAGAACATACCATGCTCATGGATAGGAAGAATCAATATCGTGAAAATGGCCATACTGCCCAAGGTAATTTATAGATTCAATGCCATCCCCATCAAGCTACCAATGAGCTTCTTCACAGAATTGGAAAAAACTGCTTTAAAGTTCATATGGAACCAAAAAAGAGCCCGCATCTCCAAGACAATCCTAAGTCAAAAGAACAAAGCTGGAGGCATCACGCTACCTGACTTCAAACTATACTACAAGGCTACAGTAACCAAAACAGCATGGTACTGGTACCAAAACAGAGATATAGACCAATGGAACAGAATAGAGTCCTCAGAAATAATACCACACATCTACAGCCATCTGATCTTTGACAAACCTGAGAGAAACAAGAAATGGGGAAAGGATTCCCTATTTAATAAATGGTGCTGGGAAAATTGGCTAGCCATAAGTAGAAAGCTGAAACTGGATCCTTTCCTTACTCCTTATACGAAAATTAATTCACGATGGATTAGAGACTTAAATGTTAGACCTAATACCATAAAAATCCTAGAGGAAAACCTAGGTAGTACCATTCAGGACATAGGCATGGGCAAAGACTTCATGTCTAAAACACCAAAAGCAACGGCAGCAAAAGCCAAAATTGACAAATGGGATCTCATTAAACTAAAGAGCTTCTGCACAGCAAAAGAAACTACCATCAGAGTGAACAGGCAACCTACAGAATGGGAGAACATTTTTGCAATCTACTCATCTGACAAAGGGCTAATATCCAGAACCTACAAAGAACTCAAACAAATTTACAAGAAAAAAACAAACAACCCCATCCAAAAGTGGGCAAAGGATATGAACAGACATTTCTCAAAAGAAGACATTCATACAGCCAACAGACACGTGAAAAAATGCTCATCATCACTGGCCATCAGAGAAATGCAAATCAAAACCACAATGAGATACCATCTCACACCAGTTAGAATGGCGATCATTCAAAAGTCAGGAAACAACAGGTGCTGGAGAGGATGTGGAGAAATAGGAACACTTTTACACTGTTGGTGGGATTGTAAACTAGTTCAACCATTATGGAAAACAGTATGGCGATTCCTCAAGGATCTAGAACTAGATGTACCATATGACCCAGCCATCCCATTACTGGGTATATACCCAAAGGATTATAAATTATGCTGCTATAAAGACACATGCACACATATGTTTATTGCAGCACTATTCACAATAGCAAAGACTTGGAATCAACCCAAATGTCCATCAGTGACAGATTGGATTAAGAAAATGTGGCACATATACACCATGGAATACTATGCAGCCATAAAAAAGGATGAGTTTGTGTCCTTTGTAGGGACATGGATGCAGCTGGAAACCATCATTCTTAGCAAACTATCACAAGAACAGAAAACCAAACACCGCATGTTCTCACTCATAGGCGGGAACTGAACAATGAGATCACTTGGACTCGGGAAGGGGAACATCACACACCGGGGCCTATCATGGGGAGGGGGGAGGGCGGAGGGATTGCATTGGGAGTTATACCTGATGTAAATGATGAGTTGATGGGTGCAGCACACCAACATGGCACAAGTATACATATGTAGCAAACCTGCACGTTGTGCACATGTACCCTACAACTTAAAGTTTAATAATAATAAATAAATTTAAAAAAAAAAACAATTATAAATATATACCTACCCAACATCAGAGCACCCAAA
Organism: Chlorocebus sabaeus; assembly: GCF_047675955.1. Taxonomy (NCBI): domain Eukaryota; kingdom Metazoa; phylum Chordata; class Mammalia; order Primates; family Cercopithecidae; genus Chlorocebus; species Chlorocebus sabaeus. The sequence goes on from NC_132906.1 coordinate 55,649,230, forward strand.
ATATAAAGTAAATATTGACACATTGCAAATAATAAATTGACAACAACAACAAAAAAAAAAAAAAAAAAAAGAAATTTGGGGGAATTCAGACCATAGCACCTGCATGTCTCTGGTTCTTAGCTCTTGCTTCTGCTGAGTTATTTCAGTTTATTGGACATTTTATCATCCCGTGAATCTCTCCTTGTTCCACGGGTTTTAAGGCTAAAAATGGAGCACAGGCAGCCTGCTTGCAAGCTTATTTACACTGAGATCCACTCAGGCACCTATGCCTAACCATGAGATGTATCCCTTTTTGGTAACTTGCTTGGCATACTCCAAACTGTTATATAAATCTCAGCTGACTCACCCTTTGCAGTGTGGAAAACAGGTTGTACTACCTTGTGCTAAAGGAAGCAGGAATGAAACTGATGTCTTCTCAGCAAATTCTTGGAGTTGGGGGAGACAGATTGGGTTCCATATATTACTTTATAAACTAACAGTTGTCAAGCTAGTACTACAGATTAGGCTGGTCTGCTATCAAGTTGTCTTCTCTAACTGAAAAAGTATGGGTTACTCTAACACTTGGAATGCAAAAAATGTCACATTTCCCCATTTTGCTAAATTATATTAAATATAGCTTGAGCTTTTTATTTTTCAAGATTGATGAGAACTTCAAACTTAGTGATTTTCAGGACCCTCATTTTCTACCTTGGGCTAAGGACCTCAAGATTTGAGGGGTACAGGATGGTGGAGGACAGCAGCATCATTCCTCAATCTCTGTTTACTTGTGGCTGCCACAGCCCATGTTTCAATGGCTTGTTCACAGATGGACTGCTCTCGGGCAGTTCCAATTTTTCCAGCCACACGTGACTTGGAGACCCTCATCGGAGCTTCCTAGGTCACAGGACACCGTTCAGCAATAAGGGGCTACATTTTAATGGCGCTGACCTATGTTACTTGTGCACCCTAAGTCTCTTTTTCTTCTCAGTTGAAGAGTCAAACCAATTTCCCAGTAACCTGGTTGTTCCCTTACCAAATTTTAAATCAGCAGGTCTCCAAAGCCTTTCTTTTTCAGGTGATCCAGTTTATTTTTATTTCTTTATTTTTAATTTATTTTTAGAGATGTGGTCTTTGTCACCCAGGCTGGAGTGCAGTGGCAAGATCATAGCTCACTGTAACCTCCAACTCCTGGGCTCAAGCAACCCTCCCACCTCAGCCTCCTGAGTAGCTAGGACTGTAGGTGTTCACCACCATGCCCAGCTGATTTTTAAATATTTTGTAGAGGCAGAGTCTCACTATGTTGCCCAGGATGGTCTCAAACTCCTGGCCTCAAACCATCCTCCTGCCTCAACCTCCCAAAGTGTTCACACAACTGCACCTTGCCTCAGGCAATCCAGTCTAATATTCTTGTTGGGCCCAGAATTTTAAAGGTAGAAATCGTTTGTCTCACGTAGTGATTTGTTTTGTTTTAATTAAACTTCAATACCTTTAGACTGGACACGTAATCTCCAGTTGGCCATCCCCACCACTCTCTATTATCTTACTCCAACTTGAGGGGAGGTGGAAGAATTATTTTAGTTTCTTCCTTAAGAGTTTACAGTAGTAAGAAATAATACAATTTGATTTCTCTATAGAGTATTTTACTACATAAAATTTTCAACAAACCACTGTGTTATAGAATCTATTTATTCTAGCCCACTGGTTCTCAAGGAGTGGCCCATGAATCAGAAGTTTTAGTATCTCCTGGGAACTTGTTAGACATGCCAGCCCCCACCTCAAATCTACTGAAATAAAATCCTGGGTGTGGGCTCCGCAATCTGCATTTCAAAGAGCCCCCTAGGAGATTCAGATGCATGTGCAAGTTGAAGAACTCTTGTTCTAGAATGTCATATGCTTTGAGTATAATAATCCATAGAGAAAGATCTGTCATTTAGAACTATTGATAACACCTCAGATAAGTCCTTAGTTCTCTGTATTTTTCCTTCCATACTCTCTTGGAGTGCATATTCTCTCAAAATTTTAATTGATGCCCTCTTGTGGTTATGAGAATTCCCATGTATATCACTATATCCCAGATCTATTATTTTCTGGGTTTTTTTAATTATTATTTTTTAAAATTCACTGTTTTATTCCAGGAAAACTCAAATTTAATATTCTCACATTATTGGAAACTACATTCGTCATTTGTCCCCCACAGCAATTTATCGTCCCTCTTTTCCTCTTTATCATCAGTGGGGAAAGGTAAGCTGAATGAGTCACTTATCTCAGGTGAAAAATTTAAAGGGGCAATAAAAAATGTCAATAATCAAGACAAATAATATTTTAATGAAACTTTTTAAAGTTAAGATTAATGCAAGAAAATCCATGATGAGTAAAACTATTTTTTAAAAAAAATAGAACTAGTAACCTTGCTATGCTAAGTCATATTGGAGCTTGAGGCAAACGGAGAAAAATCAGTAGTACTGATCCTGTCTTTATTTAAAATTTTGGTATTTTTTATCATGAATATTTTTGCATATATTTTATCTTAAAAAATATTGCATTAAAAGATTATCTATCCTGATTGTTGTGTTATTTGGTGCTGACTTAAGTTTTGTGCCCAAGACAAGTCCTCACCAAATCACTGAAGGTTGGAGCATCAGTTTTTCCTGTGCCTTGCATACAAATACAGCTCTTTCAGGCAGGTGCCTCTTACGCTTCTCTGTAGAAGAAATCTCTGCTGATTACAGATGGAGCCAGCAGGTACGAAAGTAAGTTGATTGCATTCAATGATTTGAGAGATACTCAAAGATCACCTGACCCATTAAACTAATTTCCCTCTCCATTAGGTTATAATGACAAAGTTGATCATTTGGTTCAAGAAGAAACAAAACACATATTGGTTTCAAAGGGAATACAGGGGAAAATCTTGGATGTCATAGGTCTCTCTTATATTGGTTCATAAAGTGATTGAGCTCCTGGAGAATAAGTTCCTAAGGAAGAGGAATGCTGAAATATTAATAGAAGGTAGGAGTTCAGGAGAAGACAGGGACCACCACTTGCCCAGAGCTGATGCTTATCTGCACATCGTCTGTTTAGCAACTGCACACTTAGTGTATACTAAACAATCTTAGACTTGCTCACAGGCTGCTTTGTAATTAGTCTCTGGATGAATCACATGTGTATATTTATCTTCTCCAATTAGATGGTGATTTTAATTTCAGAAATCATGTGTCCTCTCTTTTTTTGAATCCTATTCTTTGAAGAGGATTTTCTTAAGGAGCCATTCCAGAAACTTTGTCTGAGTTACATCTGACTTCATTCATTCAGTCTTTTGTTTATTCTGTTCACACACAGTACACTTGAGACCAAACAGAATGGAGTAGATATTGAATTAAGTAACTAAGCATTAAAAAGAATTAAAAGCCCAGTTGCCTTCAGTGTTTATTAATTGCTGAGAGCTACATGGAGATAATTTCTATTCTCCAGGAGCTTCTAAAGCAGCAAGTGGATGCCTCCAATACAGATATACATGAATAGCACATATAAAATAACTCAAAACTTTAAATCTATGTATCAAAGCAAATTGACAGTTAAATCACATTCTTAAGGCATAGCAATATTTGTTTCATGTATTTCCAAACCTAATGTTGCATGCCCCTACAGCCAAACTCATGAGTCTTTGAAAATTCAAACGGTCTGAGTACAAATTCACTTTTCACGCAAAAATTCCAAAACCCAGCCCACAAATGTGCCCTTCATAAATCACCAAATAGTTTCTTCAGTTGTAATACTATATGAATTAAAATTGTCAAGACGGTTTTCCTTTTATAGCAGTTGATTCAGTATCTTTTAAAGTCCTCAAAGCTGTCAGATTTCTACAGCTTGAACTTCAATAAATAAACTTACGCTTTTCTTTGTATTTAGAGGTTTACAAGAGACTTTCAAGCTCTGACATGTTTAGAAAATTACCTTAGTAGGTTGAGATTTGATTACTATGGTAACTTAACAAGACAGAGGTCTTAAGAGTAATTTCCTCTGTGACTTTCAGAAGAATTTACCATTTATGACTTGAGAGCACTGTCTTACATAAAAACTTATATTTTGGGAGATTATCTTTCAACAGAACATGTATCTCTCTCTATTTTTTATATTCTGGAATGCACTTACAAGTGTATTGGACAGAAAGAGTATCTTTTGGAACATTTTTGCACTGATGAAAAGTTGTTCCGCTTTTGTAGCGCTTCGTGCCATGAAGTCAGTGAATATGCCAATCCACGCTGCCAGGTTCAGCAACAGGTGAGAAGGAAACTCCAACTCCGTGATGACTTTTTTGTATTGAGCTGATGAGCGGCAGTGTGAGATGCCAATAAATGAGGGAAGAAAGCAATTCCCATGTCAACAGGAGTCCCAGGGATTTACCAAAAGAGTCACCTCTATAAACATCTTCCAGAGGATAATGCCCATTTCCTAAGTTCACTGGGATTTGAGGACTTACCACTCTGTGGTATAGAGACCACCTCGCTGCAGTTGACCTCCAAACCTGTGAGGTACCGGAGAAGAGACAGGTAGAGGAAGAACAGGATATTTGTTTTTATGTCTCCTGGCTACAGAAGACTCAGAAAAGTGTACCTGGATGTCCAACACAAGGGAGGGCTCATAATGGTATTATACACCCGGTTTTCATTACTGTGAAGGCCATGACCAGATGGGAGGAAGGTACCTTCTAAGACATTACTGTCCTAGAGAACATTTGAGTAGATAAAAGGAAGATGCCATGGTCTTCAGAATCGTTTTGTACTATAGTATATATAATAAATCATGAAGCAAGTTAGAGTGGTGTGAAGTTAACAGGAACTTTTTATTTTGAAAGATTTAAAATGATCACCAAGCATTATCACAGTAGAAAAGGGAGAGAAAAATTAACATATGTATATTAATTTTATAATCTATTATGTAATGTAATAATGCGTATGTGTATGCATGTTTGTGGGTGTTTTGCTTTGTTCTCAGCTATTTCTCTGACTGTTGTCCTTTTGGGATTTATCTGCTCCCACAATACCTGCTGAGGATGAGTCAATCCTCTTTCAGTTGGATATAATTTGTAGCCACATTATCCCATCTAATAGGAGCAAAAAGCAACCAGAAAGATTTCCTGAGAGGAATTGCTGGCACATGCAAATGGGAAACTGCTCATTTTAATTTTGGTTGTCATGACGTTTCTGCAATTACCTCATTGACCTGAATCATCACACTTCTTTACACTGTTTTCAGCCTCATTGTCTGGAAAATACAGACTTGTTTCCTTATTTGGATAGCCTAAGGAAAAACCATGAGCAAGTCTGGATGTTATGGTCCTCCCAAGTGTTGCATATATGCAGAAAATATCATTTGAAGCTTTAACCTACAAGAGTATAACTGAATGCTAGTCAAACATTCACTGGATTTATTTCTTTGCCAAAGAGTCAACCCTGGCTGATATTTTCATTTTGTAAATTGAGAAAGATGTACCTATAAATGACAAATGTGGAGGGTACCAAGCACATAAGGCTAAGAGAAAAAAATATAAATATATTCATGTGAAACCTTCTGGAAAGCATGGAGACAAACACTTGTATGTTCTATAAAGTAATCTGTCCTCATTTCTCCAGATAGAGGCTTAAAAAAAGCTATTCATCATCTTCACTGTAGCTGAGACAATTTGATTAATAATAGCTATAATTGTTTATCAAAACATAAAGAAGAAAAAGAATAGTCAAATCTTTGCCATCACTATACAGCAATTTGTCCTTAGGAAGACATTCAGTATATTTTCTAGCTCCTTTTTATGATAAATAGGAAAGATTTTGGTAGGCATTAGACTAATACATGAACCAATTACTGACACATAAATATATGAGAAACAAATTAAAAATATAAAACTTGTTCTCACAGGAAGAGACAAGGCATGATTTTTAGTAATAAAGAAAGAAATAATTAGTCTTGATTGATATCTACAAGCTCAAATTGTTTTATAAAATTAGCCTGTGGGGTGGTACTAATAGGAAAATAAATGAAATCAATAATTACAGTAATAATTATCTGCTTACATTAAAATACCTATGAAAAAAACTTTAAATTTCTTTTCTCCTCAGCTGGTCTCCAGCCTGCATGGGTAATAAACGGAGTTTACCAAACTCGTTGCTGGTGAAAATTGGACAAATACAAGCAGAACCTTGGTTCCTTTTCACTATGTCCAACCTATAAAAAGATTCAAGGCTGATTTTTCCCAGAAGTGGTGAGGGTACATTGTGTGTTTGAGATCAGATGGTCAGGTGTGTGGCCTTTGTGAATAGGCCTGTTCTGCTAATATTTACCAAGGACCACAAGTTCCTGTAGCTAGAAGATCTAGGAGCTAGTCTATTGTTTGAACAAACTGAAGCTTTCTTTGGAAAATCTTGGCAATGAGAAGTGCATTTGCGTATTTATGCATAAGAACTGTCACACATTTTTCTCTCTGAAGAAAATAAGTCTTTAATTTCCTATTGAACTTGTTCAATTGACAGAATTTTTTTTTTTTATGCAGCAGCTTCATGTATAAAACATGAGGCAGAAACAGACTACCAGTACTATATGGAAATCTTCTGAAAGGAAGATCTTTTTGGTTAGAGTCATTTACAATGGAAACAAAAAAATGATCTTACTGAAAGCAGTGCTATATGAAGTGGATGGCTACAATAATTTTCAAGTTTCATCTCTTTATAGAGTCCAGATAATGTGGTAGTAAATTGAAACTGGCGCATGTTGATAATTTTAGAAATAGGTTTGCAACCCAATTTTGACAATAGTTTTTTCATAGCATTTCCTTGTGTGATATTTTCCAAATATTGGAGGATACTAGAAAACTCATCATAGCGATATACAACCTACATTATCTTATTTGCATGACTTTTAGTAGCTTCTATTTAGCTCTCAGGATATGTAATTCCCTACCCTGTGTTGTTACTTCAACAATACCTTAAAGCATATCCTTGTTCATACGGCGATGCCATTGGAGGAAGGCACCTAGCTAATCAGAGCATTCTATCCTCAGCCTGGAATCTGGAGAGCTATGAAACCCCTCTATTTTTACAAATTTCTCTCCATTTGAATTTACTGGCCACAGCCTGGTTTCTAGATTCCAAAATTTCTCTCTCAAAGCTTTGAGACCGAGTCAAGTCAGAAAGCCTGCAGTAACATAGTAGATCCTCTTAGCCTAATACATTTGTTAGAAATTCTGAATGCCACTTACTTCCCATACTCCTCATTCCCATAGTTGTTTTGAGCCCAGCCTGAAACCACATTTTGAGAGTGATCTGAAGATCTTCAAATAAACCTATATCCTCCAAACGGACCTAAGTTTTCTGAGCAGGTCTTGGCTAGCAACGGTATGAGAACTCTCTGGAAGCAAAACAAAACAAAATAAATGCAATACTTTGCCAGCTAATTAGCTTTCTGGTTGCCGATAGGGAATTTTTCATTTCCATGCATTCCTTTTCTCTAACACGTTATGCTAGTCTGGTGTTAGTTCAGTCATAATATAGCAAAAGATATATGTGTGTTCTTAGCTGATCTGTGTATCTATTTTCTTTCTGCCTGAGTCAATCGAGCATTTATTTTTAGTACCTTCTATTGCTAAGCACTCTGTAAGGTGCTATGGGTTACACAAAGAGTCAGAAGAGTCCATTCTTAGTTTCAGGTTTACAGTTCGGTTGAAAAGAACAAATTAATGGAAACCAAAAAAGCAATGTATTGTTACATTATCAAGTATGAAGTTTAGCATGATAGAAGTTCACTGAATAATGAAAAGATAAGACAGAGTTGAGTTGGGGAACATTCAATGAATAAAGTAATGCCAGAGCTGTTTATTGAAGGATGGTCTTTTTTTTTTTTTTTTTTTTAATGGAGTCTCGCTCTGTTGCCCAGGCTGTGGTGCAGCAGCACAGTCTCGGCCCACTGCAAACTCTGACTCCTGGGTTCAAGCGATTCTTCTGCCTCAGCCTCCCGAGTAGCTGGGAATACAGGTGCACGCCACCATGCCCGGCTAATTTTTGTATTTTTAGTAGAGATGGGGTTTCACCATATTGGCCAGGCTGGTCTCACTCTCCTGACATCATCAGCCCACCTTGGCCTCCCAAAGTGCCGGGATTACAGACATGAGACACGGCACCCGGCCAAAGGATGGTCTTGATAGAGAGGCATATTTATAGATATGAAAGACAAGTAATATTTTCCCCCAGACATAATTGTCTGTCTTAACCATGTAATTTCCTTCCAATGCAACACATTATTCCAGATATAAAATGGTCACTTGAAAGAGAATCAGTCTTTTCCTTAGTTTTTCTGGAATGTAAGTGCAGTTTTCTTTCTTTAAGGCTAGAGACTTGGTATATTAAATGTACGAAACTTTCTTTTTAATGTTAAGTAGAGTGAGATTTTGAGAATGTAATCTAACTGTATCCAATACCAAGTAACTTACTGCACCAAGTTTTAAAGACCACGATGAAAACAATATATATTTCTTAATTATAACAAAATAAACTACCTTTAAAAGTATATTAAGCTTCCCAGGAATCTAAAGATGCAGGAAGATAGTTACAATATAGTTCAAATTTAGTTTGCCCCACGGTCCATCATGAACACACTATGCCTATGTGTTAATGTATGCTAAGTTTGGTAAAGCCATGGCCACCTTCCTATGGCCAGAAACCAATCTTTTGCAGAGGAGTGGCCCCCAAACAAGCCCAAATGCCTGGCTTCCCAAAGTTTTTTCATGACTATGCAGTTCCATAAAATGTTGCTAAGGATATTATAGTGTCACAGAGTTTTAGAGTTTGGAGGAGCCATAGAGATCATCATTCAGCTCTCGAAATTACAGTGAAGAAAGCACAGCTTCATGGAAGTGCCATCTCTTTTCTGCTTTGCTGTAGACTGATCATACTGGACCCTCTTCTGGACCTCCTTCTCAACGGTAGGCATCCTAACACATGGACTGCTTCTGAATCCTTCCACGGTATGGCAGGACTACTGGAATCTTGGGAGCCTTTTTTGTGTCTGATGACACCGAATAGAATGTACACCACAGGGTTTCCAGATGATCAACCAGCGAGGGAGCTGTTTAAGCAAATGTATGAATGAAGGTGGCCATGGTTGGTGTGAGGCCAGGGGAACACCCTGCTTTAGTCTCATTGTATGTGAAATTCAGTCCTTTGATAAAAATGTTAAAATCTGAATGCATATAGATAAGGGGAAAACTATTATTTAAGAGCTGCAAGCTGTGTTCTACCTCTAGCTCAAATTTATGTAGCAAACTGGGAGAAATCCCATAATCTGCATTTTTTGTTATGTAAAAGGTAAGGCAGAAGTTCAACCATAGTTCTTAAGGGGAAACTTAAATATAGTGAGATAAATTAGATTCAAATGTTTTAAACTAAGAAGTGAAATTCTCTGTTTGTTGATGTAAATGTAGGTATGTTTTAGTAGTTGCTACCTAGGAGCCAATGTTTCCTTTCTCTGGGTGGAATTAGACTCTTCTTGCATGTTTATTATTCAGTGGCCTTGAAGAGTGATTTTTTGTTTGAGGTTCTCTTCACCATCCCCGGGAAAGTTGGAGCCATTTCAGTGAGAACTTGATGTTTACCTTATCCTGGAAGAGAAAAAAAAAATGTTGTGGTATGCAACCTATACTGAAAGATTGCTGTCTATTTAAAGCTAAATAAGGCAGATTTGGGTAAATATGTTAAAGTTGTAGTGCTATATATGGATGATGCCATAGGACCAGACCATATCTCTGAAGATGGAAGTTGTGGTTTCCCCTGAAAGTAGAGTGATCCACTGCCCATCGCCCTGGGAAGACGCGAATCTTGAGACTGCAAGTAAAACCTTGGGATTGTGGGGTTTTGACCGTTAGGTTCGGGGGAGAGTGTGGGGAGTCTTTTCTCTTTCTGAAGTTTCATGGAAACCAAATAAAGCAGATGTGCTAGAGGGCACACCTGTTGAAGAGCGATTGCCATCCTCCTCCAGACACCAGACTGGAAGAAAGACAGAGAAGTATCATTTAGGGACTCTGAAGAATGTTGTCCTGAACTTGGGGCTGGGAGGACTCTCCAGAGTAACTTGAGAGGACATCCACTGTAGCTTCTAATGTATTCTGCATGTGGATAGTCCCTTCAGTTTTCTATTAACTTTCAACAAAGCCTGATTAGAAGTTACCACCTGGTCTCTTTGCTTGAGAGAAAGAGCAGTGTGCCCTTTTAGAGGCCACGGGGCCGGTGGCATTGGTAGTCATCAGGAGAGGATAGCTGTGTCTGGTCCAGAAGACACGTGACAGGGGTTCTCAGTACAAAGGCAGCAAAGTGCAGTATGATGAGCAAATGCATGAACAAGCCTGAACAAACGTGTGAGAACCATTATTTCCTCCCAGAAAATAGCTCAAAGATGCTTGGAAGTTCCCTAATTCACGGAAAACAAGTAGATGGGACTCGAGCTATTATTGTGGGAGCTTTACAAGGAAATATAACCTTATTTTATATTCATATATAGTTGATGCTTGAACATTTAATTATATGTATTTGTGTAATAGGTACCAGAGACTGTTCCCTTCTGTTTTACCAAACATAGTAAATCATCATGTAACAGATCATTTTCCAGAATCTCGAATTTTTTTTTTTACATTAAATAAGGATAGGGTGACTACTGGGCAGTCTTTACCAAGGGCAAGAGTATAATGGGAATCTTTTGCAACCTGATCAAAGCTAGCTCCTCACCATACCTCTTAATCAGCATAGCTGGTCACCAGAGAGGAGTCTGATAAACTTTGGACTTTCTGACTAAAGTCTGAAATTATGGACTTTTGTTCACCTCTTGAGATGGCCTGGCAGGGGTAGACCAAAGTGGGCAAAAAGGATATCAATAGCTTCAAAAAGAAACAGAAAAAAAGAATGGGCTATGTGGGGATGGTGGCCGTTGCTCTATGACAGAGGAAGGCTGTTTTGGAAAACAAAAATGTGGCGCTTGAAAGTTGCCTTAGGATCCAGCTGTCCTGGCATATTGTTGTGGTTTGGGAATAAAGCTGAACATTTGAACATGGGACACTCTTTGGTTTAGGTATGAGGGTGTCCTTGCAGGATGGACATGCTTTCGTGGCATGGTGCAAAGCTAGTTTTAACAATGATTTTCAGTGAGTGCAAAAAACAGACCTGTAGTAAAGGATTAAACGCATTTCCCTCGGGAATTGAATAAGTCTTCAGATTCTTAAACTTAAATTCAAGTGTAACAAGGGTCTGTATGTGTGTGGGAGAGGAATGCTTTCCAGGGGAGGTTTCAAAAGTGAGATACTAGACTTCCCACTAATACGTCACGTGGGTGCTCACTGGAAATATAAAAGAATATGACTGCTTTGTACCCTTGCATTAATGAATCAGTACATGCCTATTGGGTTTTTTAAATTATAGAGAAATTACAATGTTATATTGTGTAGGGCAATCCCAAATCACAATATATACTGTAATTTTTTTATGTTTACTAATTTAAATGAGAGATCCAGGGAACACATCCTAAAAACTACAAAGATGATTTGTTCTCTTTTGGGAAGTCTATGACAGGAAGTCACAGCACAGAAATTCTCTTGCACAGCTGACTGCAGAGTAATTCTGAAATATCCCCTTTTAACTAAGTTCAATGGACGCCTGAAAGCATATAATATAAATGCTGGGTAGTCTATCAACCTGTGGCTTCTCATTATATATGTGATTGTGTGTCCGGAATTGGTGAGTTCTTGGTCTCACTGACTTCAAGAACGAAGCCGTGGACCCTCGCGGTGAGTGTTACAGTTTTTTTTTTGTTTGTTTTTTTGTTTTTGTTTTTTTGAGGCTGGAGTGCAGTGGCCGGAGCTCAGCTCACTGCAAGCTCCACCTTCGGGGTTTACACCATTTTCCTGCCTCAGCTCCCGAGTAGCTGGGACTACACGCGCCCGCCGCCTCACCCGCTAGTCTTTTGTATTTTTTAGCAGAGACGGGGTTTCACTGTGTTAGCCAGGATGGTCTCCATCTCGTGATCCGCCCATCTTGGCCTCCCAAAGGGCTGGGATTACAAGCTTGAGCCACCGCGCCCAGCCAAGTGTTACAGTTCTTAAAGATGGTGTGTCCAGAGTTTGTTCCCTCAGACGTTCGGATGTCTCTGGAGCTTCTTCCTTCTGGTGGATTCGTGGTCTCACTGTCAAAGGTGTAGCTGTAGACCTTCGTGGTGAGTATCACAGCTCTTAAAGGCAGCACGTCTGGAGTCGTTCCTTTCTCCCTGTGGGTTCATGGCTTCACTTGCTTCAGGAGTAAAACTGCAGACTGCAAACCTTTGCGGTGAGTGTTAGACTGTTACAGCTCATAATGGCAGGCAGGGTGGACCCAAAGAGTGAACAGCAGCAAAATTTATCCCAAAAAACCAAAAAACAAAGTTTCCAGTGTGGAAAGGGACCCAGGTAAGTTACCTCCGCTGCCTCAGACAACCTGCTTTTATTCTCTTATCTGGCCCCACCCACATTCTGTTGATTGGTCCATATTACAGAGAGCTGATTGGTCCGTTTTGACAGCATGCTGATTGGTGCGTTTACAATCCTTGAGCTAGACACAGAGTCACAGAGGGCTAGTTTTCCAAGTCTCCACTAGGTTAGCTAGATACAGAGTACCAATTGGTGTATTCACACACCTTGAGCTAGACACAGTGTTGATTGGTGTATTTACAAACCCTGAGCTAGACACAGAGTGCTGATTGGTGTATTTACAAACCCTGAAGTAGATATAAAAGTTCTCCAAGTCCCCATCCAGTTCAGGAGCCCAGCTGGCTTCACCCAGTGAATCCTGCGCAGGGGCTACAGGCGGAGCTGCCTGCCCGTCCCCAGCGGCGCCTGCACTCCTAAGCCCTTGCGCTATGGACGGACCCGGCGCCACGAAGCAGACGGCGGCGCCCGTTGGGGAGGATCAGGCTGCGGGGGAGCCCACTGCAGAGGGGGAGCTCAGACATAGCGGGCTGCAGGTCGGGAGTCCTAACCCGCGGGGAAGCAGGAGACGCCCAGCGAGAATTTGAGTGTGGCGCGGGCGGGCCACTACTGCTGGGGGACCCGGCGCAACCTCCGCAGCTGCTGGCCTGGGTGCTAAGCCCCTCATTGCCCTGGGCGGGCGGTGCCCGCAGGCTGCTCCGCGTGCTGGCCCGCCGAGCCCGCGCCCGCCGGAACTCACACTGGCTGGTGAGTGCATCCCCGGTTTCCACCCGCGCCTCTCACTCCATACCTCCCCTCAAGCAAAGAGAGGAGGCTCTGGCCTCAGCCAGCCCAGAGAGGGGTTCCCACGGTGCCGTGGCAGGCTGAAGGGCTCCTCAAGCGCCCCCAGAGTGGAAGCCGAGGCCGGAGGCCGAGGAGGCGCTGAGAGTGAGGGCTGCTAGCACATTGTCACCTCTCAATTCAATATGTTAACTTGGTGCATGATACAACTTCGCAATTTACAAAGCACTTTCACGTATGTTACTTGTGCCTCACAGTAACACTGATCAGTATGTAGAACTGTGATTATTAACCACATTTAATACTTGAAGACACTGGGCCCAAAGATAATAAATTATATAACCATAAATAAGGACAAGAGGGTCTAAATTTAAAGAATAGATACTTGTTGCAAAAAGAAAAGGAATAGCTTTGCAGTGATCAAAGTTAACATCACCAATAAGGACACATGTCAACATAATGTACCTCCTGATCTTATGCTCTAAGAAGACTACAACATCACTCCTATAGGATTCTTGCCAGAAATACATAAACTGAATCATGAGAAAACATTAGACAAACCCAAATTGAAAGGCATTCTATCAAATAATTGGCCAGTACTGTGTAGGTCCATTTTGTGCTGCTATAACAGAATACTTGAGATTAGGTAATTTATAATGAACAGAAATTTATTTCTCATGGTTCTGGAGGCTGGGAAGTTCAAGATTGAAGGGACAGCATCTGGTGAGGGCCTTCTTGCTACATTACCCTGTGGCAGAAGGCAGAAGGGAAAGAGACCTCCTCAGTGAGAGAGCAAGAGGAGGCCAAATTTGGTTTTATAATTGATCCACTCCCAGAATGAAAACACTAATCCATTCATGAGGGCAGAATCCTTGTGATCTCATCACCTCTTTAATTAGTCTCCCACCTCCCAACACTGTTGCATTAGGGATTAAGTTTCCACACAGGAATTTTGGAGGACACATTCAAATCATAGCAAGTACTATTAAAAAATGTCAAAACCATAAGAGACAAAGAAAGAATGAAGAACAGTTGCTGGTTTAGGAGCAACTAAGGAACCGTAGGAGTTTAGGAGACTAAGGAATCATAACCACTAAATGCAATTTGGGAATTTGGATCTTGAACCTGAAAAAGAACATTAGTGGCACAACTAGTAAAATGTGAATAAGAACTATAAATCAGTTGCTTATAAAACTATAAGTTGCTTATAAAAACTATAAATTATTGTCAAGGTTAATTTCATGATTTTGCTAATTGTGCTATGGCTATGTAAGATGTTAAAACTTGAGAAAGTTATGAGAAGGGTATACAGGAATTCTCTGTACTGTTTATACAACTTTTTTGTAAGTCTGAAATTATTTCAAAACAAAAGTTAAAATAAATAATAAACAGGCGTTCTAGTATAGCCAGGCCAATTTTTATCTCCAATGACAATGTACATAAGCTTCAAAACTCAATGTTAATCAAAATAAATAGTCCATTAATCTAAATACTGGACTCACAGATGATCCTATGGGGCTCTTCTATGTTTTGCCATGGAATACTGTGGAATTCTGGGGAGAAATAGAACATAGTGGTAAAGACTTTAGGCCTTGGATTTGGATAGATCGGTTTTAAATACCAGCCCTGCCATTTTGCACCTATGTGAACCTCAGTTTCTCTATGTGAAAAATTGGAATGCATAGCAATATCATAAGATTGTTGAGGTAAGATTAAAGGTGCCAATGCATGCTAAGGCCTGAACACAATGCTAGGTACAGGTCTCAGCTTTTGAACTATAATTGAATTTAAATAAAAGGGTGAGAAGAGAATGCCGTGGGCCAGTTACCACTTTTTGTCAGAATGGCTACTTGGTTTGATATTTCACCAGCTTAAATGGGCATGTTTACTAACAAGCTGCTCATACATGCTTACTACTGATAATACAGAAGGAAAATAATGTCATTTAGACACATTTTCCATGGATATTTTGAAAATAACTGAATTGCAGCTAAAAGCTTGCCATGGAAAAGATCTCAGCTGCCACCCCTGCTGCATCTGGAGTCACTTGGGTACTGTCACCAGGAGAAAGTGGAAAAAAGGATCTCTGCTCACAGCCTCAGTGCCCACGACAGAGAGCTGGGAAGAAACCATGATTGCTCCCAGAGTACAGCAAAGCCTGCTCAGAGTGGGTGGACAGGGCTTTATAAAACTTGGAAAGGCTCTTCAAAGAACAATTAAAAACAATCTCCTGTAGTGGGAGGTGAATCTGGCTGGGAAGCTCCTGCTTTCTTTCCCCAGGGTAGAATTCCCAGGCTTCTGGATCCTGGTGGAGTGCGCTTGGCAGTGGACAGCAAATCATGTTCTCTTTTCACTTTCCTGGGGTTCAGAGTGGTGGTTTTGAGTACACGAAGTGAAAAACATCTGGCTCTCCTGAAGCTGAAAGAGATCTGAAGTCAGCAGGTGGGGGTTGGAGGTTTATGAAAATAGTAGGGTGAAGTTCATTTTGTGGACAACTCTTGGCCCCGGGTGTTATTTATTTCAAATTTTATACTGCTGAGCTCCTGTGGACTTATTACAGATCAATTCATAAACAAACACACACTAAGTTGTGTCCTGGGGATAAATGATGAGTTTATGTGACTTTGGGGTTGCGTGTTAGAGGTAAGAGGGGAGCCACAGCTGAGGACTCAGTGTAATAAACTGGAATTCCAGGCTACACCCCTGTGTGGGCAAAAGACTTGAAGAAGAAATGTCCATGAACTATGCACAAGTTTTAAGACACTGAACTCATATATTTCACATTTCTAAAAGGAATTACTGTGAATTAAAGGCAAAAACACATCCCACGGAGCAGCCAGCTCTCATTAAGAGTGCATGAATAGGTGTGATAAATATTTTTGGAGAACTGATCTCATCTATAAAATCACTTTAATATGTATTTAATATTTCTAGTAATAATGATCCAAAATCATTTATACAATCATCTCACAAATACCTATGTGCCAGAATGACATATAAGCCAAGATTTTAAATAATTTATGCTAAATATATTTCAATGATTTTATAGTTTTTCCTTCATAAGAAAGATTCTTATGATGTAATGAGCATCAAGAGACCCCTTTCCCAACTCAAAATGGATCGCTTTATGGCAGTTCTCTGTGCACATAGACTGTTAATCTGTGTGCGTTTGAAGTGGTGGAAACTCAGTAAATGAAAGGATGAGTAATCACGATGGTTATGTGTGGCAGCCCTGTCTAAGCAGAGCAGTAACAAGGGAGGCTTCACAGTTCCAAATTACACATGAAACAAAAGGATGTTCATTTCTCACGATGAAGTCAATTTCCATGAGATCCTGGGAAGAAAAGTCCTCATCCAAGAGAAAGAATCTTAGCAATTCCAAGAGATCATTTAGCCTAGAAGTCCAGAGTCTTTTTGCAACACGAAATGTCACAGGTAGGCAAAGATATAATTGAAAGAGAGGAATGAGGGGAAAATGAAGGAACAATTTGATCAGAGAGGGAGAGGCTCAGACAGAAGACAGAGATTAAAACTGAGAGAATTCCCACGGAAGGACACAGAGATCCCCCCGCCTCAGCCTTTCTCTGAATGTGACTCAGTAGTGCTCATGGCATAAGCCGTCCTCCTTGCTTCATGCCACCCTCATCCTCAACACAGGTTCCTGCACAGACAGAATGGCTGGAAGCTCTGGATAGAACACAATTCCAAGATTTCCCTATCCTAAAGTCAGGGAACAACCACTCTGTGAAACAGACTCTAGAAGAACAGTAATCAGATGCCTTTGTTGCCTGTAAAGTAACCAATGGGCAATGGATTGTAACTGAGTTGCTGATGGGATCATCATGTTTCTCAATCCAGTCAATAGAACTCTTCATTGTATTGTGATCTACTCACTATAGGATAGTTGTGATTTTGGTAACTAATAGCAATAGTAACTGGATAGTTCAGAAAATTTTTGTGCAATTTGCTAGCATTTATTCAGTCTAGTCCATGTGAAAAGAAGCACTCTATCTGAAAAAAAAACCCAGTTATTTCAATCATTACAAGGGCGAATTTGGTACTTAGGACAAAGACTCTCTCACTCTCTCTCTCTCTCTATCTCTCCATCCATCCATCCATTCATCCATCCATCCATCCATCCACGCATACATCATCTTCACATCCTATGTATTAATTGTATTCAATTTCCTCTTGCCACTACAAATTTCGGGCTCCAACATAAACTCAGTGATGCCTGGTAATCTTTTTCTTCCCCTTTCTTGTTCATCGCAAATTATGACTCTCACCACCTGTGCCCTTATGCCAATCATCCTTTCTGTTTAAGAACACTTCTGGGTAGACACGGTGGCTCATGCCTATAATCCCAGCACTTTGGGAGGCTGAGGCAGGAGGGTAGCTTGAGACCAGGAATTTGAGACCAGCCCATGCAACATAGTAAGACCTCCCCTCTCTCTGAAAAAAAAAAAAAAAAAAAAAATTAGCAGGGCATGGTTGCATGCACCTCTGGTCCCAGCTACTTGGGAGGCTGAGGGAGGAAGGACCTTAAGCCCAGGAGCCCAGGAGTTCAAGGCTACAGTGAGCCATGATGGTGCCACTGCACTCTAGCCTGGACAACAGAGCAAGACCCTGACTCAGAAAAACAAGAAAAAAAAAAAAAAAAAAACACTAACACTTCCTATAATTCCTTAGCTCAGAATACGAGGCCTCAGTCTTTGGTATTCATTTTGCTTGAGTTCACTGAGGTGTTTAATACTACTGTTTTTGAAACTCTCTCATTAATTGGTTTCTAGAATACCACTCTCTTTTGCTCCCTTTACCTCTCTGACTTTCCAGCTCCTGTAGTGGACTTCATTTCCCTACCTTCCCCTTTGGTGCTATTGTTTGCTGGAGTTCTATCCTGGTCCTTTTTCCTTAGCACACACTCACCAAGAAATTTCATTCCTTCCACCATTTCACCCACTTGCATCCTCAGCCCTCTCAAATGCACACCACCAGATCAGTTTCTTCTCCATCATTGCAGACCAAAGTAAGTGAAATTCAGCATGCCTGAAAACAAACCCTTAGTTTTCCTCCCAGACATGCTTCTACCACCTTTCTTAGCTTGGTTAATAAAATGTCAATCCACCAAGTAACCCAGTGCCAAATTCGTCTTTCACAGTCATCCCTCTCTTTCATCTTCCATGTTCAAAGCTTTACCTCCTTAACATTTCCCAAACCTGTCTTCTCAATTCTGTACTCATTTCTGTGTCTCAGTTGAGACCTTATTCACCTTTTTATTTTGGAGAATTTTAATAGTTTCCTGAAGGGTTTTCCTGCCTTTATTCTTGCATACCACTAATTGATTATCCACACTTCAGCCAGAGTGATTGTTTTAAAATTCAAATCTGACTAAACTACTTCTGTAGTTAAAACTCATTAGTGACTTCTCATTGCTTAATCACTCTTGATGTTCTTAGGTGTCTAAGGCCTGATGGAACCGTCCTCTGCCTGGCATGTTCTTCTGCCTGCCACCACAGTCTATGGTCAGCTCAGTGTAGAAGTAGTGAATGAATAGCTTGAATAAAAGATCCCCACAGGCTTTTCTCATGTCTAAAAAGATAGTCTCAAATGGCTTTAGCCTTGATATTTCCCTTGCCTTCATCAGCATACACTCTGATTGTGTTGAATTTTGTGATTAGTGGATGTTCCCTTGATAGCCTTATATCTTATTTCTACCGGCTGTTGAGGGCTCATGTGTTGATTTCACATCATATCTGGTGTTTGCTCCCATTGAATAAAGAAGTCTGCTTCATGTTCTAACAAAAAATGGAAAGATTTAACATCATATTGCCAGAATCTGAGGATCTCTAGTAATAGCATATGTCATTAATTTCAGTGTTTGATAACTTCAAAAATATGGAAAATTCCCACTCCCTACTTTTTTGCAGGATTCACAACTCTGCCAATTTTGTAGTTCATCAGGATGTTGACGAGTTAAATTTTGAGCTGCGAGGGAAAAAATCGTCACATCTTTAGTTAGAAGCTTTATAAAGAGCAAAGCATTCAAATAAACCAGTGTGGCGAGGCGGGCAAAACACAGGATTCCATTTCCAGCTTTTCCAGGAACAAGCGGTATGATCAGGGGCAAATTCCTCAACCTTTTTGGGACTCAGTTTCCTCATTTGTTAAACAAAAGCCTTGGCTGATGACTAAAATTACTCCCAGCACTAAAACAAAGCACAACAACAAACAAAAACTTTGACAGTTTTATTTCAAATTCCTACCCAAATTGGTGACTATAGAATATTTCCTTCATGGGGAGGGGAAATAAAAATAGGCATTTATATTTTTCAAAACTAAGTGATTCTTCTTTAGAGCCATTAGCACTTCATTTCCTACAAATCAAGTTATTTCCTACAAATCAAGTTAACTACCATTTTAAAGTAGTTACTGAAAAATTAAAGGAATTTTCTTTTCTTCTTACCAACTGATGCTACAGGTAACACCATTTCACTAATGCTGACAGTATAAAGTACAGCCTGGGAGAAAGTTTTCAGCTTCCTTGAAAAGGAAAAACATCTTTCCCTTGGAGTAAGAAATATTCTAGCGCATTTACTACTCTCAAGTTAGTATACAAAGATGAATGTTTTAAAAAGTGTAACTAGCTAGTGGCTGACTCTGATGAACAAGGAGTCAGGACCAGCATGAGCGAGGAAGGAGAGAGAGTTTATGTTGAAGGTGATCTAAAGCAGTGATTTCTCTATAGAGGGCCTTATCATGTCACTTCCACATTCTAGATCCTCAACACCTCCCCAGAAAAATGCAGGATTCTTCTCTTTCCTTTCAGATATATAACAGATGTATAATGTTTAGACTATAACCAAACAGAAACCATAGTCAGCATGTCAGCCGCAACCAAATGGGAAACTATGACGTGATCTGGGTGACTGTATTTTCTGATTAAAACACAAATAGTAAGTTGATAATGGAAATATATCCGTGAAAAAATCCATATTTGGAAATTGACACATAAAACGTATATACACACACACATGTGTGTGTGTCTATTACATACATATATAATTATGAATTAGAAAATACTCAGAAGTGAAATATTTGAAAATATGATATCAAGTATATGATATAAAAAATATATCAAAATATAATACCACATATGAAGATTTGTGGGTAGTAAAGCAGTAATGTAAGTTTTCACTTTAAATGTTATTTTAGGATAGAAATTAATGAGTTACATGGACAACACAAGAAATCAGAAAAAATACAGCTGAAAAAAAAAAGAGTAGAAGAGACAAAAGACCTAAAATTACTGAGAAAATATTTAATGCCTTAGAGAGAAACACAAAAATCAATAGCTTATTCTTTGAAAAGCTAATAAAATAGACAAATCTTTGGTAGGATTTCTCAAGGGAAAAAAACAACAATATTATAAATAAAACGGGAGGGCATATCTGCAGACATAGCCTAAATAGAAAGTAATGAGAATATACTCTCAATAATTTTGTGCTAATAAATCTGCATACTTGAGGAAATGTATAATTTTCTAGAAAAAAATAACTTATCAGAACTGACTCTTGAATATAATACAGCTGAATAGTAACCTCTTAACACACATTTATATACATGTAAATCCTAAGCACTGCCCAGACTATTTCACAAATTCTACCAAACATTCATGAATCAGATCATTGCTATCATCTCCAACTGCTCTGGGAACACTAAAAGAGAGAAAGCTCCCTAATCCTTTGTTATATGTTCATGTAAAGCTTGATCCCTAAATCAGAAAAGTATAATATGAGACAGGAAAATTATATACCCATCTCCTTTGTCCTCATAAATGTAAACTTTCTTTTAGACAGAGTAAACAAAACTTAACAATGCATTTATTTAAATACATTTACCACATTACAGATTAAAAGAAGAAAAATCGTATGATTACTCAAATGGATTCAGAAAAAGCAGGTAAAATTGAGCAACTTCTGATTTGATAAATACTCTTAGCAAACTAGGCATAAGAGTGATTTACTTATCTTCATAATGAGTGTCTTTCAAAAAACCTATAACAAACTACACATTACAAGAGAAATTTAAAGCAATCACTTAAAATATGAAAATACAAGGGAAGAAGATGCCCATTATCCTGACTTAAACTGGAGTCTCACTCAGTACAAGACATAAATAAAATAAAATAAAATAAAATAAAATAGAAAAATAAAAAGAGAAAAATCTGTCATTATTATTGATGATGATTATAAACATAGAGAATGTAAGAGAATCTGCAGAAAACTAGAACCCTCAGAGAGGTTGTGTGATACATGATAATTATTCAAAAAGCAATAATTTGCCTCTACACTATCCGAAAGGAGAAAATGTAGTTTTAAAAATATAGTATTAACTACAGCAAAAAATATAACATACTTGAGAATAAATCTAACAACAGTGCAGCACAAGACCTTTTTAGAAAAAATATTAAAATATTGAAAGATATTAAAGAGGCTCTAACTACATGGAAAGACATTACTGTATCCAGAGGTAAGAAGAATCAATAATAAAATGATATCAATTCTCTCGTAATGCAGGCACATTATGCAAAGGTTGACGCGTGATATGATTCATTACATTACAACCAGTGCACCAAACACTTACATTGTTCTATTCTATATTTAAAATAATATAAATAAGAGCCAAGTTAAGTTATGTTTGTTTTTAGTTATCAAAAAATTGAGGGCCTTTTTTTTCTCACTAATCGATGCTGCTAGTGACATCATTTCACAAACATTGACAATATGATGTATAGCCTGAAGATAATAGGCAATATTTTTAGGAAGTTTTCATTGGGGGATTTTTTTGAGACAAGGAAGAGTATTATTGTTGTTCAAATAGCATTATAAAGCATTCTTTCCTTTCACTCATTCTCCTACTCTGATCTGTTTGTTGAGTGCTCACTCTGCCTCTGCTCCCAGTCAGGCAGAAAAAAATACGTTTCATTTTGCTATGTTGCATAGTCCCTAAAATTTATTCACTAAAATGAATAAAGTGAATAAAGCTTATTCACTAAAGTCACTGAAGATTATTCACTCCTCTACGTGAGGCTGGATTTCTACCTGGTGAGGAGCAGAAGAAGTTCTAGCCAAGCATGGTCCATCTTAGGTTCAACTCCATTAGTCTAGAGAACCCTGTCCCATTCCCCGAGCTTCACAAGTAAAGCCACGGCTCAAGGCTAAGATGACAACAGGGCATAGATAGGTTTCCTTGACTACTGGAATCAAGCTTTTCTGCTTGGCACATAGACATAGGTGAGAAGCAGCACTCTTGCACAGAACTGGAACTTGTCTCCTTGTTAGGCCTGTAACTAGTGCTGTCAGTTGGCTGTGGCAACAACAGACTTGGGATCTTAGAATCCAAGACTAGAAAGAGTGTTGTGAGTATTTTTACTCTGTCTGTCTCATTGAAGCTTCTGTCTTCCACTTCTAAACATCTTTTTGTCCTTTTTTTCCTCCGTTAACTTCCCTTTTCCCCTCATTCTCATCTGTGTAGTATCTTTCCTGTCATTTCCACTCTATTTCATTATTTTCTTTTTTTCTCACTTCTCTCTCCTTCTTATCCTTATGTACTCTTTTTCTCTACTTCTTCAGCCACTCCATTTCCCCCAGTTTCTGGGTATATTCCCATGCTTATACCAATTTCCGTAGGTTCTCCCTCTCTCTGACCCTATTCCGTAGCCTTCTAACATTCATTCTTCTAAAACTTTTCTACTGATTATCTCACGCAACATGTAGGCCATCACTTTAACAAAGAGAAATAGCAACATTCCCAGTGCGGCAGATGCATGTTAATAGAACAGAAACATCATCCAGATGAAGAGTCTTTGCTCCATTTACCTCCAAGCTCCTCTTCTCTTGGCAAATGTGTTTCTTTATTTTCTTTTTCTGTGTAGGCAGAAAACATTTCAGATAATACCCCAGAGATTATTTATCATGAATTAGCCCAATTCAGTTTTTACTGCTGTGTTTTTTATTGTTTTGTAGTTAAATATTGGCTTAGCCATGAATCCAGAAACTCTCACTGGAGCTCTATATCCAAGTTATTTTATCAATAAGACTATTACACAAATAACTGAATATTCATATGTGCTTATGAAAATTAGAATTACTTATGTGAGCCTCAAGAAATTAAAAAAATGATTAATCTATTGATTTCAGAGGGAAACAATGTCCAGGCTGATCAGTTTGGAGAATCATTTTCATCTTTGCGTCCTTAGTACCTGCCACGGTTCCTCGCACCCAATTGAATTTCAGTAAGTGCTTGTTAGAGTGAATATTGGTTTTCATCCAATGTGTCCTCCTGGGATCCCTAAATACATAACCAAAGGGGTTTCATATGACTACATATTTTCCACTCCTACAACGAAAAACAAAATTTGCATGTAAAAGATTAACATGACTGAATTATTTCTTGGTATTTGCAAGCCACTTGCTAGTTTTTATGAACTGGCTATTCATCTTGAAAGCTCTACGGAAAAGGGATCTTTAGAAATGTACTGATGCAAAACCCAAGGAAGAAAAATGTGCATCGATCCTAACAAGGAACAGTTTTTCCCTGAGTTTAAAACAGATATGGGAGCCAATAAATTTTTGAGTCAATAAATTTTTAAGCCAATAAATTTAAAACTTAGGGAAAATCATCCTTTGTTACATAGAATACAAATCTAGGTTTTCTAAGAAAGAATATGAACAAATGGTATGAGCAGGAAAAAAAAAAAAGTACTGAAGTTACCTCAAGTGACCTCAAGAGGTCTTTGGGTTTCACAGTTCACTTGGCCGCCCAGCTTTCTCCCAGTTTTCCTCTAGAAAACCAAAGACATAGCAACTTAGTAGCAAAGTCCAGTGCTAGATTACCCAGTGGACACTGTTAACCCATGTTGGCAGCACCAGCAAAACAGAAACACAAAAATTATTTTTTAAAAATTGATATTTCAAAAAGAATTTTAAGATAGGCACCCCAGAAACTAAAATCCTCTTGGTCACCTTTTTCTCTTATAGTTTAGAAATATTTTAAAATTCTGAATTATAGATAGCAGGGTTTGAGGAAGCCTCAGTAGGTGATGATATAGGGTCTGTAAAAGACCAACCCAGGCAGGATTTAGTTATAAAGTTTGGCAATTTGCTTGATTCTTGGCTAAAGTTTTTACACCTTTGGAGCAATCATACACGTAGGCAAAAATAATAACTCTATAAAGAGAGCAATCAAAACAGCCATAAGTATTCATCTAACCCATATTGAATACCACACATAATCATTACAGCACAGTTAAAAGTATTTCTTGCTCATAAAGATGCTCAGGACCATTTCTGACCCTTAGTTCTCTCGTCCCCACCTTGCCACTATCAAGCTAAGACTGGAGATTTGTTAGCTAATGCTAATCTGAGTTTCTCACTGGACGAGGATGGTAAGGAGGAAGAGAGCAGCACAGAGTCAGGAAGAACAATGGACTTAGGTGTGAGACAGATCTCACTTTAAGTCCTGGCTCTCTTACTAGCTGTGTAATCCTAGGGAAGTTTCTTAAGTCCCTGATCTTAAAATAGAGACAATAATACCTACCTCATAGAACTGGTGGGAAGATTAAAGAGATAAAATATATGAATACCTACAAAATATGGGAAAGCTGCCTCAGTACAAGAAGTAGGTATTCAATCAATGGTAGCTGCTGCCACACAGTCATTACAACTCAGTTTCCTAGATTAGAAATTATTCATTTATTCATGTAGTATCTGTTGTGCACATATCATTAACCAAGTACTCTGTTAGGTGTTGAAATGGGTTATAGATTGTTCCTGATGTGGGGGAAAAGGTGATATGGAAACTGGAATTGAGAAAAAGATATGGAATGTAGTAGGAAGTTGCTCTGAATTCCTTGACAGAGAGGGCCAGATATTCCTGCTTCTCCAGTCTTAGCTTGATAGTGGCAGGGTGGGGAGGAGAGAGCTAAGGGTCAGAAATGGTCATGAACATACGAAAAAAATCAAAGGATCTGTAAATTTGGTGAACCTACGACAAGGCAGAATTAAAAGAGGTATTTCCATTTCATGCACAGTTTCCCTATTTTGAACTTCTCTTGCAAGGAGTTTGCTCTATTCATTTAGTTGCTAAAGCCTGGCCTCTTCTAAGGTTGCTTGGACCTCATCTCCAAACAAAATGTATAGGGGAGAGAAATTGAAGTAGTTCTCACCTTTCCTACAGCAGAAGAAAGTCTACAAGTTTTATTTTTCCCCTCCTCTGTCCCCATTATGAGATAACTCTACTCAAAAGAGAACAGTCCAGTTGAAATCAAGAAGTATATGCCTACCTGTAATACAGCCAGAAATATGACCCATTAAAGTTTTTTTTAACATTTGTAATCAAATGCCACAAGAAACTATAGACTGTGCCAGCCATTACAACCTTACTGTGAATGTGTTTATTTCTCCACTTTCTCCATAATTCTTAGCCAATAGTTGAGGGAATGAAAGGTTTTTCAGAGATGATGGGTTTTAATTCTCCCATGAGAAACCTGAAAGCTCTAGTTATCTCAGTGTGGAAGGCAGAATAATGGCCCTCAAAGATATCCACATACTTATCCTTGGAAACTGTGAATATGTTAGCTTACATGATAAGAGTGACTTTGCAGATGTGATTAAGTTAAAGATCTTGAAATGATGAGATTATCCTGGATTATGCAGGAGGACTCAATCTAATCACTTGAACAACTTTTCTCAGCTGTAATCAAAGGAAGAGGTTCAGCTATGGAAGGAGGGTCAAGGAGATGCTAGATTACTGACCTTGAACATGGAGGAATGGACCCATGAGCCAAGGAACAGGTGGAGCCTCTACAAGCCGGAAAAGGTGAAGAAACAGATTCTCCCCTAGAGCCTCCAGAATGGCTGCAGCTATGTCAACACTTTAATTCTACCACAGTAAAACCTACTTTGGAATTCTGGAACTGTGAAGTAATACGTTCATGTTGTTTTAAGCCAATAAATTTATGGTAACCTGTTACAGTAGCAATAGAAAACTAAGGCACAGAGGGACAAGAAAGTGAGAACTTTAGGTGAGGAGGGAGGAAAGAGAAATTCAAGGCAGAGCAGTGGGAAGGTGAGTGGAGACAACCTCCATCCCTTGTCCAGAGACTATACAGTAGAAGAACCATGCTGCTGCTATGGACAAAATTAGAAGCTGGGCATTAAAATATAATATGTCGCGTTCACATGCTTGCTTACTTTTTAAAAACTTGATATTGCATTCCAGAGCATTTCTTCACTAAAGATCTCTCTTCTTATTGTATATCACTATTTCTGTTTTATTACTTTCCTAGAAGTTCTCATGAGGTATCACCATTTTAATTCTTTTCTGGATTATTTTAAATAATTTCTTTTATATTAGAATACAAGCTCCATTATTCTGCATTAGACTGCAAGGTCCAAGACGCAAAGGACTATGTGTGTCCCTTCATCATTGTATTTCTAATATGGCAGAAGGAATGGGGAGGGAGGACTTCCCATCTGTCTTCTGAGCCTGCTATCTGGATACTCCAGGCCGCTACTGTCCTCTTAGCTCACACAGACTACCATGTTAGTCTAAGGAAGATGGGTGTGGACAAAAAAGGAAGTTTGTCCTTAAGTATTTCAAGATCAAGAAATTGATTTAGTTACAGCAGCTAAATCATTTATTAAAGTTCATTTTGTTTTATTCTTTGGGTTAACCTTTCAGATATGTGTACCATCAACTGTTAACTTTTAATATGACTGTGGAACAATTTCGAGAATCAAAACACCAAAATAGTCACCATACAAGGGTGAGAATATACCTAGTTTTATTCAATGAATCAACTTGATATACAAAGTTCTTGAAAATTTTAAGGAAATTGATCCTAAGGGAAACCAAAGGCCAGTAGATTGGACTAGCCAAAGGTCATATATAAAAAGACTGGGTGGAGTTGGAAAACAATCTGGGACTCATGATTTTTAGTTTAGAAGCTTTTTTTTTTTTTGCCTTGTTTTCCTTAAGCATCTTCTTTCCCAGCAGGCCCATCTGAAAGTGAGCATGACTCAGATAAATCCTATTTTTTTGAAGCCTCTCCCTCGACTCCTCCAAAAAATATGTTTATATTCATGAAATCAGGTGAAAATATTTGTGAGCCTCAGTTCTTATAATCACCACTTAGTCAAGTGGCGAGGTGGGAAGAGCTCCTCCCTCATCTCCTGCCCATCCCAACACAACCTGGAGCACGTGCCAGAAGGCGCCGCCCAGTGTTGCCCAAGAGGCCCATGTTTAGTCCTTCAAAAGATGCCCAAGAGTCAGACCCACCCACAGGAATTAGGTTTATTGCCCTTTCCTTCTCATCTCTTCTCTCCATTTCCTCCCTGTCTTCTTACTGAAATCTCATGATAGCCCTTAGACTCTGGTTGTGGTCTCACCCCTAATTCAGCTCTTGGCCTTGCTCTGTTCTAATATCCAGAAACCAGTTCTGGCCTTCCTGCATTACTTCACCTCTTGCTTCCTAGACAGGGCTTGATATTCATCTCTGGCTTCCCAGCCAAGGACGAGTGTGCTCCAAGTTTTAGTCTTATTAACTCAGCATGTGACAGGCTCCCTGTGCCTGGGACATCTCTCTGTTTTCTTATTTTTCATTGTGTTTTCACCTTCAGTGATAATTAATGGATGGGGTACTCATAATAGAATTCTCCTCTTTGTTTTTGTTTTTTTTCCTTTTAAAAATGTTTTCTTCTTAGAAACCGGAAATAAAATGGAGGTGACTGAGGGCTGCAGGGAGGGAGAAAAAGGGAGTTGTTATTTAACGAGTATGGAGTTCAGATTTGTAAGCTCTGGAGAACTACAAAACTATAGTTGACCCTTGAACAACATGGAGGTTAGGGATGCCAACTTCCCCTCCCCACTCAGTGCAGTTGAAAATCCACGTATGACTCTCCAAAAACTTAACTACTCTCCAAAAACTTAACTACTAATAGCCTACTGTTGACTGGAGGCCTTACTGATAAACAGTTGGTTAACACATGTTTTGCATGCTATATGTATTAGATACTGTATTCTTACAATAAAAAATAGAGACAGAAAATGTTATTAAGAAAATCATAAGAAAGAGAAAATGTATTTGCTATTCATTAATTGGAGGTGGATCATCCTAAAGGTGTCATCCTCATCATCTTCATGTTGAGTAGGTGAAGTAGGAGGAGGAAGAGGAAGGGTTGGTCTTGTTGTCTCAAGAATGGCAGAGGTGGAAGAGGTGGAGAAGGTGAAAGGAGAGACAGGAGAGGCAAAGCACAGTTGGTGTAACTGTTTTTTTTTTTTTTTTTTTTTTTGAGACAGAGTCTCGCTCTGTCGCCCAGGCTGGAGTGCAGTGGCTCTATCTCGGCTCACTGCAACCTCCGCCTCCTGGATTCGAACAATTCTCCTGCCTCAGCCTCCCAAGTAGCTGGGACTACAGGCACATACCACCATGCCCAGGTAAGTTTTTTTGTATTTTTAGTAGAGACAGGGTTTCCCTGTGTTAGCTAGGATGGTCTCGATCTCCTGACCTCATGATCCGCCCGCCTTGGCCTCCCAAAGTACTGGGATTACAGGCTTGAGCCACCGTGCTCAGCCTACTTGGTATAACTTTTATTGAGAAAAACTCGTGTATAAGTGGACCCACACAGTTCAAACCTGTGTTGTTCAAGGGTAAATTATATATTCACAACAATGTGAATATACTTAACACTACTGAACTGTACAGTTAGAAATAGTTGAATTTTATGTTGCGTGTATTTTTTATCACAGTTTTCTTAAAAAATACCTTTTTACAGATGTTTTCTTCTGGAGCTCTGCTCTTTATGCTTTTGAGTGTTGAATTGGGCACCAAATTTAATCAAATGCTTATTCACCTGGATTATTTTAGAAATAAAACCTACCAAATGGACCTATCTTTGGTATTTCTGAAATCATTATTTCTCACTTTACAAACTTGATCCCAAAAATATGGAAGTGTACATTCCATGAATAATAGTTAAGCATCAACTAAACACTGCTGAACCCTGGCAGAAATTCAAAGATGAATTGCACACAAGCCATTACTTAGAGAAGTTTATACTCTTAAAAAATAATAGCAACAATAGAGCTGCTATTCGTTATGATTACTCTGTGCCAGGAACCAAACTATATGCTTTGTATACATTATTTTAAAAACTCTTTTAACAGCCAAATTAAGTAGGTAATTTTTCTCCAATTCTACAGTCTTTTAGTAGAGATGATATATACCTACTTGGAAAGCAAACACAGGATTAAGCTCTATTGAAAATGAGACTAATGTATATTAATGTCTGTGTGCCAAGTAGGATGCTGAAAAATCTTACAGATGACATTTTATCTCCATTTTACAGATAAAAAAATTGAGGCTCAGCCAGGTTAAGAGAATTGCCAAAGGCCACTTAGCTAATAAGATACAGAGATGGAATATGAAACTGGCGTCTGGCTGATCCTCAAGGCTACATGAATCTTTCTGCCACACCATGCAACCTTTCTATACAGCAATAATACAAGTTAGAAAATGGTTAAGTGTGTTAGGAATTCTATATGAAATAATGAGGAGATAAGAGAAGAAGCGATTTACCTCTAGCTGGAGTTGGTGAAGAAAGAAAAGTAATCTAAAAAAAGAAAAAATATAAGAAGTAGAATGAGGAATGTAGAGTTTGTGTATGGTAAACAAGCAGTCAAGCTGGTTGGAATCTTCCAGGCAAGAAGCAGAGCAACAGGAGATCAGACTGAAAAGCCACACAAGCCAGGTGCTGTGGCTCACGCCTGTAATCCCAACACTTTGGGAGGCCGAGAAGGGCGGATCACGAGGTCAAGAGATGGAGACTATCCTGGCCAACATGATGAAACCCATTCTCTACTAAAAATAACAAATACTAGCTGGGCGTGGTGGTGGGTGCCTGCAATCCCAGTTACTCGGTAGGCTGAGGCAGGAGAATCGTTTAAACCCGGGAGGCAGAGCTTGCAGTGAGCCGAGATCGCGCCACTGCACTCCAGCCTGGGCAACAGAGCGAGACTCCATCTCCAAACAAAAAAAGCCACACAAAAGCCTGGGCCTGTGGGACCCTGATGTTAGTCTAAGGGGTCTGAACTTCAATATCTACATGGTGGAGAACCATTAAGATTTTGCATGCAGAGAAATTACAGGACTAAAACCTATGCTTTAGGTATATTCATCTAGCAAAAGTGTCTAAAATGAACTGGGGAGGGGTTAAGAGAATGTGGAAAAAACATAATGAACTGGGGAGGGCTTAAGAGAATGTAGGAAAAAAATAGCTAAACTTCTTCTCTCTCCTTAATTCTATCTATTTTAGGTTAACATTGGCCTTACATTGAAAACATGTCCTCAACAAAATCAAGGATTAAATAGTGCATTTGCCTGAAACCATTTGTTTTTATGTAAATTAAATATAATTTTTTTTAACCTTTCCCCTCAAAAGTCTGTAGGTTTAAAATATAATTTGACATTCCTTTTCCAGAGAGCAATCCAATTTGGCTTTTGTTGTTTCTAGTCAGATATTGTATGATTTTATTTTTATTGAAAGCCTTTGGAATGGCTCACAGATGTTGCAGCTAGAATAGATCCTCTGGAACTATTTGGTTTGAGAAAATCTCTTTTGCCATGGATTAAATTAATAGGAGATCTCTTGTTTAAAATTTAAGGATATTTTCATATTTAGGAAATAATATTCCCTTAAATTTATATAAGGCAGTCATGGTGACAAGTTACATTTGGAATGCTAACCAGGGGTCTGCATTTTTTCACTTTAAGTGAAAAAATTGTATTTTTTCTAAACCACCGCGCCCTTAGATCTCCAGCAGTAGACAGCATGTTTATTTTGTTTATCCCAGTATTTATTTGATGTTTATCCCCTTTCTTGCATCACATCAATTAACATTCTGAAGAACTAGTGTTTGCAAAAGATACTTTTAGACAGCCACTATAGATCATTTTCACTCCTTCTATCCCCTAGCCACTAATAAAATTCATCTCCTTGTGTAATTGGACCTAAGAGCATGTCTAGAGTCAGGCTGCCCGCATTCATTTCCTAACTTCACCACTTACCAGTCATGAGATGTGAGCAAGTTGCACAATCTCTCCACTCAGTTTTTGGATCTTTGAAATGGTTCCTTCTTAAAGGATAGTAAGGATTACATGAAATAATGCATGGAACGCACTTAATACATACAGTGCCTGAAACATAGCACCCACTTAATAAATGTTCACTTTTATTGCTATTATTGTTACCTCTAAAATGTCTCTCAAACATTTGCTATTTCCTAATGCCTTTGACACTTCTATAGTTTAGGTACTCATCATTTCTTTCCTGGACCATAAATAATAGAAATTTACACTTAGCTTGGTTCTTTATAAATTTATCAAATGTTTTCTTGTATATTATCCAATTAACCTAATAAGTATTTAATTTATTCTAATCACAGACTCTCTACTTTGCAATTCATTCCCCCCACTGCCATTTAATTCTTTTAAAATACAAATCTAATGATGCCATTCTTATGCTCAAAAACCCTTAATGATCCTCCATTATGTGTGTAATGAGGGAAAGTAACAACTCCACCTCATGGTAGATACACCCCTGACTTCACACTTCACCACATAGTTTTAGAATCTGGCCACACTGCACCAGTCCTCGAGTTTAGAATAAACAGTGAACTTTCAGATCACCTGCCTTGACTGTTTTGTTTTGCCCTGAATACACTTCCTTCCTTCTTCTACTTGTTAGAAATCCTATTTGTTCTTCAAGTTTTGCTTAAAATTTCTTCTACTCTATGACATATTTCTCAATTCTATATTGCTCATTCTTTTCTTGATTCTACTATATATGTATATATACTGCATATATATACAGCACATATATATAACTCATATATTTATGCTACATCTCACAGGACTAATTATCCAGAGACTCTTATCTATGTTAAAATGTGAGCTCAATGAGAGGAAATGTCTTATTTGTTCTTTTATACTTTACAAACCAAACACAATATCCTTACAAATATTAGGTGCCCATATAAGTATTTATTGACTAAATTTGCCTATGTAGAAGGCTTCTTACCATTCATTAGTTCATATCGTATCTTAAGCAAATATTACACTTACGGTAGTCATATGGTTGATAATTCTCTTCTTGCCAAAAGTTTCCACTCTTTACAAAAGAAATAAAAACAGGATGCCATTAATAGGGATGTGAGCCAGTATCTTTAAGTAAAAACACAGTCACATGGAACTTTTGCAAAACACGCCTACAACACACACCTGCGTCCACCAACCTGCCCAGGATTCTGATTTCTTGAGATATTACCATGTTTTCCTTGGGATTCTCTTGGAATAAATATAAAGGCCAATTAATATACTGGCGCTATAAGCATATTATATCTTCATTTTTCCAATGAAGACTACCTGGTTGGCTCTCGGAGAGGTGATCTAATCTATAGTCTCACTCCCTAATCTAAGTTCACTTTCAGGTCAGATGTCCCTAGTTTGTTTCTGATTCAATGATCTCATCTCCTTCAAGGGAGCTACTCATCCTTCAAAGGGCTGCTATTGAAAAATCACACTGGTGACTTACCTACTCCAGAGGAAATTTTCCAGCTCTGAAGTACAGTATTCCCTCTGTGTATTATTCTCCACAACTTCTTCCCTGGCTCTTGATTGGTCTTGGAAATACTGTCTAGGAGTAGGAGGAATAACTCTTTCCTAAACCTTCCATTTTCCTACAAGTGCATTTAATTAATCTGTTTCCCAAAGAAGTTTAAAGCTTATGCTTGAAAGCATATTTTCAATATTTTTCTTACTTTATGACTGCCATGGGACTTATGTATCAGATTTAATTAGGAGACATCTATGGGGCATAAAAAGCTCAGGGCCAGTGTTGTCCATCACATTCTCTTTGTTTATCCTAATCTTCACCGAGTCACATTTATTATGCACAATCTAATGCACTGGACTTCCTAGCCATTACTGCTTCCCGTGACTTGGATAGTTGGAGTCCATCTTGTTGGTTAATAATAAACTATTATCTATCCCTGTTATACCTCTGCCAAGAGCTTTTCTCCAGAAATTACTTTATAGTTATTATCTAATCTTTATAAAACCATGGAGGAAGTTTTCCCATCTAACAGACGGTAAATGATTAAGGAGCAGACAGTTACAGAGCAAGGTGACATGGCAATTAAGTGATGGAATAATACTGAGTGTTCCCAATGTTAATTTTCCATGGTTTAATCTGCAAACCTCACAATATTATCTGAGTTTAAGTTTGTGTAGAATGGCCTCACTTTCCATACAAATCATTAACTGGTATTAAAAAACTGAAAAGATGCATAGGAATGTATAGAAGAGAGTTAAAATGTAGTCTTTAGAGAGTTATGTGCTGATTTCATTATTGTTGTTCACCAAGTCTGACTGGGATTCACATATTTATTGAAACAATCACTTGATTATAAAAGCAGTTACAACCACAGGAATAATTACATACATAAAGTTATTATGACATTATTTAGAAATTTTGTAAATTACCAAAATAATTTTGAAGGACCTATTTTACATTTTCTAAGTTAAGAAATGTTTTAACAATATTTTCCTACAATGTTTGTATTCATTTCAGTAGTATACTCTATCTTTTATTAGTAAAAATAATTTGTTATTGAGTAGCAATTAGATGGAAGAAGTGAGAAAAATGCCTGATCTCAGGATATTTTCACATTTCTGATGGCTATTAATCATATTAATACTTTGCACATAAGTAATAAGTGTATAGATAGTAAGCACTCAAATGTTTTACTTAAATAAATTTTTTCAGATTCGGCATGCCATTTTTTCTAAAAGTTTAAAGAGCCTAAAATTACCTTGTATCTTAGAGTTTATAATAATTTTATCCCTTCACATTCTACAAGTATTTTTCAACTTTGAATACTTGATTAGATATTGGAGCATATGCCCAACAGAATATAAGTCCCACAGTAGAATGCAACCCCTGTGAACAAAGGGATTTGGTCATTCATGATGGATACCCAGTATCTAAAAATGTGCCTAGATGATAGTAGGTGCTCAACAAATATTTGCTCTCTGGAGGGAGACAGGGATACAAAGGTGAATATAATTATTTCTCTAGCTTCTAGGGTGTCTGAGGACTCTGGAGATGGATCTACTATTGCTATACAAGAGCAAACCAATTTTCAAAATAAATATTTCAGTTCTTTCAAACCAACAAAATTTTGGTGTATGCAGTCATCTGATAATCATGCATATGATTTTATTATGTAAACACACATGATGAAAATAGGAAAAGGTTCTGCCTTCTCATGCATTTTCACCCCCTGTCATTCTTGCGTCTCTGGAGCTTCCCACTCAGCATGGCAAACAGCCACAGTACAATAAGGTCATTCATTGCTCGTCTCTGACTGTCCAAATAGATTTTTTTTTTTTTAAGGAAAACTCACTGTTAGGAAAATAGATTTGAAAGTCAGTCATTGCCAAGAAAGATAAACTTTTCTAAACTTTCTTAGCTCCTGCATATCAAAACAACAGCTAGCCTGGCTGACCTGACTACAGAGTGTGCTGTGACCTTTGCTCACCAAGAACCCTGTTGTCTTCTTTTCTCTGGATCCACAGAGAAACTCCATTCTCAGCCTTCCTTGAGGTCAGGTGTGACCTGTAGTGCTATGTGCCACTTTCAGGCCATGTTCAAAAATGTGTCACGTATGTTCCCTCCTTCTTCCACATGTCTGGGATGAAGGAAACCCCTGGGATGACCTTAGAAGTTACAGGTTGAGTCCCTGAATGGCTACATGGAACTTAATAAAAAATATGGCAGCTTATTTTCCAAGAGGGCTGCTATCAGTTCCTTTCTTACCTATAGGCACATGCCATTCCCCATCAGAAGATGGAGTCTACTCCTCCCCTCCCTTTAAATTTAGACTGACTTCATTGACCTGATTGTTCAATAAATGAAATACCATTGTGATGCTACCTTAAAACTTCCATCTAGGCTTCTTGGAATCTAGGCACTCTACTATTAGGAAGTCTACAGAGCCCTTTTAAGAGGCTTCTGAAAACCAGTATCAACTTGCCCACCCATATAGGTAAGTTGTCCTGGAAGGACATCCTCCAGTCCCAGTTGAGCCTCCCCATCTGAGATCATACAGAGCAGAGAAGAACTGTGCCATAGAGCCTTTTCTGAATACTAAATCCACAAAATTCTGAAATATAATAAAAATAAGTATTATTTTGAGCTGCTAAGTTTGGGGTAATTTATTATGTATTGGTAGAAAACTGAAACACTACCTTACCTCCACCCTAAGACCACTCTGGAATGTATATGTGTTTAAGACATAATCTATTATTTTGAGCCTAGATGTTTAGGTGTAATTGCCATTACAGAAAGATGGAGAGGTATCCTTTTCTTTTCTAGCACAAGTATTGTGAGAAGAGAAAAATGGAGAGAGTGAGAAGAAACAGAGTGAGATGCAAACTGTCCTAGCCTTTCCTCTCTGGATTGAAAGTTCAAGAAGTGATGAAAAGCACTTGAAATACACTGAGGAAAACAAGAGGGCAGGAAAGCTTCTGTCGAACTTCCCATTAGGATCTGAGAGGAAATCCCCTTGTAGACTATCTGTTGCAATCTTGGGGTGCAGCGTAGTATTGCTTATAAGAAGAGAATTTGCACACACACACCACAGCATTGAGTCATAAGTGGAATTTATAGAGCCCTGGAGTTCTCCTGGAGTCCTTGGAGTGGGGTGGCACACAGTTGGCTGAGAGTTGGGATGAAGAACTTTGGCTGGAGTGGCCCTGGTGGGGCAAAGAGTTGCTAATGTCATGAGCTGGAGAGTTGACAAGGACAAATTTGCAGTCACAACCGTATCCATAAAGCAGGTAAGAGGAGCCACATCTTGATAGAGTGTGGCTATGCCCTGTCAAGCTGAGAAACCAGTCCGCAAGCTACACAAGCATCAGACCCCAACAGCAGACACCCGGACTATGCAGGGACATGAGGCCAGGACTAATTAGGCAACACTTGTCTCCACTCCAGACAGAGCCCAGAGCAACTGGGGACCCAGGCTCCCCTCCGCCACCACGAGGTTGCTGGAGCCACACTTCCCTCTGTGTCCCAACACTGTCCTTAAAAGGAGCAGAGGAGAGAAGCTCCGAAAAAAAAAGTCAATACTTTTGTCCAAATGAGACTGAGAATTTGTCTAAAGAGACTTTAAGTTATTTGATCTGAATTGGGCTGTGTTATTATGCCACTACCTAGCTTTGTGGGGACTTAGGAAGGAAAACAGATCTGTTAAAGGAAAAAATAAAGAGAGCCCATTTTTTTTCCTACATATTGGAGTGTATAGTTCGAGTATATTTGTGACCCCATTGAAGATATTAGGTTGGTGCAAAAGTAATTGCGACTTTTGCCATTAAGAAATCACGGCTGGGCGCAGTGACTCATGCCTGTAATCCCAGCACTTTGGGAGGCCAAGGTGGGCAGATCACGAGGTCAGGAGATCAAGACCACGGTGAAACCCTGTCTCCACTAAAAATACAAAAACATTAAAAATTTGGTGGGCTCCTGTAGTCCCAGCTACTTAGGAGGCTGAGGCAGGAGAATGGCATGAACCCGGGAGGCAGAGCTTGCAGTGAGCCGAGATCGCCCCACTGCACTCCAGCCTGGGCGACAGAGCAAGACTCCGTCTCAAAAAAAATCGCAATTACTTTTGCACCAACCTAATATATAGTCATTTTTACTTCCTAAATAAGTAAATCAAACCATGAACATCAGAATTATATCCACGACACAGAAGACATTAAACCTCTTTTCAAGCTCAGGCAAGTGAGGTTTTCTATAGACCCTGCTGCCTCCTATCCCATATTCTATATTTATTATCCTGCTTGTGACTTAGACCTCAGATGTAAATCTTGAACTTAGTTTTGGGATCTAACTATAACTGTAATAGGGGAGGGAGATAAAGAGTAAATGGTGCTTTCAAATGATTTAACAGAGTCACATAAATCTGAACAGCAAATATTTTCTATGTATTTACACACACGGAGGCAAACCCTGCAGAGTACACGTGTGCGGGTGCACAAAGTTGTGTCCTTAGATGTAAAGAATTTATTTTGCATACCTGTCCTGTGGAGTGATGGGTACCTGGAGAAATTTGTTAGGCCTAGGGTACTTGCTGTTCCTGTGCCCTATGGAGGAATGTCTGAAGAGGATTGTGATTTGTTTGCCAAATACTCACCTGGCGTCCACCACTTCTAGGAGGAAGTGAAGGGCTCTACACTGCCTTGCCCTTGCTGGGACACCTTTGGGGAATCTAAAAGTTCACCCTGAGCTAAAAGAGCATTAGAGGATCTATGATTTCCCTATAAGACTAATGAATGAGTGTTAAATAGCTGTTAAAAGTGTGATATCTTGCAGTACCATGTAGATTAGTTTCCCCAACTAACTTTATAGGACTTGTAGACATTCTGTCTAAGAATTATATGGTCCTGGTGGGTTCAACAGAGTAAGAGTGACTCTGTTTATGTGGGGCTGGAGCAAAGAGGGATCCAGCAGTTCTTGGCTGTATGAGGAAGTGAGAACAGTGGCAACCCTCCGAAGATTTGGCTATAGGGAAGCAGTGTTTTTTGTTTTTTGTTTTTTTTTTTTTTGAGATGGAGTCTTGCTCTGTCACCCAGTCTGGAGTGCTATGGTACGATCTTGGCTCACTGCAAGCTCTGCCTCCTGGGTTCATGCCATTCTCCTGCCTCAGCCTGCCGAGTAGCTGGGACTACAGGCACCCGCCACCACGCCCGGCTAATTTTTTGTATTTTTAGTAGAGATGCGGTTTCACAGTGGTCTCAATCTCCTGACCTCATGATCTGCCCGCCTTGGCCTCCCAAAGTGCTGGGATTACAGGTGTAGGGAAGCACTATTACCAACCATTACTTGAAGGAGCCCACACGGAAGCGAGCAGTGATCACAGATGCTGTAAGGGGGCACCAGAGAAGCGACTAAAGAGAATCACAGAAAGGCAACCCCTACAGAGGATTCTTCCCTACAGTTCTCTTTCAGAGTGAGTTCCTCTTAATAAAAAGAAAGTCGGGCCAGGCATGGTGGCCCACACCTGTAATCCCAACACTTGGGGAGGCCGAGGCGGGTGGATCACCTGAGGTCAGGAGTTCGAGAAAAGCCTGGCCAAAATGGTGAAACCCCGTCTCTACTAAAAATACAAACATTACCCGGGTGTGCTGGCATGTGCCTGTAATCCCAGCTACTCAGGAGGCTGAGGCAGGAGAATTGCTTGAATCTGGGAGGTGGAGGTTGCAGTGAGCCAAGATTGTGCCACTGCACTCCAGCCTGGGTAACAGAGCGAGACTCCATTTCCAGAAAAAAAAAAAAAAGAAAGAAAGAAAGGGAAAAGAAAATCAATCCACTTTTACTACTTAACAACAGTGTAGGGGAAAAGGGAAGTTTCTTATCAAAAAAGTAGTGGACATGGACAGTTAGAAACTCCAAATTGAAGTTTCTGTCAACACAGAGACTCTGCCCACAGCTTCGCAGCCTTGGGAGTGAACCGAAGGAAAGAGTATTACAGAAATATACGGGGATGAGCGGTAAGTGACTGTTCTCGCAACCTTATATTAAAATCAACAGAACTTCAGTTGATCGTCCGTTTCTTCTCCGTTTAAGGTACAAACTGGGAAACTGTTGAATTTGAAGGCCTTATTTTGAACACATGGCTTGCATCTGTGGAAAGATTTTGCAATATTATCACTCCTGGGAGAAGCAGGCACCCAATCTTTTAAGAAGCCCTAACAATCATGAAAAAAGAGACCAGGATATAAGAGAGGCATGTTTAGGTGATCGGTTGGGTCTTGCTGTATTTCTTAGGTTTAAAAAGGTATGAAATTCATCTGCTAGAAGTACTCTCTGTGTCTCTGATCTTTGTTCTTAGGTATAACCATAACTCTTCAATTACACTGAACTGCTGCTCTCTAATTTATTCATTTTGGTATTCTTTCCCATAAACATTTTAAATGTTAAGTCAGTCAGGCTCCCAAATTTGTCTTGTCAGATACATGTTTTTCCAACGCTATTTCACTTACAACTCTCTAAGAAGATGGCATCTCCATACTAAGCACAAATGTACTTTTGTTACTTGATATAGGCAGACAAACCACTTGGCAAGTCTGTCTCAATTTTTTTTTTTTTTTGTATTTAATATTTTTTGATCCAGTAGATCAGTTTTAGAATGACAACTTGATTTAAGAAAGGATCTAGGAACAAAAGCAAAGTTACTTTTGGAGTGTTTTAATCTCAGAGTAAGCAAAGAATCAAAATCAGATCTGGAAGATTTCTTTATTTCTATTTCAGCAGCTTTTTTATCAAACAAATCCCTATCCATATTTTTTACAAAGAATAAAGAAACTGGAAACAGCAGCTCTTTTGGAGTATGATGCTGGGATTTGTTGAGTGGCTGGATTCTATGATTATATTGGTTCTTAAGCTCCAGAGGACAGTGACCTTCAGAGTCCATTGCTGAAGGCAAATGTTCTCTAGAAGGGTCCTTTAAAAAAGAGCAAGTAAGCAGATTCAGTCACTTTTTAATGCAACTTCCTTTTGACCTTTCCCTTGGCAAACACATCAGCAAATTACATGTAGAATGGAAATGTGCTTGATCCGGTCAAATGACTTCTATTGATATTTTACTCCTCAATGTTTAAGGGAGAAATTGAGAGCATTGCTTATTTATTCTGATTACATATGGTAATAAGACTATATAATATGGTTGCACCATAGAGAAGAACAGGTTTGATAGCTAACTAGAAAGGCACTTTTAGGATCCACTGAAAACAAAAAGAGGCTTTCTGGCCCAGACAGGAAAGTAGATGGAAAAATTAGAGGGCAAAAATATGGAGAGTGATTGTGAAAAGACTTGTTTCCTTGCACTCTGGGAACTTTACAGACTTTGGTCTTTCATGGGAAGCAGACTACATAGGCAAGAGCAATCTATGCCTTCATAAAAGATAAAAAATGAAACTACTGGGTTAAACTGACAAGACAGGAGAAAGGACCAGACCCGTGAAGAAAAGAGAGCTGACAAAACAGGAGCTTAAAGGAGATTCCCAGTCACTTCTAAGATTTAGTGAATGCAGTTTGATCTTAGGAAAATAAGTCGTGTGTTTGTTTGAAAACACAAATTAAATGGCTTCAAGAAGAGTGAATACATTTTACAGACAGATTTCTCAGGAATTCCCAGTGTCTATGTGTAAACCTGTCCATGAGTGTGGCTGTATCAAACAGAGATGAATGACCCATGAAAGTACATACATCGAAAAAGAGATTAATGGCAGAAATAGTAAGCAAAGCAACATTTTAAACAAATTAGTTTATTTGCTACAACATTTATTGATTCCCTATTATTTGCTCATTAAAAGCACTTGGGACTCAAAACAAATTTGCTCTTTCAGGTAATTTATATTCTTATGGGGAAAGACAGACAGTTGACCACAGTAAATAAAATATATAATATGTAAGTTGATGAGAAGTGCTGTGGAGAAAAGCAAAGAAGTTAGAAAAGTTCTCAATGATAAAATTATATTTGAGCTCAGACTTGAAGGAGGTAAGGGAACAAAGCCTGGAGATAAAAGGAGGTAAAATATTCGAGGCAGACAAAAGAAGAAGCATAAAGGCCCTGAAGTAGGGAAAGGTTTGGCACATTCATACATTTTCAGAGTAAAATAGGTGAGATAAAATGTAGAAGTAGTGAGATTTTCAAAAAGTACCTAGGAATCACATTATGCTGGATCTTGTAGGTTGTGTATGTCAGTTATCTATTTCTTCATCACAAGAAATGGGCCCCCAAGCCTAGTGGCAATAACAACCGTTTATTTTGTTTACAAAATCTGCAATTTAAGCAGGGATTGGTGGAAAGAGCTTATCTTTGTTCCACATGGCATCACATGGAGCAGCTTGACTAGGGACTGGAGCATCCGCTTAAATGATAGCTTAGTCACATCCTGGCAAGGTAGTGCTGGCTGCTATCTGTGATCTTGGCCAAAACTATGGGTTATAGACCTCATTTCTACTCTTTATTATCTCTTTCTGGGTATCTTGGGCTTCCTCACAGATTGGTGGCTAGTTTCCAAGTGTGAGCTTCCCAAGAGAGCAAGGAGGAAATGCACGGCACCTGTGACCTAGCCTTGGAAGTCACAGAGCATCACTTTCAATATACTCTACTGATCAAGTCCACCTAAAGGTCTGTGTAGGTTCAATGGGAAGAGACGTAGACCCCACTTCTTGATGAGGAAATGACAAAACTCTAGAAAAGTATACGAGGTAAAAGATATTATGTTCCTATCTTTGGAAAATACAATCTGTAACACCACAATGACAGCTTTGAAATTTACTTTGAGTGAAATGAGTGCCCATTGTAGTGTTGTCAGCAGAGGAGTGACTTAAATTTTCAATAGATTGCTCAGTCTTTTTATTGAAAATAGATTGTAGAGAGCAAGGGTTGAAACAGGTTCAACAGTAAAGAGGCTGTTGTTATAATGAGGTGAGATGTGAAAGTGACTTCGACCAGAGTTGTAACAGTGGGGATGGTGAGAAGTGGGGAGACTTTGAATATATTTTGAAGGTAGAGTCAACAGGATTTGCGGAGAGATCAGGAGTGGGGTATGTGAGAAAGAGAGGAGTCACGTATAACTCCTTGACTCCCCTTCAGAGAGGATATCCCCTCCCTGCTATAAATGACTAGTTTTTATTAGATGCTGTCACCACAAACAAATTCAAAAATGAATTAAATACCAAAATAAAACCTGATTGAATGCAGCAGAAAGTTCCCAATGCAGCCATGATTTAGGGATCCGAGACGTCAAAGGGAAGGGAAACACGTGAAAGCGAGCCCAACA
Organism: Chlorocebus sabaeus; assembly: GCF_047675955.1. NCBI lineage: Eukaryota > Metazoa > Chordata > Mammalia > Primates > Cercopithecidae > Chlorocebus > Chlorocebus sabaeus. Next base: position 55,691,451 of record NC_132906.1, read on the forward strand.
TCTCATGCTACTTTTTCCTTTGAGTCATTTGCCAGTTTATGAATGGGGCATGTCTGAGAGATCAGAGGCTGAGCAGAAACATGAGGCTAACTGTCAAAGAAGCTGGTCAAAGTTGCCAGGAATCTCAAGGGGCTAAAGAGACAAAAACTGGAGTTCAAGGCTGTCAACATAGTCAAGAATAGAGGGAACAAGATCCCAGACAGCAGAGTGAAAAAAAAGGTACACCAAAAAAGTGAGCTAAACATTTGGTGATGCTTTTACTTTTAGGAAAACAGTTTCCAAAAGGCCTAGATGCTGAGAAGAAAAAGACAAAAGTGACTGAGAGGCTAAGAAGTTAAGGAGAGCTTTTAAAAGTCATAATATTCATGAAGTCCAGAGCTTGCTAAGGATGAGAGACCTTCATAAACATCCTAGACTTGCAGTAAATACCTAGTATGGCTAGGAGTAAGAGAAAACCTGAAACAGATTAGCATCCCCCAAAATTACAACTCAGCATAGAATCACCTTGATACCAAACTAAATTAGGACGATCTGCTTCTATTCTAACTGCCTGCCAGAAGCAGAAATACATTCTCCACATATCATGCAGAGTCTCTACAGTTTTTCATAAATAATATTTATAATGTAATCAATGGTTTTCAGGTCCAGGTATACTAAAAGACGGGATAAGAAAAAAACAGGCAATATAAATAGACCTACAGGTGATCAAGATTAAATTGATCAAAATAGACTTAAAAACACCTGGGTTTAGTACATTCAAGATAATTGATGATAAAGTAAAAATTTCAGCAGAGGACTGAAAGCCATGAACAAAGTAGAAAATCTGGAATTAAAATACAACAAATTTAACAAAGAACTTCAAAAATATGTTTAATAGAAAACTAAATAGAGATAAATAAGAATTAGTGAACTAAAAGACAAATCAGGGGAAAATGACCAGAGAGAGAGAGAAAGAGAGAGAGAGAGAGAGAATATAGCAAAGAATGTAAGAGACATAGTATATATGGTCAAAGGGTCTAAACTGTATGTCATTAGATTCCTAGGGGGAAAAGAATGAGAAAAGGAGATATTATAGCAAAAATGATGGTGTTAAGTTTTCTAAAACTGATGAAAACCCTCAAGCCACTGATTCAAGAAGTACTATGAATTCAAAAGGTACATAAAGAAAACTACAGAGACACAACATAGTAAAACTACTGAAACAAAACAAAACAAAACAACAGTAAGAAAATGTTGGAAAAATAGCCAGAGATGGCCGGGTGTGGTGGCTCATGCCTGTAATCCTAGCACTTTGGGAGGCCAAGGTGGGCAGATCACCTGAGGCCAGGAGTTCCAGACCAGCCTGACCAACATGGTGAAACCCCATCTCTACTAAAAATACAAAAAAAAATTACCTGGGCATGGTGGCATGCACCTGTAGTCCCAGCTACTCAGGAGGCTGAGGCAGAAGAATCTCTTGAACCTGGGAGGCAGAGTTGCAGTGAGCCGAGATCGTGCCACTGCACTCCAGACTGGGTGTCAGAGTGACACTCCATCTCAAAAAAAAAACAACCCCCCCCAAAAAAAAACAAAAAAACCAGAGATAAAGAAAACAATAGCTATAAATAAATTACCTTAGACAATAAAATTATATCTGATTTTTCAATAGAAACAATGCAAGCCAGAAGACAATGGAATGACATCTTTGCTAAAACAAAATAACTGCCTACCTAGAATTCTATACTTAGGGAAACTATTCTTTAAAAATAACAAAGTTGAAATAAAGATAGTTTCAGACAAACTAAAGTGATGTCATATTAACTATTAAACCCATATTTCCCCCAATCAAAATTCCTCAGTGCTATAATAGTAATTGTAACCACTGTACAATATTTATGGGAGATTGAGAAGTAGATTATTTGTGTTGAGAACATGTCTATTTTCATTCTTTTGTTTCATAACGTCCTGTGCCATGGAAGCCTTGAATTCCAGTGCCCATTACTGCTGCTGCTGCCAGTGGCTCCCATTTGTGTTCTCTCCTGTGACATCAGAGTCCATGCAGAAATGGGGTAAATGGCCGTGTCCAAATAATTGTTCTTTACTTAGTCCCTGAGCCTTTAAGTAGCAATGCTAGTGTCCAGACTCATAAGGAGTTTTACAAAAGTAGCTCCCTCAAAATCTAACTCTATGCTTCCTTCTGGCGGAGCTTAGGGATAGTCTAAAAGAGCCAGGATAGGGTCAGATGCCACTACTTCTACTCCTTTTACTCTCTTGCCTACAGATACTTGTGTACTCATGAGCTCCTATTTCTCCAGCTCAATCAAAGTTATTTTAACAGTAAAAACCAATACGCAAAGAAGAGGAGGGAGAGATGGAGCCATCAAGCCCTCCTGGGCTCGGAATATGTGTGTGTGTATGCATACACAGGTGCATGTAGTGTTGCAATGTAGGATTAAGCTGTACAGTGTTCTGTAATCTCCATTTTTCCGTTCACTATATCATGAACATCTTCCAAATCACCATATAGTTTTGTATAACACACATTTTGATGACTGAATAGTAATGTATTCTCCACAATTTGTATTTCAAATCTTTACTGATGGACACATGTTATTTACAGTTTTGATCATTAGAAACATAGCTTTAATAAACATTCATATCTCTTTGCACCCTTTTCTGGTTATTCCTTAGGACAGGTTTCTAGAAGGCTATTTCTGTGTCACAAATATGTTCGTTTTATAGATTTTAAAATAAATTTCGGAAATACAAGGACATGAACAGACATTTCTCAGAAGAATAAAAATATGTGGCCAAGAAATACATGAAAAAATGCTCAACATTACTAATCATCAGATAAATGCAAATTTAAACTGTAGTGAGATACCATGTTACACCAGTCAGAATAACTATCATTAAAAAGTGAAAAGACAACAGATGTTGGTGACGATGCAGAGAAAAGGGAACACATATCCACTGTTGGTGGGAAGGTAAATTAGTTCAACCTCTATGGAAAACAGCATGGAGATTTCTCAAAGAAATAAAAATGGAACTGCCATTCAATCCAGCAATCCCATTACTGGTTATCTACCCAGAGAAAAAGAAATCAAATTTAAAATGACACCTGCACTTGTATGTTCATTGCAGCACTATTCACAACAGCAGTCATGGAACCAACCTAAGTGTCCATCATCAGTTGACTGGATAAAGAAAATGTGGTGTATATACACCATAGAATACTACAAAGCTCTAACAAGAATGAAATCATGTCTTTTGCAGCAAGATGGATGTAGCTTAGGCCATTATCCTAAGTGAATCAACACAGAAACAGAAAACCAAATAGTGTACATTCTCACTTATAAGTGGGAGCTAAACAATGGGTACACAAAGCCATAAAGATGAGAATAATAGACACTAGGGACTCCAAAAGGGGGAAGGGTGTGAGGAGGGTGGGGACTGAAAATTTACGTATTGGTACAATGTTCACTATTTGGGTGAGGGGTACACTATAAACCCAGTCTCCACCAGTATTCAGTATACTCATGTAGCAAACATGCACATGTATCCCCTAATCTAAAATAAAATAAAACTTAAATATATATAGATGAAAAAAGAAATATTCACAAGTAAAACTATATTTATTTATATTTCTATAAATGATATATGAGAGTGCTATGTTTCATTCTATTCACCAGCACAGGTTATTATCATATTCTGATCTTTGCTAATTTAGATACAAAATACTATTTAATTGTCATCCCAATTTATATCTCTTTGATTACTAATATAGCCATTCTTTTCATACTATATTTGGTTACCTTACTCAAGTTTCCCTAGAACTAAAAAATCTTAGATGATCCCAAAGTTTTGTGGATTACCCACTGATTATTACTGGCACAAAAGGAAGCTCTTCGCTGGGCGCGGTGGCTCACGCCTGTAATCCCACACTTTGGGAGGCCGAGGCGAGCAGATCACGAGGTCAGGAGATCCAGATCATCCTGGCTAATATGGTGAAACCCCATCTCTACTAAAAATACAAAAAATTAGCCGGAGTGGTGGCAGGCAATTGTAGTCCCAGCTAGTCAGGAGGCTGAGGCAGGGGAATCGCTTGAACCCGGGAAGCAGAGCTTGCAAGTGAACCGAGATCGAGTCACTGCACTCCAGACTGGGCGACAGAGCAAGACTCTGTCTCAAAAAAAAAAAAAAAAAAAAAAAAAAGGAAGCTCTTCATTGTGTCATTGTCTTTATTTTGTATCTGACCTCTTTTCTGAGCTCAGTTATTAGATCTAGTTATTTTCGGTTGACTCTCTTGGGTTTTCCAGGTAGTGAATTTTACCCTCTGCAAGTAATGGTAGTTTAGTATCACTAAGAGATATACCTTTTATTTCTTTTGCTTACTTTTTTTCATTGGGTGTTCCTCCAAAAAAATATTGAAAAATGATAAGCAGGATTATATTGCTAGTTTCTTTATTTTTAAACATTCAAATAATAATGTTGGCTTTGATTTGTGATAAAAATACTTTGTCAGATAATATAAACATCTTTCTATCGCTAGTTTACTGAGAGATTTATAATAAAGTGTTTAATTTTTATCAATAAAGTGTTTAATTTTTATCAAAGGCACTTTTAACATTATTATGATAAAGTATGTTTTGTTTCTTTTGTTCTATCATTGTGGTAAATTACATATTAGATTTCCTAATGTTAAGCTATCACTGCATTTCTAAACTAAATGGTGTTTTTTCAAAATCTAATATTCTTTTCAGTGCTTTGGTGAACTTGCTAATTTTTCTTGATTTTCTATCCTAGAATCTTATTTCTTCTTGTTACCTTTGTCAAATTTTAGTAACAGGCTATGCTAGCCACAAGTAATAAATATACTTTAATGTCCAGAGTTTTATATGCTATATAATAGCTTCATTAGCATAACCATAGTTTATTATAAAATGATTTTCTAAAAACTTATCATAAGGCCTATGGGGGATGCAGAAAAAGGGAGTAATATTTTGACAACTTTCTTTTGTGACTATTTGTTGCTTCATTATTGTTTTAACTTCTTCCTTTTTCTCTATTTTTAAAATGTATATATTTCCTAGAAAAATTATATATTTCATCAAGTTTTTCCAAGTAGATTAGCAAAGAATTACCAATCATATTCTCTGATAATTTTTTTATTATTGGCCTATAGTTATAACATTTAAATTTTTACTATGTTTTTCTCAACTAAAAGAGCCAGATTTTGTCTGTACTTTTCCCTGAAACTGATCTTAGATTATTATAAATCCTATTTATTTCTATTTTTTAATTTATTATTTTCTACTTTGACATTTATGAATTCTCCCTGCTTCCTTTGGGTTTATTTTGTTGCTATTTTCTAGCTTCTTGAGTTAAAATTTTAATTTACTTGATTTTATTCTTTCTTGTTTATCAAATAAGGTCTTTAAATTTCTGAATGTGTATGTCTTGGCTGTGCCCTCTAAGCATCCATCTTTTATACAGGAATTTATACACACACAAGCACAAGTGCTAGTTTCAGTTTTTGGGAAATGTATCTAAAAGCCCATATTCAAAAGAGATGAATGTGCAAGTGTGAGAAATTTGAGAAGTATGGTGAAATGTCCATTAGCTATAACTAACTGGAATCATTTGGTTGGATTTTTGTGCTATTTTTTTTTCCCTTTTAAAAGCAAATTGTATGGGAAAGAAACCCTCAAGTAGCTTATGCATTATAATTTTTGAATCTTCAAGGGGATTACTTGGGTCAATACATATTGATTCTAAACTTCCATGCCTTTTTCAGTTTTTTATAATGATCAATCATGTTCAGAAGGATATTCTGAGGCACTGCAAGATTATCATCAGAAGTTACATTACTATACTAGTGTTAGGGAATATCACTAGTACTATTTACTATACTAGTGTTAGGAAATATTATAAATATATTCATATAAGGATTGGAGGAATATCTACAAGGATTTTGACAAAGACAAGTTTCTATTCAATTCTTGACAAAACACTTCATTCTCTGACATTTAAATTAAACCTGGTTATATAGTGATTATTATATATCAATAATAATAATGCTTACATTTACTTACAATGAGTCAGTTAGTATTCTACCACTTTTTGTGTATTTTCTTATTCTTTAAGACAACCTCATGAAAAAGGCAGTGATGAAGAGATGAGGCCCAGTGGTTAGGTCACATGGCTACTCGGGGACTCAGACCCAAACTGCCCCCAGAACCCATGTTCTAAATTTTTTTTTTCTTTGAGGTGGAGTCTCACCCTGTCACCCAAGCTGGAGTGCAATGGCATGATCTCGGCTCACTGCAACCTCCGCCTCCTGGTTCAAGCGATTCTGCTGCCTCAGCCCCCCGAGTAGCTGGGACTACAGGCATGCGCTACCAGGCCCAGCTAATTTTTTTTTTCTTTTGTATTTTTAGTAGAGACAGGGTTTCACCATGTTGGTCAGCCTGGTCTCAAACTCCTGACCTCAAATGATCCACCCGCCTTGGCCTCCCAAAGTGCTGGTATTACAGGCATGAACTACCATACCCGGCCTCTTAATTCTTTATGACAGTACCTAGTAATGGGTTGAAAAATGTGAGGCCACAAAACCACAAGAGAAATGCCCTGTGTGAATTTACCTGTGGCAGGGATGAGGCAGGATAATGAGACCCAGCAATGTGGCAGCATAACTCTTTGTAAAGCTAACCCACCAGTGTGGGTGACACAATGACTCCCCAGCTCAGAGACACAATCCCTTAAAGAAGATCTGTGAGGACCCCCTGCCATCGCAGGGAGGGATGATGTCCATTCTAGCATTCACATGAACACCTGGACTGTTTCTAGATTATCTTCCAAATCATGTGTAAATTTTCCATCAATGAAATCTAACTTAAAGGAGGTACAATGCCCCAGTATGATGCCACACCCAAAAGGAGTATGTGGTTTTATTTGTCTGTGACATCAGTGTTGGGAACCAGGTGCAATGTCCCTCACAGATCACAAGATGTGCCCTCAAACTAGGCCACCCTGAAAGTATGTTTTCTTTTACTTCCATACATTCTTTCCAATTTGGCATGGGATGGGAACTTTGGGTTTGCTTCTGGGGCATCCTTTGTTTTTAAAAAAGCTAATATTCATTTCCTCATTTTCTTTGGCAAAAAATAAAACAACAATAATAGTAATAACACTTGGCACTAACAATGAGAGCCTCGGGAAAGATTAAAAGTGGCAACTACAGTAATGAAGCTACTCCACTGAGTAGCTGCATTCAAGGGAGCACCCAAAAGATTCACTTAAAAACACCAATATGTATATATATCACATTTTCTTTATTCTTTCATCTTGTGGGGGAGGTGGGCAGGTAGGAATGGCTAACAGGTAAAAAAACAGAAAGAATGAACAAGACCTCATATTTGATAGCATAACAGGGTAACTATAGTCAATATCTTAATTGTACATTTTAAAACAACTAGCAAGAGATAAATGCTTGAAGAGATGGATACCCCATTCTCCATGATGTGATTATTAATACCTAGTATTTGATAACATAATAGAGTGACTACAGTCAAAATAATTTAGTTGTACATTTGAAAATAACTAAAGGAGTGTAATCAGATTGTAACACAAAGCATAAGTACTTGAGGGGATGGACACCCCCCATTTCCCATACTGTGAGTATTACACATTGTATGTCTGCTTCAAAACGTCTCGTGTACCCCAAAAATATATACACCTACTATATGCCCACAAAAATGTTTAAAAATGAACCAAAACCAAAACCAAACATCAATATGTATATAATCTCAAACTTTTCTATTTTCATACATTTATTAAGAGTTTGCCATACCTTGGTAAAAATTAGACAAAAGATGATAACCTTATTTTGACTCTTATTCTGGATGAGCTGTTAGGTATTTCACAGCACAGGCCTTTCTTTGCAGGAACCAGTGTCTGTCACTTTTAACGCACTTTGAACCTTCTCTGCCAAGCACTTATGAGTTTCTCTTAGTTCTTGAACTTGCACAGTCACGCAATGTCTTCTTTAAAAAGGAAAAATAAAAGAGCTTGAATAAAACAAACAGTTGATATTGATCTAAGCTAACTACAAAGGAAAGTAATTAAAGGACAGATCATTATTTCTCTGATGCAATTTTTAATCGCCCCCGCAATATATTCTCCACCCTGATTAAACCGCTACATTGAGAGATTTCAACTATTGTGTTCGAGGTTTCATGCAGTATAGTTCACTTGAATCACCTCATGAAAGTGATCAAGGCAAGCTTATTGGGTTGTCATGAGCCTTTTTAAAATCCCTGGCAAATAACTTCAATAACAAGAAAGAGTTTACAGAGATGTAGTTGTATCAACAAGAAATTAGTTTCCATTGACTGTTATTCCAATTGTGTCTTATATTTACTTCACTGAATTCAAATGAGAGGAAACAAAGTCTTCAAATTTAAACTGTATCTTTATAGAAGCTTTCCTACATTCTCTCTCTATGTATAAAACACCTGGTATATCAAACATGCTATATATGAATCAAAGAGAATAGTTTGAGTTCTTGTGGAAAGGAAGTTAATTTCGTTCCAGTATGGTCAGTCTTCAGAACATATTCCTCATTTAAGAAAAGCAGAATAAAATATATATAAATTACTGTTTTATTACATTAATTTGCTATTTATTGCCTTTTCCTCTAAATATTGAGCTACTCATAATTTTATAACAACACTAGATGTTGTAATAGAGCATTTTGTCTTTAGCATGATTTGACCTCTCCTTCATGTGAAAGTCTTTTCTATTTTTATTACTAAATTATTTCATTCCGATTCTATTCTCTGTGCTATTCATTGTTTTTTGTATATGTTATGCCTCCCACTTAGATTGCAGTCTCCTTGCATAAAGGGGAAGGTATCTTTCCTTCTTCGCATTTTTACCATCTGACTCAATCCTGTAAATGCAGTAGATAAAGAAGAAATGTTTCTCAATTATGATTTGGAATTTGTTTAATAAAAGTTATTTTTAAGTGAGAAAATATTCATGTGACACACGTAAAATAGTAGTAAAACCAAGAGGATCAATCATATTTGTGAAGCATGTATGATATACCACCTGCTATATATACTTTACATAATATAACCCTTGAGGTAGTTATTTATTAGTTCCATTTTTCAAATATGGAAATGAAGACTCAGTGAGGTGAGGTTCCGGAACTTGGCCAGTGCCAGACAGTTGAAGAGCTGCAGGGCCGGGTGTTAGGTCTGGCTGACTCTAAAGCACGGCCTCCCTCCATGATGCTGTAATGCCTTTCATGAAAACATTAAAACACCACCTTCAATGAAAAACAGATCTTGGATGGGCACAGTGGTTCACATCACTGTGGGAGGCCAAGGCACTTTGGCAGGTCAAGGCAGGAGGATAGTTTAAGCCCAGGAGTTTGAAACCAGCCCTGGCAACATAGTGAGACCCCATCTCTACAAAAAAATTTAAAAATTAACCAGGTGTGGTGGTGTGCACCTGTAGTCCCAACTACTTGGGAGGTTAAGGTGGAAGGGTCACTTGAGCCTGGGAGATCAAGGCTGCAGTGAGCCATGATTACACCACTGCATTCCACCCTGGATGACAGAACAAGACCCTGTCTCATAAACAAACAACAACAACAAAAACAGATCTCCATATTGTGCAAAGTCAAGTGTGCAATATGAACTATTAAAGAATAGATTTTAAAACCTGAGAGAAAATAAATGTCTGAACGCAAATCAGAGAATGCAAATGAGCGACAGCTCAATGAGGAGAGGAAGTTCCCAGCAAAGAGATTGTGACAGCACGAGAAAAAAAGAGATGAGGGTCTGTAAAGGAACTGATAGGATGTCACTATGTGGGTAAAAAGGTAGGGAGAGGAGAAAAGATATATATGGATATGCATAAAATATTTCTAGAAGCATCCATAAGAAATATTGGTTGCTCCCAAATAGTGACATTGAGTTGAGAGAGATTGAGAAATAGGAAGGAGGTTTTTCACTACATACTCTTTTTTACATGTTGAATTTTATAAAATCTAAGTTAAAAATAAAAATAAAATGCTGGGTTACCTATGGTTGCTCACACCTGGAATCCCAGCACTTTGGGAGGCTGAGATGGGAGGATTTCTTGAGGCCAGGAATTCAAGACCAGTCTGGTCAACCAAATGAGACTCCATCTCAAAAAAACAAAATAAAAACATAAAATGCAAATGAAGAGACTAACGTGGCTCCATAAGTATCTCTTGAACACAGAACTAAAAGGTATGTTATAACAGTAATAGTAATAACAAGTTTTTGTATATATGTGAAATACATAATTTATAAGGTGGTCTTGCATGTATTATGTAATTTAATCATAATTTCATAATGGCTTTCCTTATAAGATGGGATATGATTTAGCTTTATTTGACAAAGAAACTTAGATTAAGCCACTTGACCCAGGTCGCCTGGGTAGTAGATGGCACTCGAATGCTTTGACTCCAACCAAGTTCAATACTTCCATCATACAAAAGAGGGCAGGAGAGAAAAATCATCCAGAAACACACGAAGAGCACCCTTACCCTGTTAGAATAGGGTGGACAGAGTAAAGCCCAGATTAAGATAAAGCTAACAAAAATGCAAAAGACTGCAAATTTAAATATAGTCAGTACAAGAACAAGAATTTCCTACAGCCCACTTCCTGTGAAAGATGACAGAGAGAAGATGAACTTGGCCACATTCTAATTTGCTTTTATCATCTCTGTCGACATGATTGGCTGGAAAGAAGGAAGACACTTGAGAAAAACAACTGAAGCCTGAGATTAGTTAAGGGATAAAAAGAGAGTACATAATTACTCTAATGAGCTTGAATCTCATTACCCAGAGAGATTACATTCTGGATACAAAATGAGCTTGTGTTAGTGATCTATAGAGGACAAGAGAGGTGCTGAAAGACTGAATATATGTACATCTCCAATTTTTAAAGGAATGAAGAAAACAAATCTTGCAAACCACATACCATAAACTGGGTTTACTATTGGCTGTAGACACAATTTTAGGCAGGATTAACAAAGAAATCACTTAGAAACCCTTTAAAATGCCATAGTCACAGAATGAAATCAATGTTTTAATTAGATTATATATTGGTTTGCTTGGCCTGCCAAAATAAAATACCACAGATTTGGTGATTTAAACCACAAAAACTTATTTTGGTGTAATGCTGGAGTCTAGAAGTCTGAAACCAAGGTGTTAGCAGAGTTGACTTTTCCTGAGGCCTCTCTCTTGGCCCACAGATGGCTGTCTTTTCCCCATGTCTTCACATGGCCTTCACTTTGTACCTGTGTTTAAATTTCCTCTTCTTGTTAGGACACCCATTATATTGGCTTAACCTACCTTAATGACTTCATTTTAACTTAATTACCTCCTTAAAGACTATCTCCAAGGTCAGTTACATTCTGAGGCACGGGGGAGTTAGGACTTTAATATAGGGATTTTGGAAGGTTACAGTTCAGCCCATAACAGATTTCTTTTTATTTTTAATGATGATACAGCTGAAAAGAGAAAAACAAAATACCATTTTTTTTTAACTAAGATGGATGGTTGGTGTGTTAGAATCAAATGGAGTATTCTTCCAAATTATATTCCCTGTTTCTATCCCACACATAGAGATTCAGATTATTCAGTATTCTCCCCCAAAATCCTTGATACATAAATACGTGATCATCTTTGAAAACAGCTAGTAAAGAAGAGGTGAGGATGTGATTTCTTGATCCTCAAACTTCAGCGCAGGGATAGTGGCGACAGAGACCAAATGTCTGAGAACTACCTGCAAGCAAGAAAGGAAGAGCCCTGAATCATCTAGGGCTGGGAAGAAGCCACAGGACATAATAACGGAAAGTCCTGATAGGGCCTCTAATGACTGGAGCTGTACAGTAAATGGATAGGAGTCTTCTTAAGGTAATGAGTTCAATACAGAGGATGGATAGAGTTGTAGGGGGATTTGTGTCGAGGATAAAGTGTTGGTTTAGATTCTACTACCAATCTATTGACTCTATCATTTATGATTCTCTTATCACTGAGATAAATTAAATATAGAGAGATTAGTTATCTTAAAGGGTAGGTCCAAGTTCAGAGATTACACCTGAGATTGTACATTGATAGAAGCCTATTTTATACAACCACATACTGAATAAGGATGTTTTAGTCAACAATGGACTGCACATATTAATACAATGGTGGTCCCACAAGATTATAATAGAGCTGAAAGATTCCTATTGTCTAGTGGCATCAGAGCAGTAAAATCATTGCACAATTACTTTTTATAAATTTAGTGTAGCCTAAATGTACAGTGTTTATAAAGTCTACAGTAGTGGACAGTAATGTTCTAAGCCTTCACATTCACTCACCACTTACTCACTGACTCTCCCAGAGCAACTCCCAGTCTCACAAGCTCCGTTCATGGTAAGTGCCCTATATAGGTGTACCACTTTTTATCTTTAATACTATTTTTTTGCTATACCTTTTCTATGTTTAGACACAAAAACACTCAACATTGCACCACAGTTTGGTATTCAGTATAGTTATATGCTATGCAAGTTTGTAGCCTGGAGGCCATAGGCTATATCACATAACCCAGGTATGTAGTAGGCTATATCATCTATGTTTTTGTAAGTACACTCTCCAATGTTTGCACAATGACAAAACCTCCTAACAACACATTTCTCAGAAGGTATCCCCATCGTTGAGTGACTCATGACTGTATTTGCATAACTCTTTACTGTATCCACAGTGCTTCACAAACCGTATATCCAATATTAACATAATCTCCTTTAGTTATTCACTGGTCAAATCATTCCAATCTAGTTTCCATTTCCACTACTCTACTGAACTGTTTTTAATAAGCAACCCTCTATTTTCTACATAAAATAATGATTTTCATTTTTATCTCACCAGACCCAAACTCTTTCCATTCCTGTCTTCCACAACGGCACACATTTCTAATGATAGTCCCATTTCTCTGACAATTGGTTTTGATTTCCTATTGCCATTGCAGGATTTTGAGCCTTAAAAAGTTGGGGCTTCTTGGGGTTTTGTCCTTTTTTCCTGTTTAATTCTTAAGCTCCATATTCTCTTTGAACAATCACATCTAAATCCACAGCCTCAACCAACAACTGGTTACCAACATTTCCCAAATATCTCCAGCCAAGTCATTGCTTTTCACCTCCAAACCAGTTTTTCCAACTGTTTATGGAATATCTTTCACTTGGACATCCCAGAGGATCTTTGCATCTGCATGGGCAAAATGGAGTAAATCTAGCCTCCTAGTTTCCCTTTTGCTCCTCTCCGTGTTCATAGTGTTGTTGGATTACAACATTGTTTTCCAACTTCCAGGCCATTCACATGGAGATTGTTCCGGATTTTCTCTATTTCACACTCATAATCAGTCACCAAGTCCTGTCATTTCGTAATCATCTCTTGAACCTGTTCCCTTTTGCTACTTCCTCTGTTATTGCCCTATCTCCAGTATTTATCATCTCTTGCTATACTAGCACAATAACCCTCTGCAGTCATAGATTTCATCAGTCCAACCTCCACATCACAGCCCAAGGTGTCTTTCAGAAACACAAACCTTATGGCGCCACTACCCTGTCACTATTGCTCATCATTGTCTTTGGGATTAACAAAGAAGCTTTACACCGGCATGGGGTATATTCTGGGACATTTCTACCTTGCTAGCCTTCTCACTCAGCCCTCCTACCTTGACACCACATTTTATCTAGCAAGTCAGCTTATGCTCTGGATAGCGCTGGTCTTACATCATACTCTACCACATCCCTGTGCACATACTGCCCCTTCTCTTGATCATTTTTCTCATTTTCTCTTCTACTTAGCTCAGACATCACTTCCTTTCTGACATCTTTACTAGCTGTTTTTCCCACCTGAAAAATTAGTAATCTCTTCCATGCTTCATGAAGCTCCCACAGATTTCTGTATTTGTCCTTTCATTCTGTATTTTAATAGTCCCTGTATTTATCCCTTTCAAAGATGTGGCGCTTTAGGAAGTTATCACATACCAATCCTCTTTATAACTCAGCAACTTACACAATGCCTGAGTTATGGTGGATTGCAAATATTTGTTGAATGATTAAAATATGTTCTGCATAGAAAAAAATACTATCCACATTTTTTTTTTTTTTTTTTTTTTTTTTTTTTTTTTTTTTTTTTGAGATGGAGTCTCGCTCTTGTTGCCCAGGCTGGAATGCAATGGCACAATCTCGGCTCACTGCAACCTTGACCTCCCAGGTTCAAGCAATTCTCCTGCCTCAGCCTCTCGAGTAGCTGGGATTACAGTCATGCGCTACCACGACTGGCTAATTTTTTGTATTTTTAGTAAAGATGGGGTTTCTCCATGTTGATTAGGCTGGTCTTGAACTCCCGACCTCAGGTGATCTGCCCTCCTCGGCCTCCCAAAGCTGGCCCACAATTTTTTTTTTAATGTGCTCTCACTCTGTCGCATAGACTGGAGTACAGTGGCTTGATCTCTACTCACTGCAACCTTCGCCTTCTGGGTTAAAGCAATTTTCCTGCCTCAGCCTCCTGAGTAGCTGGGATCATAGGCACATGCCACCACACCCACCTAATTTTTGTATTGTTACTAGAGATGGGATTTCACCATGTCAGTCAGGCTGGTCTTGAACTCCTGGCCTCAAGTGATTCACCCATCTCAGCCTCCCAAAGTGCTGGAATGTATAAAAACTGATTGATTCCCATTGCAGAGTGTGAAAGGAGGTCATATATCTTTGACAGGCATGCCTGAATTTCCTGAGATGAGTGGCCTCTTAACACTTTGGTATTGCTCTTGCCCGCTAGTACTGCCATGGCTTTAGTAGCAAAAAAAGCAGGCAAGGCTTGGGGAGGCACTCTGACCTTTAATCATCACCTGGGTTATACTCAATGCCTGACTACATAGATACCCCAACCTCCACTCTCACTGACTTTCACAAGGGATAATGAAGAGGATTTTTTAAAAGGGGGTATGGTGGGTGGGGAACAAATTTATAAAAGGAGGTAGAGAGGGCTCTGTGGAGAGGTTCAAGATCAGCAAACAGGCAGCAGAAGTTCAGCTCTCTAGAGAAGAAGGGAAGCATCACACACCACGCCTCCCAGTTGCAAGGGGAGCTCAAAAAATATTTCACAAAACTCTTGTCACAAATCCAGAAATGAACCAGAAGGGAGACACTGCACCTCAACCTAGCTGGGCAAGAAATTCAGAGACAGAATGTGGCATATCTCACCCCAGAGTGGGTTGTGATATTAAAGGAAATTGCCAAACAGGTAACCCAAGGCAGGCTGAATGCCTGTAGGAAAGCAGCAGGAACAAGTTCACGCATGGGCACTCTGAACACCACAGTGGTTGGCAGTCCAAAATCATGTCTGGCAAACTAAGCCCTGTGGGGCATATGTAACCCAAGGCCTATTGCTGAATAGCCTGGGAGTGAAAATGATTTTTGTTTTAAAAATATATGTATTTAAATGATGAACATGGAATAGAGACCATATGACTGCAAAACCACATTTGCTATCTGGCCTTTTGCAGAAAATCTTTGCCAACCCCTTTACAGACTCTCTCTGTATAGCTAAGTCTTATATCACACCCAGATCCATAATAGTTTACAGAAATGCACTCATTGGGATGAGATTGTTTTTTAAAATGTTGAAATTATTATGGCCAACTTGGATTTCTCCATGTGAAAGATTAAAGAGTAGACTTTATTATCTTGCTTCTAAGGATACTCTTTCTCTGAAGCGAGTCTCTAGTGTGGAGAAAGCATAGGACAAGAAGTCAGGAGATCTGACTTCCAGTGACAGCATCAAGATCGATTGAGGATATTAGGCAGCTCACTTAACATCACTGTATTCTAATTTCCTAATCTACCAAACAGGGATAATGTCTACCTTACTCTCCTCACATGGCGGTTGTGAAGATATCATGAGATGACAGATACAGTATGTTTGCAAAGCTGAAAGGGAAATACAAAAAGAGATATTATGAATAATGACATCATCAACCGTTAATTATGGCTACTTTGGGGGAAGATGAAAGACATGTATAAATTAAGTCATTAGTAGAACTTTCTACTTATTTTTATCTCTTTCCTCTTTAAATCTTTAATAACACAAGTGTCAGGATAGATTGAGTTTAAAGTTTTCATCCTTTAATTTGGTAAGTGTATGTTTTGTTGATTGCGTATTTTGTGCTCAGCACCTGTGGGAGGAGTGAAAATTAATAATGAATGGCTCCAATACAGTCATGAAACTTAGAGGAGGGAAGAAGTGAGAAGCCTAGAAATTTTAAAAGAAAAAATTAAACAAACCCCCAAAACCCACTTTATTATCAACCTCACTATCAAAACCTATTTCTTGAAAGCTGCTTAAAATAGTTTCTATTTAGAATTGAAATAAAAGTTAACCTCCTTGGCAGCACCACAAACTCAGATATACTCTGACTTACTCTTTTCTATATCAGAGGCAACACTATTTTTCTCTGTTTCTTTCCCTTTCCTTTTTCTGAGCATACAGAAATACTGCTTTTCCCAGTGTTCCTTACAGTTAGGTAGGGACATGTGACTAGACCTGGATAATGAGCTTAATCCTGAGGCACCTGAGTCACTTCCAGGCCAGAGGATAAAATAAAGATGTAAGTTTTTCTGTCATCCTGCTCTGCTTATCATAGAAGCTCCATATCAAGATGGCAGAGCTCAACCTAGTACTGGTACAAAAACAGACTCATAGACCAATGGAACAGAATAGAGAACCCAGAAATAAGGCTACACACCTACAAGTATCTGATCTTCAACAAACCTGACAAAAACAGGTGATGGGGGAAATATTCCCTTTCAGTAAATGGTGCTGGGAGAACTGGGTAGTCATATGCAGAAGATTGAAACTGGACCCCTTCTTCACACCATATATAAAAATTAACTCAAGATGGATTAAAGACTTAGTAAAATTCAAAACTATGAAAACCCTGGAAGACAACCTAGGCAATACTATTCAAGACATAGGCACTGGCAAAGATTTCATGATGAAGACTCCAAAAGCAACTGCAACAAAAGTAAAAATTGACAAATGAGATCTAATTAAACTACAGAACTTATGCATAGCAAAAGAAACTATCAAGAGAGTAAAAAAGACAGCTTAGAGAATGGGAGAAAATATTTGCAAACTACACATCCAGCAAAGGTCTAATATCCAGAATTTATAAGGAACTTAAATAAACTTACAAGAATGAAGCAAAAAAACAAACAAACAAACAAACAAAAAACAAAACAAAAACACCTCATAAACGAAGTGGGAAAAGGACATGAACAGACACTTTTCAAAAGAAGACATACATGCAGTCAAAAATCATACCAAAAAAAACTCTACATCACTGATTAGAGAAATGCAAATCAAAACCACCATGAGATACCATCTAACACTAGTCAGAATGACTATTACTAAAAAGTCAAACAACAAACAAACAAACAAAAACACATGCTGGTGAGGTTATGGAGAAAAAGGAATGCTTTTACAGTGTTGTTGGGAGTGTATATTATTCAGCCATTGTGGAAGACAGTGTGGTGATGTCTCAAAAACCTGAAGACAGAAATACCATTTGACCTAGCAATCCCATTACTAGGCAAATACCAAAAGGAATATACACCACTTTGTTATAAAGACACATGAATGCACATGTTCATTGCAACACTATTCACAATAGCAAATATAGAACCAACCTAAATGCCCATCAGTAATAGACTGGAACAGAAAATGTGATACCTAAAGGCCATGGAATACTATGTAGCCATTAAAAAGAATGAGATCGTGTCCTTTCCAGGGACATGGATGAAGCTGAAGGCCATTATCCTTAGCAAACTAACACAGGAATAGAAAACCACATACTGTATATTCTCACTTATAAGTGAGAGCTAAATGATGAGAGCACATGGACACATAGAAAGGAACAACACACACTGGGGCCTATCGGAGCCTGGAGAGTGGGAGGAGGGAGAAGATCAGGAAAAATAACTAATGGGTACTAGGCCTAATACGTGACTGATGAAGTACTCTACACAACAAACCCCCATGACCCAAGTTTACCCATGTAACAAACCTGCACTTGTACCCCTGAACTTAAGATAAATGCTTTTTCAAAAAAAGGTGGCAGAGCTATGAGATAGAAGCCGCCTGGATCCCTGAGCCATTATTCGAAGGGAGCCATCTTGAAGAGATGGAAACATCTCCTTTGTATGAAGGTTTTTCTTTTTTTCTTTCTTTTTTTTTTTTTTTTGCAATAAGCCACAGAGTTTTCAATATTTATTTGTTGTGCAGCCTTGTCTATCTTTTTCTGAATAGTACATTTTCCCTCCAAGCTGGGTATCATCATCAATAGTATTCTTCATTGAAATACTCAACTCTACATTTTAAACAACTCTTACTGTTATTACTGAGATACAGGAAGTTCAATTCTTCCACATTTTTATTTCTGTATGCTTTGGATTTCTGTCTATACTGTTATCCTTAACACTAGATCCAATAAATCACAATTATTTATAGGTTATGACATATTCATTGACTATATAGAGTCCTCAGTCTCTTCTGATATGTGTGTGTGTGTATATATAGTCATCAAATATGCTGTAACCCACAAATAATTTACACATACACACACACACAATACAGATACATGTATCATATCTTAGAGCCTTAATTATTCTCTTTGCCTAAAATGTTTTCTTCCTAGATTCCTGCTTGGCCAGCTCCCTTACCTTCTTTAACTCTTTCCTTATGTCTCACCTTCTTAGTGAGGCCTATCCTGATAATCCTAGCACAACTTACATACACACACACACACACACACACACACTACATATTCCTTGTAACTCTGTTTTCACCTTCTAAAAATTTTATTTTCCTATAGCAAATCTTACCTTTTTTTCTAAATTTTACATGCTACACAATTTTAAAAAATTGTTTCCATTCAATATATTGTTCTGTTAGAAATAGTTACTAAATATATAATATTATTAATACTAATTTTATAAATGATTCCAGCATGGAAAAGTTCCAGTTCCTATTACAGGAAGAGTTATAAACATAGACACCACAGTTCAAAGGCACCAAGAATATGTAACTTCTTTATGCCTATAGTTACAGTATAATTTTCCCCAGGCTGCTGTACAGCAAGGGGAAGCTTAAATTCAAGGAGTGCCTCAGTCCCTTCTGATAGAGACAGTCAGTTGTGGGTAACTCAGCTTAACCTTCCAGAGGCCTGCTGACTCCTTGGCTCCTCCTCAAGCCAATGCTGGCTGAACAGGGAGACATGCCTGGCAGCAGAGGATGAATGCATGGGATCTCTACATGTAAGTGTTGGGTCATCCTCTGGGTTCTCTGGCCTGGGCAGCACGTGTTGTATTTTTCCTGACTGCTGGGTGCCCTGTTGGCATCCACTGTTGAAGTCTTCAGAAGAGAAACTTGGAGTCTGTTCACTTGTCTTGATCGGGGCCTGGTCCCTTAGTCATATGGCCCCCACTTTGGCCCTACATGAGTAGACCCATCTCTATGAATCACATTCATATTCTCCATAGATCGTCTAGATCATCTGTTAGTACCATGGCTCAGAGAAACAGGGGTTGCTTTTATCCATGTCCTGGAGGTATTTTGGCAGGGTTGCTAGCAAGGAAGGAATTCCAGGTCTGTGCCACCTCATCCAGCAGAAGAGGGAGGCTCTGAAGTGCTGGTCCCAGTCCTCTCTCTGACTAACTATGCCATATCAGATTTTTTGCTCTCACATGGCCACTCCACATAGATGGATGCATTGGGGTTCCCCTCTGAAACTAGTTCCTTCAAGAATTCCAACTGGGAAGCAAGGTGAAAACCTCATTGCTTTTGGCATTCTCATTCTAACACAAACCCCTAGGTGTCAAGCAGCCTATGAGATGGCACCCAGTGATCTCTACCTTCTGATAAGTATACTCTTGCGTAATTCTCTCCCCTTGAATATGGGCTGGACCTAGTGACTTGCTTCTAATGAATAGAATATACCAAAAGTGATAAAATGTCATTTCTGAGATTAGGTTTACAAAAAGATTGTAGCTTCTATCTTTCTTGTTTTCTCCTGTTCTCTCACTAGCTTGCTCCAATGGAAACCAGTTTCCATGTTGTGAACTGCTGTATAGAAAGGCCTAGATGCTTAGAAACAGGGCAGCTTCTGGCCAACCACCTGCAAGGAACAGAGGCCCTCAGCCTAACTGCCATGAGGGCCCGAATCCTGCTGATCACTGTGTAAGTCAGCTTAGAAGTGGATCCCCCTCCATCGAGCCTTCAGATGAGCCTTCAGCCTTGACCAACACCTTGATGGCAGCCTGTGAGAGACCCTGAGCAGAGGGCTCAGCTAGGGAATGCTCAGATTCCTAACCTGCAGAAGTAAAAGTCACTAAGTTTAGATAACTAATACACATACAAGATTTTGGCCCTGAGTGGGAGGCATTGGTATCTGACTACTTATTTCTCTATCTCATCCTGCTTTTTCTCACTCACTCATGGGAGAGAGAGTGTGGAGTTTCCACTTCCTTTTCCTGAGAGCTCAGAACTCCTTTCATGTTAAACCCTCCACAGGTAGGAAGAAAAACCTCTCCACATCATGGCAGAGACTGTATGGTTCTTGATATATGGGAAAAACACTAGGAACTGGGGAATGCTGGTGGGCGGGGACAGGAGAAGAGTATTGTTTGAGAGCCCTAAGGTATTATCTTTATTATACCACAAAAGATGAAAAGATGCCTTAGAGTAAATATGAATCTGCTCATGACTATATTCTAGAGTGGTAATGTAGTTCTGCCCATAGAGGAACTGTGAGCCAAATTTTCTGACACAGAAAAGTATTTATTAATTATTTATGTAATTATTTGTTGATACTTTCAATGTGTCAAGCAATAAGGTACTGTGGATCAAATAACAAGATCCTGTTCATTCCATCAAAGAGTTCATAATCTAGTGGACGAACAACTAGGCAATTACATTGTGGTGTGATATATAAAAGCTCTAATATGACCAGGGATGAGTAGCACACAGAGGCATAGCTAATTCAATCTTGGAGCCCAGAAGGACTTCCTGGAGGAGGTGATGTCTGAGACTGGCCCTGAAGGAATAGTGGGAATTGGCTCCATAAGGCTATAGGGAGAGTGTGCCAGGCCACAGAGGAACCCACGCAAAGTCCAGAGGGTTATAGAATGTGTGACAAGTGAAAAGCAAGAGATTCAGCAAATGAAGATGTGCAGAGATAGAAAATGTTGAGAGATAAGCTAGAAAATTCAGCCAGAAAATTCTTAGGAAAATTCTATACACTATGATAAGGAGTTGAAGCTCTATTTTGAACAACATAAAAGTCTATGAAGAATTTTCAGTAATTTATGTCAAGTGTAAATATAAATATGTAAATGTAAATGTAAAATTCAAGTATAAAAAACTTAACGTATAAGCATATTATCCTGATCTGGGGGGAGGTGGCATGGATGATAAGGGATGGAGAAGATGTTCTGAAAGGAAGTCTCCAAGAATCAAACCAAAAAGAGGATTGGTGGGTTTGATTACATCAAAATTAAAGATTTGTGATTAATAAAGAATCCTATAGGCAAAGTTAATAAGGAGTCAGAGATATCTTTAAAAATAAAGAAAGATTATGTCTAGAACATATAAAGAACTCCTGAAAATTAGCAGGAAATACACAGGGAATCCAATTCTTAAAAGGGAAAAAAAGATAAAAATGGGAGATTCAGGGAAAAGAACACTGAATGACTTAACCTCACTAGTGGCTGGAGAATTCTCCTTTAAAACAACTATGAGATACTCCTCTTCACAGTCAGATGGGCATAATTTGGAAGGTTGAATAATATCAGGTTGTAAGCATGCAGGGAAATGGAAATTTTCAGCCACTGCTGGTGAGACTGTGGGTTGGTGCTGCCATACTGCAGAGCAGAATGCCAGGATTCGGTGAGATTACATACACTAACACCCTGTGATACAGCTGGGGGATTAGACTTCTGGTACATGTCCCAGAGAATCCTGCATAAGTTCATGAAAGATGCAGGTAAGAATGTTGATTGCAATATGTGGTGTTTGTGGTAGCAAAAAGTTGGAAGTAACCTCGATGTCTGTCACTAGGGACACGCATGCATATAATGTCATATTTGCTGTTGGTGGAATACGTATCGGTGAGAAGAAACTAAATGGACAACTATTAACATGAAAGGTCACAAAAATAAAACACTGATTGAAATAATTGTGAAACAGAATAAAGTTTACAGCACAGCTCCATTTATTTTCATTTTAAATCATCAATTGTACAAACACAATACAGCATTTTCAAGGAGGCACATTTATCTAAACAAAAGATAAGAAAAGAGGAATGAAAGGACATATGTTTAAATATAATCAAAAGTTGCTATCAATAGAGATGGAAAATAATGGGAGGGGGATAAAAGTAGAAAATAATAATAAAAAATAAAATAAAATAAAATAAAACTGCTGAGTTTTTATGCCCCTACAAAATGCATGTCCTTCCTGGAACCTCAAAATATGACATCATCGTCATACCTCAGTATCCAAGGGGCATTGGTTCCAGTACTCCCTTGGATACCAAAATCCATGGACGCTCAAGTCCCTTATCTAAAATATTGCATCATTTGCATATAACCTGCACACATCCTTCCATATACTTTAAATCAACTCTGGATTACTTATAATATAGAATACAACGTAAATGCTATGTAAATAGTTGATATACTACATTTTTACTTGTAGTATTTTTTATTATATAGTTATTTTTTGCTGATTTTGTTTTTTTCAAATATAGTATTTCAGTCTGCAGTTGGTTGAACTTGCAGATGCAGAACCCCCAGATATGGAGTCTGACTATATTTGTACATAGTGTTATTGCAGATGTAATTAGTTAAGATGAGGCTATCCTGGAGTGGGGGGGGGCGGGCCCTTAACCCAGTATGCCCAGTGTTCTTATAAGAAAAAGAGAGGGGATGTAGATGCAGCCACACACAGGGAGGATGATAAAGATGCAGGGAGAACATCACGTGACAACATGGAATGGTCTTGTAGAGTGACCACTCCATTTGGGTCAAGCAATGAGTTAGGCACTATGGATCAAATAACAACACCCTGTTCATTCCCTCAAAGAGTTTATAATCTAGTGGTAGAAATGGACAAACAGGCAGTTACATTGTCGTGTGATATATAAAAGCTCTAGTATAATAATCCTGGACAAGATAAAGAATGCCCAGGATTGCTAGCAACTGCCAGAAACTAGGAGGAGGCAGAGAAGAAACTTCACCTAGAGTCTTCAGAGAGAGTTTCACCCTGCTGACACCTTGCTATCCAGTTTCCAGCCTCTAGAACTGTGAGGCAGTATATTTTCATTATTTAAGCCACTCAATTTGTGGTATTTGTTGTGGCAGCCCTGGAAGACTCATCCTAAACCAAAAAAGATCTTGTTTAAATTCATGGTCATGAGCTGATGAATATGTGCCTTAGTTCCTAGAATAAGTGAAGAAAGGGTAATGGAATTCTTTTTTATTTTGGAAATGGGAGATGTCTTAGTTCAGGCTGCTCTAACAAAGTACCATTGACCAGGTGGCTTAAACCACAACCATTTATTTCTCACAGTTCTGGAGACTGGGAGTTGAAGATCAGGCTACCAGCTGGGTACAATTCATGCCCAGTTTTCCATGCAGACTACTGACTTTCTTATGTATCCTCGTATTGTGAAAAGAAGGTGAGCTAGCGTTGGCCTTTTATTATGAGGGCACTAATCCCATTTGGGAGGGCTCCACCTTCATGACCTAATTACCCTCCCAAAACCCCTCCTTCAAATACCATCACACTGGGCATTAGATTTCAATGTATGAATTCAGGGGGACTAACACAGTCAGATTTCAACATATGAATTTGGGGGGACTAACAAGGGATGATCTTCACACCCATAGGAGAAGCCTTGTAAGACTTGTACTGTGTAGCATTGTTCTTTGCAAATTACATTATGCAGGCTATGGCTTGATTTATGCCACCTCTGTGGTTGTGTCAGAGCAGCTGTCATAGAAGAGGACTCCTCCTGCATTTCTGCTGAACTTGCTCAGAGTATGAGTAGAAAAAATATTTAGACAAGATTGTGTCAGTTGTTTCTGCAAGAGGTTCTTAGGTCCTTATCAATAACATATAGCAAGAATGAATATTTTAAATTAGGATGTGGAACAAAAACACTGCAACTGGTCCCAAAACATCAGTTAACTGTTGGCACCTAAGGAAAGGTAAGTGAGCATCTCTGATTATTCCCTTAAATCTGATTTATTCCTAGAAAGAATGGGAACAAATGGCCCTAGGGCAGATAGTCTGAGCATCTTCTTTAAAGTGAGTATGAATTTGAATTAGGAAGCAGAGGGTGCCGCTCCAAGACTGAGTTGCTTGTACCTTTTAATACCCGCAGCGGCCCTCTCTGACCTGCTTACAACCCCTTGCACAGCCTTTCAGATACAAGGCCTTAGCCACATTAGAAAGAGCCCTGAGACACTCTCTAAAACAGCTGCTCTCAACTTAGATGCTCCTAAGACTCACTTGGGTGATGGCTAAACTGCTGATTCCCCAGGCTCATTTCCTACCCTCACCCCAAGAGATTCTCATTCAGGAGCTAAGTTGGGGCCCAAAATATTCATAATTTTTAAATTAAAATCAGGTGATTCTCATGTAGGTTCTCTAACAATACTTCAAGAAAGAGTTATCCAGACTCTCCAACTCTACGGTACCTACAATTCATGCCCAGTGTCTTGTTAAAATGCAGGTTTTGATTCTCTGTAGGTCTAGGGTGGGACTTGAGTTCTAGCATGTCTAAGAGGTTCCCAGGTGATGCGGACGCCCATGGTCCACTCACAACACTAAAGGTGGGAAGCTTTTAAAATCTAGTGCCCCGAAGGCACTGCAGACCAGTTGATTCAGGAACCATGGGAGTGGCACCCAGCATCAGTATGTGTGTAAACCTCCACAGGTGATTCCAATCCACAGCTTGGCATGAGGCCTCCAGCAGCTCCAGTGGCCACTTTCAGGTGGCAATGGTAGCTTCTAACTCACAGACTCTCTCTAGGCACAGATAAGCAGTAACTAATATCTCAAAAGAAGAGATGACTGACTTCAAAGAAGTGAAATTTAAGGAAGATAAAGCCATGGTATGACTATGATATTTTCAATTTAACAAAATCATTGTTACAATTGTTTACTTCTATCTGCCTCCAAGGGTACTTGAATTACCCTTAAATGTATTATTTCCTACGAATTAAAAACTATTGTGAGTAGGCCTTATTATGTTTTTGTCATTGTAAATCAGAATTTATTCTGATATATTTTTCCTTTGAGTCTAGATTTACTACTGGTTTCTACACTGCTGGGTAGTGGTTCAATGACATAGCTGGACAGTCTCTGTGTCCTGTAGGTTAATGATGATTGGAATGTGAAGAACATCCACCTGGACACTCACATACCCAGCACAATTACCCTCCAATTTCCTTCAAATTTCTCCTACCGAGTGCTGCTGTGTGGTCAGAAACGACCTCATATATTCTGAGTGTTTGTTCTGCCCCAACCTGAAACCCAGGTTCCAAATCTTTTTGTTCCTTTCACCAAATGCTTGATTTACATGGAAATAATTTATGTATTTAAATTCTGATTTCTATAGCCTTCACCTGCTTTTGTGGCAGCTTCAAAGAAGGAGTCTTCTGAGACATTTGCTTACAGGAATCAAACTTCTTTTCTTCTATATCTGATTATTAAAGGGGATAAAATATATGAACAGTGCTTTGGAAACTGTATTGTGCTTGGTCCTCTTACTGTTGACATGAGTAGTATTTAGGAGAAGTCTTCTGAGATAATCAGGAGTAGCATTTTGTCAGATAATGAAAACACTGAACTGAAACAAGGAATCATTTAAAAATGATGAAAACTATCAAAACGTTATACTTTAATGTAAAATAGTTGTAGGCAGAGCTGATATTTGGCCAGCATGCACCGGCATGGCTATATAATTGCTTAACTTTGAGTATCTTTTCTGATGGGGCAGCATTTGTTCTGCTTGGTCACTGTCAAAACCTTACCAGTTAATAGAGTATTTGGATATAATCCCACTATATTCATCAATCTTTTGACATAGGATCAAGATCCTTTTTTTTCAGAATGGATCTTCTGATAGCAATTCTGAATCGTTCTTCCATAAACCACAGCCATAATATATTATCCTTAATTTCTAGTCTCAGTTTTTTTATTGCTCAGTGAGAATTAAAAATAACTTACTATACATAATGAAGACTTCCACACGTTTATATATATTACCCTTAAATATATTATATATATTATATAATATATATTTAATATATTATATATGATATATTAAATATATATTATATATATAATATATTAAATATATTTATATATTTTCTTTCGAGACAAAGTCTCACTCTGTCACCCAGGCTGGAGTGTACTGGCACCATCTCAGCTCACTGCAACCTCTGCCTCCTTGGTTCGAGCAATTCTTGTGCCTCAGCCTCCTGAGTAGCTGAGATTACAGGCACCTGCCACCACATCTGGCTAATT
Organism: Chlorocebus sabaeus; assembly: GCF_047675955.1. Classification (NCBI taxonomy): domain Eukaryota; kingdom Metazoa; phylum Chordata; class Mammalia; order Primates; family Cercopithecidae; genus Chlorocebus; species Chlorocebus sabaeus. Next base: position 55,718,117 of record NC_132906.1, read on the forward strand.
TTTTGTGGTTTTAGTAGAGAAGGGGTTCCACCATGTTGGCCAGGCTGGTTTGGAACCCCAACCTCAGGTGATCCACCCACCTCAGGCTCCCAAAGTGCTAAGATAACAGGTGTGAGCCACCGTGCCCATTCCCACTTAATCTTTTAGAATATTTCACCTACACCTCATTTAATGGCAATTTTCAAATCTCACCAAAATGAGTCTTAATAAGCATTCAATCTAATTGTGAAAGAATCAACAACAGCATACTCATATTTATATTCTATGGGCTTACACAGTATCTAATTGAATTATGTAATTATAAGAACTAGCACAACTGTCTTGAAATATATGAAAACAAACACAACTGATCCTGATAAGCATAATTCAAGTGGTGGGAGCGGAAGTTTACTGACATTTAGACTACAATTTAACCTGCTAGCGCTAAGGGTTTAATCTACCTGGGGCACTTTTTTATTAAGTAGAAATACATGAAAATGCCGGTTATTCTGGCATTTCTTGACCCACAAAACCAGCAATTTAATATGATTCAGCCAGTATGTTTTACAGGGTGATGACAAGCTGGTCTGGTGAGTTAGTTAAGTGCAGGTCATCTGAGGCTGCTCCTATTATAATATTCAAAGAACAGAGCTGTTTTTCAACGTTGTGCTTCCTCTTTAAGTGTTTTGAACCGCACTTATTAATGGTGCCTATTCTTCTGCCAAGCATTTCACAAAAAATTTTCCTATAATCTCAAAAAAAAGTCCCCTCGACCCCACCAAAAATGCTATGGTTGAATAAGCTTGGGAAACACTATACACCATAGCCATCTAGGAGATTCACGATGATCATTAGCATGTTAAAGGCTCTGAGAAGTCCTGTAGGAAAGGCTTTTGTTTAACTTTGTTTACCTTAGGGTTTCATAATTTATTTCACAAAAGTAGGCCGTTTCATGTAACATCTAATCCTGAAGAGCTAATGTTTAATGAAACAACCCCACTTTGGTAAACACTACTCAACCAGCATTAAGGAAAGTATTATTCAGACTTTGTAGTGGATTAAACAAATATCATCTTAATATCTGTTAGAAACAGCACAATTTGTGCAGGTGTCCAAAGCACTATACAAATTTCATTTAGTGGTAATGTTCCCCCCTTGTACAAATAGAAAAACAAAGGTACAAAGAGGCAGTAGGTTGCTTGCCAGAATACACACAAAATTGAGACAAACTGGAACCAAGGCCCACAAGTCCTAACAGGGACTTCTAATCTATGTTTACAAACAGAACCAAATTGCAAATTGTAGCCACTGGCCACTTCTGACTATTGAAGAGCTAAGGCAAAAAGTATACTCCTTGAGCCAGAAATAGGCAATAAGCCTGGGGAATTCTAGGAGAAGGTAACGTTGACTTAGCTATTTGATTGCTGGTAACTTCCATCAGTTATTGAGAGCAGGGACTCTGTAAAATTTCCAACAGCTACAGGGATTCAAGGATTGACTGTCTTAGCTCAAAAGCTTCTTGCAAAAAAACATGACATAAATATATGACTCTCTATTGGAAGATTCCGACCTTGAGAGAATGAATCTCAGTCATTTCTAAGGTTAAATAGATTTATGTGTTCTAAAGCTTGTTAGAGTAATGGGTGTTTCCCAGCATTTTAGAATTGCATGCTACGTGACATGCTAATAACTTTTAGAGCATGCCTGCCCTTTCCCTCTGCCGGGGTGGGGGGTGTGGAGTGGTGATGTGAGACTTAAGAATCAGATTTATAGACATCTTTGTTCCATAAGTGTTATCTTTGAATACACTCCCACACCACAGGGCCTCGTTGCCTCTGTCACAAACAATATCTGTTATTTCAGAACACTGCAATGCTTACCTCAGGGCCAAACGAGAGCTGTCAAATAAAGATGAAGAGCCTTTTGGCAAAAAAAAAAAAAAAAAAAAAAAAAAAAAAAAAAGTGCTCTTAAAATGTTTACCTTCTCATACCTAATGGTTTTAGATCATATCTTATTAGCCTAGGAGACCATTATATAAAGTACAATTAAGATCTCCTTGACATTTTCTAGGAGTTCCAATTCAACTTTCCTAATAGCTATAACTTCATTACTTTCTTTTTTTAAAAATTTAATGCCACACAGTGTTGGAAATGCAGTTTACAATAATGTGGACTACCCAGGGTGCACTTGCAGTAATTACACAGAATGTCAACAGCCTCTCAAGCTAGGTCCTGCGTTGATTGCTTTTTGTGACATTCTCATTTAGGCAACTTGCTGGAATTACTCTTCTACCTGCAGGCTCCTTCCTCTCCAAGGCTGTGCAGAAAGTGTTCTCCAAACTTTTGGTTTGATCCCTTCTATTGAGTTTTATAGTACCCAGATTATAGGAGAAATTTGAGCTAGGCGTAAGAATATAATAATTGTTCCCATAGCCAGTATCCCACCCAGACAGTCAGCAACTTTTGTTTTTTGTTTTTAGTTTTTGTTTTTGTTTTTTGAGACAGTCTTACTCCATTACCCAGGCTGGAGTGCAGCTTCGTGATCCCGGTTCACTGCAACGTCCTCCTTTCCAGTTCAAGCTATTCTCATGCCTCAGTCTCCCAAGTAGCTGGGATTACAGGCACGCACCACCATGACTGGCTAATTTGTGTTTTTAGTAGCGATGGGGTTTCACCATGTTAGCCAGGCTAGTCTCTAATTCCTGACCTCAAGTGATCCACCTGCCTTGGCCTCCCAAAGTGCTGGGATTACAGGCATCAACTTTTGTTCAAGAAACATCTATTGAGCATCTGTTATATTCAGCCCTGTTCCAGGCAGTAAAGACACCAAGCTGAATAAAGCTCTCTCTTGCTGTCGTTTGCATGTGTTGAAGTAGGAGGGTTCAGAAACATCTTTCCACACATGGAAGGATTTCTGCATAGAAAAGATGTCCCATAAGAGTTAAAACTTGAACCATAAAGTTCTATGCCACACCCTTTTTCCTTTACGTCTTTTCCTCTGTGGCCTCATGCTATCCAGACCTCCCATTATCAATAGGCTTAATGTGGTTCACTATTTGGTAAATAAGCAATAGCTAATATTTATGGAGTTCCCACTGTCTACCAGCTCTGTTATAGCCTCTTTTATGTGCTAATTCATTTGATCCTCACAATAAATCTATATAGCAGATATTATTATCATCTCCATTTTGAGATGTGAGGAAACTGAGGCACAGAAACATTAAGTGTCACGCACCTAATGAGTGGAGGATCTGAAGTCTGAACCTTGATTATTTGCAGTCAAAGACCCTGCCACTGCTCTGCCATTAGGAGGGAAGTTCCAATAAGGAATTGTGATGGCAAATTAAACAACATAGTCCCCAGAATATGATTAATACATGTCATAAAACCAGGATCGCTGAAAATAAAGAGGGTCTGGACAGAAATACAACAGAGACTTTTCTCTTAGCTATTTCTGCTTAAGTACTTACGGCACCAGTTCTTCTGAATTGAGGAATAGGGGCTGAAACAAGAATAGCCCTGTTTGTGATCTACAAATTGTTTTAAACATACTAATGCTTACGTTAGCTGCTTAGTGTAGCTATGTTGATACCATAGGAATGGGGCATTCAGTTGAACTAACCCATTTTGTTCTATTTATAAAGTCCTGAAATAAAGGGATGTTTTTCCAGTATTATGAAAGTGGAAGCCTGAGCAGGTAAGGTAATATCTGCTGCCAGGGCTCTGCTGTGTGAAGTGGGCAGATGAGGAAAGTCACACCTCTTACAGAACCCAATTAAATCAGACTCCTCCATTTTATATGTATGACATATTATTTTGATAATAAATTAAAAGCAGGAAGCCAAAAGAGAGTTCAAATTACATTATGCTCCCAGCATACTAAGGGAGGATCCACCTTTGGGAATGCCTGAAGCAGTTATTTCTGAGACACTCATTCTATTTCAGGCAATTTGGAATCTGGAAAGAAGGAGTCAATAAGCAGACAGGTTAACTGCTAGATCTAGTTAGCACTAGATCTCAAAAGTGCTAAACCAGACATGGAGAAGTGTTATACCATTGATCACTGAGATGCCCTTCCTGTTACTCAAGAAGCACAGTCATTCTCAAAGCCAGGATTGCTGGGGTGAGGTTTTTTTCTTTACAGTATCGATCATATTTTTCACTTGCTTGACGGGTTAAAGAACAGGCTTGGTCCTGTCACTAGATGTCTTCAGGGTTAAATGGGAAAGAATTGTAAAATGGTTACGCTTATTTGAACAGGTTTCTATTTCATTTTCATTGTCTGTGAATAAAATTTATTGTATGCCATTTATGTTCCTTTCAAGCTACTTAATTATCTTTTTTTTTTTTTTTTTTTTTTTTTCTGACTGTAAGTCCATTTGATACTGGCTGAAATAAGCTCCGACTTTTATTTCTGATTTTCTTGACCACTGAATTAGTTTTGGTCATGCTTTCAATATCGTCATGCTGCAAGTTATTGGTTATAAAACTTTTGTATATTGCTATAATTGTGTTGACTAAAAACTTAAGAATGCTCTATTAATATATTTGAAAGAGTAAAATATACAGAGAGCAGATGAAATATGTTTGAGATGTTTATTTTTGCTATATATTTATATGAGAGGCTTTTTTCTGTGTTTCATTATACTACCTATAGCTGGCTCTACAATCTTAAAACTATGCTGAACACTGAGCTTATAAAGTTTTAGTGCAACCTCCTAAACTTTTTGTAAATTAATAGTATGTGGATATATTTGTGGTATTAAAAAGAATGGAAATGGGGGATCCTATGGATGAAAAAAAATACTGTCCTCAAGTATTCATTCAGATGAGAGGGATTAACTGAGACTAAGTTATTACCTTTTACTCTTGAGTGAACTATAGAGTATGAAGGACAAATAAACAGATAAAATAATGATAAGAAAATATGTCAACATAAATGAGTGCTATAATAGTGTTCACGGTGAGACTATGACAATAAATAGGTACAAGTTTCTCAAAAGAAACAGATTGTATGTCAAAAGTTACACATTTTTTTGGTCAAAATTTGTAGATCTATACAATTAAGAGCTGTACATTTTACTATATGCCAAATAGTTTTTAAAAAATTTATGCATGATTTAGAAACTTGTGACATGATGGCTAGAAGCACATTGGTGAGCATTTTAGTAACACTTTATAATTTTTATTTATTTAAAGTAATATCTAGTAAAATGGACTACTGAATGCAAGCTGTTTGACTCCTAACACATGGACAGATGTGTCACTCCCCTAAAACTTCCTCATTCTATCCATCCCTTGTCACGCTTCCCCCATACCTTTAATCCTTGTAAATCACAGATCTCTTCTCTGTTTTCATAGTTTTGTCTTTTGGAAAACATTATGTAAATGAAACCAGACCATGTGTAACCTTTTGAGACTCATTTCTTTCACTCAGCATAAGATTAATGCATGCTTCTCTGTGTTTCTATAATTTATTCCTTCTCTAAACTTTTATTTTAAGTTCAGGGGTACAAGTGCACTTTTTTTACATGGGTAAACTTGTGTCACGGGGGTTTGTTGTACAGATTATTTCATCACCCAGGTATTGAGTCTAGTACCTATTAGTTGTTTTTCTTTATCCTCTCCCTTTTCCCACCTTCTATCCCCCAAAGGCCCCCCCAAGTGTGTTTTATTCCCCTCTGTGTGTCCATGTGTTCTCATTGTTTAGCTCCCACTTATAAGTGAGAACATGCAACATTTGGTTTTCTGTTCCTCTGTTAGTTTGCTAAGGATAATGGCCTCCAGCTCCATCTACGTCCCTGCAAAGGACGCGATTGCATTCTTTTTTATGGCTGCATAGTAACCCATGGTGTATATGTACCACATTTTCTGTATCCAGTCTATCAGTGATGGGCATTTATGTTGATTCCATGTCTCTGCTATTGGGAATAGTGCATATTCCTTTATACTGTCATGTAGTAGACCATTGTGTAGATGTACAATTCATTTATCTATTCAGTCATTTACGGACATTTCAATTTTTTATAGTTTGAGGCAGTTGTGAATAGAAAAACTACACTCATTAGTTTACAGATATTTGTGTGACCATGAGATCTTTATTTATTTAGGTTAAATATCTGGGAGTGAGATTGCTGTGTCATATGTAAGTGCATGTTTAATTTTATAAGAAACTTCAAACTGTTTTCCAGAGTGGCTGTGCCATTTTGCACTCCCACTAGTTCAGTTTTTCTTTATCTTTGCCAGCATTTGATATTATCAGTGTTTTTTAAAAAGTCATTTTAGTCATTCTAATAGATATGTAGAGGTAGCTCATGATGCTTCAATTAGTGTTTCTCTAATGATAATGATGTTGAACATTATAAAGGATTCTGAAGGTTAGCATTCTTACATGCTAACAAGCTAGCCTAGCAGTTTCACAAATGCTGACAAAAGACATGAGACTCCTGGGTCAGAGATGAAGGAGGGTGATTAGGCACAGTAGTACCAGGAGCTAGAATAGTTGTATTTGTCTCAGTTCTCTAAGCCTCATTTCTACTGGGTGCCAGAAGAGGGCCAGGTGACACCTGTATATGCAGTTGATTGAATTATAGGAGAGTAACCCTGAACTCAGAGAACCCAAATATTTATAATGAGCAACAACCTGCTTACCCCTACTGTGAAGGGGGACACCATGTTTGTCATCCAAGGCTGTTTGCTACACAAACATCCTGAAAAAATTGAAACAAAGGCCACCAGTGCCTCTGGTTCAATGCTGAGGGATAGTGGAGAACAAGATTCTTGTTCTCATGGGAAGAGATTACAATATAAAAGAAGAACTGGGGAGGAGAGGTCCTGGAGAAAGTTTGCCAATAGAATATTGTTAAATAACCAAGTGTGAAGTGGTGCAGAGTGGCCAGGGCTAGGGCAGTCAAGATGGAGAAGACCAGATGTGTGTGACATGGAGGCACTGAAACAGAGAAATAGGATTCATGACATTAACTAAAGAGGAGAGAAAAGAGAGCACCACTCCCAAGCTGCAAGTTTGTTTTAAATAAAGTTTTATTTATAAAGTTATTTTAAACTTTATTTTTTAATTTTTTATTTTGATCTTTTTATTTTGATTGATTGATTGATTTTTTGAGATGGAGTTTCGCTTTTGTTGCCCAGGCTGGAGTGCAGTGGCACGATCTCGGCTCACTGCAACCTCCACCTCCCAAATTCAAGTGATTTTCCTGCCTCAGCCTACCGAGCAGCTGGGATTACAGGTATGAGCCACCATGCCCAGCTAATTTTTGTATTTTAGTAGAGACGGGGTTTCATCATGTCAGCCAGGCTGGTCTCGAACTCCTGACTTCAGGTGATCCACTTGCCTCGGTCTTCCAAAGTGCTGGGATTACAGGTGTGAGCCACCGCACCTGGCCTAAGTTTTTATTTTTAAGTAAAATAATTTTTACAAAATAAAGGTTTTTCAGTCATGCTATGCATTCAAAATTGGTACTAAATAAAGTCATACAAATTTGATGTTAGCTGTGTATTCAAACAAAAGGTATTCTGCAGTTCTATCTCAAATGTTAAACTGCTCAATCTGTGACTTCGAAGAAATCACTTCTTTTTTTCCGTTGTATTTCCACATGCAAAATTGAGGTAAAAATGTGTGTTTCTATTCCTTTCACAGGAAGATTGTAACTCAGTCAGGTAAGGGCAGCAAACTTTTAGCGATAAGTGAAAGTTTCTCTTTTAGCATATTATGAGAATCTTTAAAATGAGAAGTATTTGCTTTTTGTAAAAATGTCAATGTTTCCAGCTGGAATTAATCCTCAAAAGTACAGCACATGGTGCTGCAGCATTGGCTCCAAAAATATGGTGGAAAAAGGAGTGAGTTTATGAAGGATGGGAAGAAACCTATTTCTCTTTAAAAACAGTGGCAATGACAATGCTTTTGCCCTTGAAAAATAAGCATTGTTTTACATGATTCTCAAAGCAATATTCTGTTTAGCTAGGGGTTTTTGTTCATCTCATTTTAGGAAACTGAGTCTCTAGGGGCTACCCAAGGTTACACATACTGGCAACCTACAGAGCTAGATTTTTAACTAGGTTTTCCTTTCAAAAGGCAGGCTTTCGCTCTCTCTCTCTCTCTCTCTCTTTCTTTTTTTTTTTTTTTGAGACGGAGTCTCGCTCTGTCACCCAGGCTGGAATGCAATGGCGCGATCTCGGCTCACTGCAGCCGCTGCCGCCCAGGTTCAATCGATTCTCCTGCCTCAGCCTCCGGAGTAGCTGGGACTACAGGCACACGCCACCACACCCAGCTAATTTTTTGTGTTTTAGGAGAGACGGGGTTTCACTGTGTTGCCCAAGCTGGTCGTGAACCTCTGAGCTCAGGCAATCCGGCCGCCTCGGCCTCCCAAAGTGCTGGGATTACAGGCATGAGCCACCGCGCCTGGTCCAGAAGGCTTTCTAGTCCACCATAAATGCCTCCCTTCACGCAAAAGGGGCCACGTTGTCCCTTGTACACCTCAAAGGAGAGCCAAGGTGTCCGCCTCCTGAAGTGTGCACGTTACTGTTCTGTTGTATTTTGTAGTCTCTGTTTTGCTCTCTGGAACATCTCTTTGGTATTCCTGTGGGATCTCTCTGCCGCATTCTACTTTATGTCATAATCTGTTCAATAAAGTAATTTTTCAAAGGAGACAACATTGCCACAGGTGATCTGGAGGCTCCTGGAGGACCTCAGCGACTCAGGTCCAGTCCAAGAAGGGCCACAGATCAGGCTGAAGAAGGATGGATCCACATGCTTAGAGGAGATTGAGAAATGCAGGTTCATTTGAGCCCATCTTACCCTTCCGTTCCAATGAGTTTAAAGAACCAGGATCCCCGAGAAATCTTGTCAGCTTAGCTAACCTCTATTTGAGAATAATTTTCCAGGGAAAGGATCATCATACTGCTTCTTTGCAAAGAATGTCACGCTAGAAAACAATTCTTCTCATGATTGCAAGTCTGTTTAAATTCTTACTTTGGGCCAGGTACTTTGCATTGTATGTTACCTTATTTCACCCTCCCAAACACTCAGACAGATATTTTTCTCTTTCCATAGAGGAGAAAATGGAGACTCAGAGAGGTAAAGCATTCTTGCCAAGCTGCTAAGTGTTCTTGCCAAAGTGTGAGCATGGATCCACCTGGTTCCAGAGCCTACCTTCCTTCCGCCATACCATATTGTCTCACTTCAGCTGTTACAGAATGGGCCTGCCAGGTTAGCAGTGTCAAGATAAAGGATAATTCTGTCTTTTGGTCATGACATTTCCAGCATGACCTGCCTGGCTTCCCTGTTCTTAAGTGCCCAACTTATTCTCCTGGACTCTAGAAGAACCTGATCCTGAAAGGCATGAACATCTTAGACAAGTCTCAGCAAGCCAGGACCCCGGGATGCTCTGCGGGTGAATAACCCTGCTCCCTGGACAGGAAAAGGACCCTGGGACTGTGCTAAAATGGAATCTGATTTTCACTGGTGGATGCTTGGGGTTTCAAAGGCTTGTCCAACCTCTGGTGAAACGCCTCTTCTAGACTCCATTGTATTTATAAGTACAGAAAATTCTGAATGCCCACAGTGGTTTCACCTGTGCTCAATCCGTTGTTCCTCGCTTTTGCTACCCGATAACCACTATTTCCTTCTCTCCTGCTCTGGGTCCCTGCAGAGACGTGCACTGACCACATCAGTTACGCTGCCAATGCCTCGAGAAGTCTCCCTCACTGCTGCCTGCTGATTACGCCCACACCACAGCGACTGCTGCCCAAAATGACTATCCCAAAGCTACTAATGTACAGGACACTGATTTGTCTGGAAGGCTGGCTCCATCTTCCAGAGCTCCCAGCAAAGTCTTTCGCCCTTGCCCATGCTGCTGGAACAAAGCTACCACTTTGCACTCTTAATATCCAGGCAAATTTTAGTGAATTTCCCACACTTTCTTTTTTTCTTCTGTTATTTATATTACCACACCAGGCCTTTTGGCCAAGGACTTCTTAGGAGCTAAGCCAAATATCCAAGTGGCAGATATGGCGTGGTTCTCACAATCTCTTCTCCCTCTCCAACCTCAGACCTGTGTCCTCAAGTCATACTCTGGCACTTGGGATGAGTCTTTTCATAGGATCCCCTTGGTCCTTCACTCAACCTTAAAGGACTCACCTCTGTTATCCTGCAAAGATGTCCAGATCAGGCCGGGCGCGGTGGCTCAAGCCTGTAATCCCAGCACTTTGGGAGGCCGAGACGGGCGGATCATGAGGTCAGGAGATCGAGACCATCCTGGCTAACACGGTGAAACCCCGTCTCTACTAAAAAATACAAAAAATTAGCCGGGTGAGGTGGCGGGCGCCTGTAGTCCCAGCTACTCGGGAGGCTGAGGCAGGAGAATGGCGTGAACCCGGGAGGAGGAGCTTGCAGTGAGCTGAGATCCGGCCACTGCACTCCAGCCTGGGCGGCAGAGCGAGAGTCCGTCTCAAAAAAAAAAAAAAAAAGATGTCCAGATCGGCTGGTTCCTAAGTGCACACAACATCCCTGGATATAGAAATATGTATGTATACCCTCACGAAGTTAATTACATTTCATATTTCTGTTAGACAGTCAATAACATTCTCAATATGCTTGTTTCCAGTATTTTTGAATAATAATAGTTAATATGTATTTATCTCCTCCTATATACCAGGCACTGTAGTGTTTTACGACATCATCTCATTCAATACTCTCAATATTCCCAGGTGGGAGGTGCTTCTGTTGTCTTCATTTTACAGATGAAGAAACAGATGCCTCAAGACACTGAATACCTACCGGAGATCACACAGTGAGCATTACAGAGCTGTTTCTAACTCCAGCTGTCTGTCTCCAAAGCTTATAGGGTGCAGCACAGTCCTCTTTCATGACACTGGAAGGATGCCTATTATTATGGCTATGCATGAAGTCTGCAAGAGAATCTTCTAGATTGTTTAATTTTTAAAAAAATATTTCCTTTAAATGGGCATCATTGTGTCTACGTTTTTTCTAAGCTCAGCTTAGTCTGTCTTGACTTACGTCCTTTTTCTGAACAACATTTTGTTAAAGAAAATATTTCATAAGGAAGCTCACACAGTAACATTCTAAAAGATGTGGTCTTTCCAGACTTTTCTATCCAACTTGCCCCCATTTTTATTAAATATGCTGGAAAAAACTTCTTTGGATTAAAATTGCCCTTTTAAAAATCACAGACAAATCTGGGAAAATAGTAAAGCATTATTTCTCTTTCAATTACAGTAGAAACTTCAAGACAACTAGAACTGATTTGCTCAGGAGGCCTGTGGGGGACGTTCATTGTGGGATTCAAAGGGGACTGCTGCCCCCTTTAACCTGAGCTGGGAACAGGAAGTGCCACAGCTCCACTGCCCAGTTCTGCAAATCTTCTGGCTTGTTGTTTGGCGCTGGGTGTGTGTTAATCATTCACCTCAAGGATTTCTTAAAGAGTATTTATTCCCAAAATAGAGATGTGGAAGTCAGCCTATACCACTGGGCAATAATTCCATCTCCTGTAACTTTCCCATAGGAGTAAATCTAATCAATGTCACTGTTGTTGAAATTGTAAAAGTGAACCAACTACAGAGTGGAATTTCCCCCCAACGGCTCCCTCCCTCTTGTTTTCATGTACTTTGTAACCTGAGGAGAAGTTTCCATGAGGAAGCAGAGTTTATGTTGAAGTTAGTGAGTGATGTATGGGAGATCTCAAACACAGAAGCTGCCTTTAGACGTTAAAAAAGAATAAAACTCTGTTGTGCCCACGATGGACTTGTGCAAGTAGAATGCTCAATGTTTTCCTTTGCAGAAACATTGATCCCCTTACAGGAGGATCTTACAAGATATCCACTGTGCTCCATTCTCACGTCCCCATGGTTGTAGAGCTCCCTAAATAACATTGCCCAGGAGGGATTTTTATTCCTTGGCAATGATGCTCATTCATGATTGTGTGGCCAGCACATTTTGCTTTACTTGGGAAAAGATTTCCTAATGTAGTGATGCCTGCCTAAATATAAGCTGTCTTTGCACACATGAAACTAAGTGGGGAATTGACTTAATTATCTAGTAACTCTGGTTAGTGCTTCAATTTAGAAAGAAAAGTGAGTAGGCTTTTCTTTAGTTTTTCTACAGTAATTTCTTAAAAGCCAAGAAACTTCACATTTGTAGTTATGCCTAGGATGAAAGTTGTTGAAGCTTCTATTCTTGATTCCATCTTTGTTCATGATTGCTTGTTTTTTATCTTTTCCATCTCAACTGTATTCTGAAAATTAGTATAATCGTGTGAACATTTCTGAACCACAACATTTAATAGAATTGAATCAAGTACAAAAAAGTTTCACCTAGCAGTTTTTTGACACTTGACAGATGATGTTTACATTTATTTACTGTCTGACAAAATTATCTGAAACCTAACTCAAGGTTTAATTTTCACAATGAAGGGGTTGACAGCAGTGTCCTCATTCAATCCTCAGGCTCAGCCCTTTCCTCTCAGTGGACCTCAGTGGCACTGAATCAGGTTAATCAGAATCCTTGAGTCAGAACATAGCGCCTCTTTGGTCATTCATTCATTTATGTAGGGACGTTTTGTTTTTTGTTTTTTGTTTTAAGACAGAGCTTCACTCTTGTTGCACAGGCTGGAGTGCAGTGGCGGATGTTGGCTCACTGCAACCTTCGCCTCCCAGGATCAAGCAATTCTCCTGCCTCAGCCTCCCAAGTAACTGGGATTATAGGCATACACCACCACCCGGGGCTAAATTTGTATTTTTAGTAGAGATGGAGTTTCTCCATGTTGATCAGGCTGGTCTAGATCTCCTGACCTCAGGTGATTCACCCACCTCGGCCTCCCAAAGTGCTGGGATTGCAGGCATGAGCTACTGTGCCTGGCCATAGGTATCTACTTTTCACAATTCAGTAAGCACCTGTAAATTCACCATCCAACCTGAAGGCTAGGACCTTGACAATAATTTCCATCTAGCTACATAGCCATTCCCCTTCCAATCTTTCTGTTTCCCCATCCAAGGTAGCCACCATTTTGATTCACAGGTCTCTGGTTCCCTTACTTCCTTCGAATATAGTTCCTTCCTTTGAATATAGCTCATCTATATGTATTCCTCAAAGTAAATATTTTTAGTTTAGATGCTTTTACTTAGGAACACCTATTATTTCACCAAAAGAATACCTATTATAAAAAGGGTCTGTGCTGTATGTAATATTCTGAGTCTTTTCTTCCTCCATTTAATAAAACTTTTAAAGAGTCATCTAATTTTTAAAAAAGATTTAATTTTGAGGGTCTTGCTTTGGGTACTGGCTCTCGAACTCACAGGATGCATTGAATTCCATTTAATCTTTATCTCTGGAGTCAAACTGGTTCCAGATTGAGGAGAAATTTTGATCATAAACACAGTCTACTTCTCTAGAGATCCCCGCATCCATTACACCTGGGATATTTTCTTTCTCTTATGTACAAGGTAGATTTGCATAAAGGGGATTGGGGGGCTGCTAAGGTGGGATATTGAGTCCCTTGTTTGTCTTGAGTAGGCATCATATGCTGGATTCAGTCTCTGACACAGGAAAATATTGTCTGAACGAATAGGTGGCTAAAATCATCTAGAGCAATAATGACTAATTTGTTTAATTTGTTAGATTTTGCCTGTTGGCATTTTTATTCTCAGGTGAATGGTTGTGTTGTTAAGCAGTGGTGGTTGTTCCCTTTGGGAACTATTAATTCTGTGGCAATGCTAGAAATAGTACTAGCTAACAGTTACAGGTGCTCCAGTGTTTCTAGCCCAGTGCTATGTGCTGTATGTGTAATCGCTCATTGCATCCTTCCCACAACCACACAAAGCTGAAGTAAGTGCTATGGTTACCTTCATTTACAGATGAGAAGTTTGAGTCACAGAGAGGCACTTAAAGTTCTGAATGCATGCTGAATTTGGTCAATGGAGATGGTGGACCAGAAGAAAAAGGAAACTAACATGTATTCAGGTCCTAGAACATGCTTGGCACATTATACAGTGTTTAAACAAAAAGAATACCTAGAGGAAAGAACTCTAAGTCTAAACAGGACCAATAGGGTCCTGAGAAATCAAATTATTTGCTAAATATACTGAGCTGAAAAATGAAAGTAACAGAGAGAAATCCAGGATTCCTCAGAATCCGTTCATCTGAGATCAATGAGGGACCCAATTAACAGCCCCCAGTACCCTGTGTGTAATTTCACATTAACCATAAAGAGAAGAATGAAGCCTCTGGTGTAATGGATTTCGTCTTTATTCAAAATTGCCTATTTTTTATCTTTTCCATTTCAATTGTATTACGAATTGTATTACGAAAATTAATATAATCATGTGAACATTTCTGAACCACATCATTCAATAGAATTGAATCAATAATAAAAACATTTCACCTAGTAGTTTTTGGCATTCTATAGATAATGTTTACATTTATTAACTTTCTGAGAGAATTAACTGAAATAAATAAATCTAACTCGAGATGAAATTTTGAGGGTCTTGCTTTGGGTTTGTGGGGGTGGGCGTCCAGGAGTTGTTCTTGATTTTTACAGCAGACGATGTCTACAATCATACATTTCTCTTCTGTTTGAACCAAATTGTCTATAAAGTTTAACTAAGATTTGTATTAGTTTCCTAGGCTGCTGTAATAAGGTATCACAAGCTAGATGGCTTAAGCAACAGAAGTTTACAGTCTCACAATTCTGGAGTCTGGAAGTCCAAAATCAAGGCGTCAAGAGTTAGCTTCCCTGTGAGGGAAAGATCTCTTAAAGGCCTTTCCCCTTGGCTTGTAGATGGCCATCTTCTCCTTATTGTTTCTCCCGATGCATGTCTATTTCTGTGTCCAGGTTTCCCCTTTTTATAAGAACACCAGTTATATTGGACCAGAGCTCATTCTAATGGCCTCATTTTAACTTGATTCCCTCTGTAAAAACCCAATCTGTAAATAAAGTCACATTTCCAGGTACTGGGTGTTAAGACTCCAACATGTCTTTTTGGGGGCAGGGTCACAATTCAACCCACAACAGAATTTAATCTCAGACTCTTCAGAAATGAGATGTCATGGGGCCCAGGATTCTGGATGCTTATAAAGTATTTTGCTTGGCATTTAATCCTGATGATCACGCTTGGTTGAGAACCAACCTTAGGCTGATGAATGAAAACAAGAAAAATCAACACAGAATGTGCCTGACTCTAGATAGTGTAGCTTGTAATACTGTTGTAATACTGACTGTCTCTCCTGGCTGAGAGGTACACTGCATCTCTCCTACATGTGAGACTCCAGGAAGGAAAAGGACAGCTTGCCAGGTGTCCCCCTCCCAAGTTCCAATCCCCACTGACTGTGGGCGACATCCCTCCGCACTCCGGAGCAGTGCTGGAGTGAGTTTGTATTATAATCAAAGGAGTTCTGCTGGTCTGCTGCTTAAGTAGGAAGGTCTGAATTGGTTTCTCTCCTTCTATTCCTGAGATCCCACACTGTAACAACTAGTTTCCAAACTGCTTATGTTTATCTTTTGAACAGGATATGCTGCACTTCCTCTTTTCTTAGAATGTTTTGCCTTCACATTTTACCTAGTTGGCATGTAAGATAAATGTAATTTTTAAATGTTGTTTCTAAACAACTGCAAAAAAATTACAAAGAATATTTTTATATATGTCTAGTGCATACATGTGAAACTTTAGCAGTGTGAAGTGTGTGCCCATGTAGGATCATTGGGTGGGAGATTATGTGCATATTCAGTAACACATGGGTCAAGAAGTTCTTCGAAGTGCTTGTGCCAATTTAAACTTCCCGAAGAACTATCTGAGAGTACCACTGTTCTACATCTTTAATAATACTTTAAATGTTACCAAAAGTTAAATTTTTAAATTCATATGAGTATTAATTACGTATCTTAATATGTATTTCCTTAAGTATTCATAAAGTTGAGAACGTTTTCATGCTATTAGCCAGTGGTTTTCCTCTTTTGTAAAGTGCTTATTCATACCCTTCACTCATATACCCATGGTATTGTTTCCTTTTTTGGTGTTATTTTATAGATGTTATTTGTAAGTTCTGAATACTAATTCTATAGCAATTAAATATCTAGCATATATATTTTTACGGTGTAGTTTGCACCCTCTCTTTGTTTGTGATTTCTATTACATTGTCGTGTTAATATAACAAAATAGAGAAAAAGAATTTTGATATTCATCTGATCTGCTGATGTGGGACGTGAGGACAGAGGCAGACTCCAGGAGACACCTTTAGTACAGAGATATTCAGGTGCAGATTTATCTGAAATTATTTTCAATGTTCAAGGACATGTGTTTTGTGTAATAAGATTCTGAAAGCTCATAAGGAAAAAGATAACAAAGATCTTTGACGCCAAGGTGGTGGTAAATGTTGCATTGTTATCTCAGCTGATAACACTCTTGATGCTTATTATGGGATGTAGGCTATAATGGC
Source organism: Chlorocebus sabaeus (assembly GCF_047675955.1). Classification (NCBI taxonomy): domain Eukaryota; kingdom Metazoa; phylum Chordata; class Mammalia; order Primates; family Cercopithecidae; genus Chlorocebus; species Chlorocebus sabaeus. Next base: position 55,734,561 of record NC_132906.1, read on the forward strand.
AAGGGAGTGAGCAACTGAGTAAATCAGAAAATGCTAAAATGATTTGGAGATTATTTTTTGCACACATACGTATGCCCACTTGTGCTTTTAGGAAGGAGAGAGGAGGAGACCAGGACAGTGATAGAGATAAGAGAAACCCTTTAGATGTATTTCCAGGAGATTCATGGCCTGCTGTTAGAATGCACAAAGGTATAATTAAGTCAAAAAAAAATCTGCTAAGAATCTGCAACCCGGGAGGATCTCTGTTTATTTTTACTCTAGGACCCAAGGAGCCATAGTTTTTTGTTTGTTTTGTTTTTGTTTTTGTTTGAGATGGAGTCTCGCTTTGTCACCAGGCTGGAGTGCAGTGGGGCGATCTTGGCTCACTGCAACCTCCACCTCCCGGGTTCAAGTGATTCTCCTGCCTCAGCCTCCCGAGTTGCTGGGACTACAGGCACATGTCACCATGCCCAGCTAATTTTTGTATTTTTAGTAGAGATGGGGTTTCCCTGTGTTAGCCAGGATGGTCTTGATCTCTTAACCTCGTGATCCGCCTGCCTTGGCCTCCCAAAGTGCTGGGATTACAGGCGTGAGCCACTGCTCCTGGCCAGAGCCATAATTATGAAAGGTGGGGAATTTCCTAGTAGTGGGATCACAGACATAGATTCCTAAATCCCACAAGCCTGACCTTTCTGAGTAACTGGCGTTCACTTTCCTGGACCAGGTGTCCTGTGTGGAGACCCATCTCTCCCTGGTGATGAACAGGAAAAATCCTGTTTGCTTTTACCTGTGGGCCACTCCTGATGCAGAGTGGTGAGGCTCTACCTTTGAATGTCCTCAATGAAAAACCATGTCAAAACACAACCCAGTAACCTCCATATTCGTGTGAGAGATCAACAGTCTTGGGTGTGTTGATACTTCACAATCTCAGAGTTCTTTTTAACCCATTCATAATGTTGCTGCCAATGTGGATTGTGCCTGTATGACTTTTGCTTTATGAATCTTGGATTATAAGGCCTGCTGACTGCCTTAGGAGATACAGAAATAGGTTGAGATTTAGAGGCAAAGGCTCACAGACCAAGCGCTAAAAACCACAGGATTCAATTGATCATATGTTAGTGTCCCTATTACTGTCATTCTTCCATTTTCCGACCATCCATAGCTGTCAGTCGTTACCCGAAGATACAACCCAGTAGATTCCAATTGGCCAAGAACCAGCCCATGCTTCTTTTTCGTCTCCAGGTCTTTCCACTTTTATTAAGGCAGTTCATTTTAGAGTCTAACTTTTCAAAATTGTCTTAGAGAAGGCAATGTGCAGGTTTTAGTCTTTCAGTTGTTTGTTTTAATGCAAGTAACTAAAAGAAGTACTTCTTTTTTTATATAAAACACATGTCAACACATAGTTTCCTGTTCAAAAAATGGTTTCTGTAGCTATATAGGTATAGGCATAATTATTCTTGTTTTCTAATAATAATGTAACCATCTTATAAAACATTTGAAAACACTCAGTAGGGTGTGAATGGATTCAGAAAGAGGCATACTGTTCTACTTTCTTTATCAACAAGGTAAAAATGTTTTCCTATTTACCCAAGTTTCCAGCTTTTGATAGCTTTTTCTATCTTCCTATCTATTGAATTTCCCCGGAATCTCTGATAAGGCATAAGAGTATATAAAAGAGCCATGAGGTGTAGAAAAAATGCAGCAATGAGAAATAGTGATGTGTAACTAGCAGTATGCTAAATTGTGAGGATTTTTGTGATGTATTTCTGTAACTGTAATATGTTTATCCATCTTGTTTCCTTACACACATTCTAAGGAAGTTAAGAACCGTAATTTATCATGCATTAAGAAAATTGCCCATTGTGCGTACAAAAATAATGTACATGCATTTTCTTGTGTACGTTTTTATCTAACCAATAGAAAAGAACCTAATTTTGAAGGGGATTATATAATTTACAAATAAACTGTATATTAGATTTCCCTAAGGGGTATTTTTGAAAACAAACACTGCTCCACTACAGATCCAGGCACACAGCCCTGAAGATACATTAAAAAAAATTCAGTCTTGGCATAAGTTGTGATGAGCTGTAAATATTGAAAAAAAGTAAAATTTTCAAATATGCTAAATGTAGGAAAAGCATCACTACATTCATATGTAAGGAGAATATGTAAGGTGTTAGGAAAAGAATTAATATGCTCTTTTGAATGTCTTTGAATCAGGAATTGAAGTGGATTATGAATAATCCAGAATATTTACCTAGTAAAGGCAAAAAAGTTTTAGACCCACAGATATCCTTATATTTGGGATCAAATAATGCCCTGCTGATTATACAATGATACCCAGCGCATCTTGTCACTCAAAGGATCAACACAAGGTTCAAAGAAGTCATATCAAGTATATGTTTTTAGAAATTGTGAAATCTAATAAAGCCTGAATTCATTACAGCCTGAATTAGTTACATACTAAAAGTGAGAATAAATTTATAAAACAATTTATATGTGTTTATATTCTGGATGCAATTCACACTTCTATATTCACAACCAATACAGTGATAGGATCTTAAGGTTGTAGATGGATTCTGTGAAACCTGTCTCCCCGACCCCTGCACATGATTCCTAAATCGGGTTCCAATAACATTGATTTGTAAACTATTTCCATAGTCCACTAGTGGCAAATCTGGCATCGTTTGCTTTTTAGTGCTGTCTTTAAAGACATACAGGAGCAAGACACCTCTATGAAATGAGTTGCTACAAGAAGGAAATTTGGAGCTTGAAGAAAAGAAAGGTCTCCAGAAACTATAGCACAGGCAAGACTGAAATTGTTTTAAAAATAGCTCATTCCTTTGGGAGGCCGAGGCGGGCGGATCACAAGGTCAGGAGATCGAGACCATGGTGAAACCCCGTCTCTACTAAAAAATAGAAAAAAATTAGCCGGGCGCAGTGGCGGGCGCCTGTAGTCCCAGCTACTTGGGAGGCTGAGGCAGGAGAATGGCGTGAGCCCGGAAGGCGGAGCTTGCAGTGAGCCGAGATTGCGCCACTGCACTCCAGCCTGGGCGACAGAGTGAGACTCCGTCTCAAAAAAAAAAAAAAAAAAAAAAAAAAAAAAAAAAAAAAAAAAAAAAAAAAAGCTCATTCTTAAAAATTTAATCTCAACTCTGCTTGTGAAATGCTCTTTGGAGCAGTAGAACAAGTAAAAGTCCAGTAAGACCACAAAGGTTCCAGGGAACACCACCAGGAAACTCCAGTGATAATGCCAAGCTTGTTGAACCTTGGCAACTCCCGTGAAGGAGATCCCGGTCTACAGGAAGCTCTACACGTACAATGAGATGGGCTTCACAGCATCTCTTACTCTTCTTGGGGTCCACTGTGGCTTCTAAACTAAGGGTGCACCTGAAGTAAGTTCTGTGTGTATCGTGATAGGGATTAATTTAAAATAAACTCCAGAAGCATTAAAACAACCAGCACAGATGGTTTGTCAATATCCCTGTGAATATCTGATTTTAAAGATTCAATTTCTTTTCTATGTTTACAGGCCATTTTTTAAATCTCAATTCTTCTATTTTTTTTAAAAAATAGCAGGTTTCCTACCTTTGGCATGCAGCATGTTTCTGATTACCTTTTAGTGGGCATGTGCTTAGACATCAAAATTCATTCTATGTGCAGAGCTTCCTGTAGATTGGGATCTCCTTCGCAGAAATGCTGTGTCTCTCCAGGGATGCAGCACACAGGAAGGAGAAGTCACCCACTCGCTATATACATCGCTAATCAGGACTTCAGTAAAATACTGTGTTCACCCTGAGGTCCCATAAATAAGATGTAGCTTCAAAGAATGTATAGTCAGCCATTTAAGAAAAAGAATCCCAGTGAATAAAACCTAGCTTTGTAGCTATTATCTACTGTGGAAGCCTGAAGAAAAATTAAGGATATAAATTATTTTTGATGTTGTTCTCTGTTTACTGAGATAAATATGAGAGGATAATTAAGTCAATGCAATTTAAATAGTAATAGGAGGAAGAATAAGTAAGACTTGGAAATAATATATTTTGTTTAATAGTCATGAAACTCAGGGCTTTCAGTCAAAAAGCCATATTTTTGGAGACTATTTAAGAAATAGCTGCGCCGGGCGCAGTGGCTCATGCCTGTAATCCCAGCATTTTGGGAGGCTGAGACAGGCAAATCACAAGGTCAGGAGATCAAGACCATCCTGGCTAACATGGTGAAATCCCATCTCTACTAAAAATACAAAAATAAAAAATAAAAAATAGCCAGGCATGCTGGCGGGCACCTGTAGTCCCAGCTACTCGGGAGACTGAGGCAGGAGAGTGGCGTGAACCCGGGAGGCGCTTGCAGTGAGCCTAGATTGCACCACTGCACTTCAGCTTGGGTGACAGAGCAAGACTCCCTTTCAAAAAAAAAAAGAAATAGCTGCTCAGCTGACTTTATGGATGTTTTTCATACAGTTATGATCTAAGGAATAGGATAGACGAGATGACCAGAAGTTATTTCCAACCCTGTATGACAAGTAAGGTTTAGGTAGAGGTAACATTTATAAGAAAACATTGTGGAAAATATAAACTTACACAAATGTCCAGCTGGCCCTGGTAACACTCATTAGTATGTTAAATATAAAACAAAATCATGCCTTACTATTGCTGATTTATTTTAATGGGACTACTCATGGATGATATATTACCGTAGAAGGTTACAATGGCCTGCTTTGCATGCAAAATTTAATACACTGTACATTGTCTAGGGAAAATCCAACCACAGTCAATCTCACCTGATTTTCATGTTGACGTTATCGCGTGAGTGGGTACACTGCACCTGCATATTTGAAATGAAGAGGGTTTGCCAAAAGAATCAGTGGATAACTGAACATGCTTTGAACTTTGAGACTGAAAATGTTTTGAATTGTAGTGTTGCTTCTTTTTTTGAAGACTCACATATTCAAGCCAAATCTTAGTGTCATTATTCATTCAACAAGTATTTATTGATATTTACTGTGTAGCAAACACTATTTGTAGCGCTGGAGATTCAATGGTGAACAAACCAGGAAAAAAAAAAAATCCTTATTTTAGACTTATAGCTTAATTGGGAACTTGAATAATTGTGCGAGAAAATACACCCAATAAATAAGTAAACTAATAACATTTAATAACATTTTAGAATGAAGGAAATAAACAAGGAGATTTGATAGAGAACAATTGGGTGGGATTGAGATAGATGGAGTCAGAGGTTACCAGATAATATGGATATGTCTGGCCTAGACCAGAAATCAGAAGGGGTAGATTTTCACCCAACTTCTGCCACCAATCCAGCTGACTGGCCTTAGAAAAGGGACATCTGTAGACTGAGATGGTCATTTAGACTACGTAATTCCAGGAGCTTTTTACAGCCTATGGTAGGCAGAATGGACCCTCTAAAGTAGCAGTCCGCAATCTTTTTGGCACCAAGGATCAGTTTCATGGGAGACAGTTTTTCCACGGACCAGGAGAGGAGGAATGGTTTCAAGATGATTCAAACACATCCCACTTTTTGTGTACTTTATTTCTATTACTATCACACTGCAACATATAATGAAATAATTATACAACTTGTCACAATGTAGAATCAGTGGTAGCCCTGAGCTTATTTTCCTGCAACTAGATGGTCGCCTCTGTGGGTGATAGGAGACAGTGACAGATCATCAGGTATTAGATTCTCATAAGGAGCACACAACCTAGATGCCTCGCATGCACAGTTCACAACAGGGTTCACGCTCCTATGAGAATCTAATGCCAGGGCAGATCTGACAGGAGGTGGAGCTCAGGCAGTAACGCTCACTTACCTGCCACCTACTGTGTGGCCAAGTTCCTCTTTTGTTTTTGGAGGCAGGGTCTTGCTCTGTCACTCAGGCTGGAGTGCAGTGGTGCAATCTCAGCTGGCTGCAACCTCCAACCCCCTGGGCTCAAGTGGTCCTCCCACCTCAGCCTCCCCAGTAGGTGGGACCACAGGGACGTGCCACCACCCAGCTATAAATAAACTGGCATGCCACCACCCAGCTGTAAATAAAGCACACAATAAATGTAATGTGCTTTTTTGTATTTTTAGTAGAGACAGGGTTTGGCCATGTTGCCCAGGCTGATCTCAAACTGCTGAGCTCAAGCGATCCACTTGCCTTGGTCTCCCAAAGTACCAGAATTACAGGCATGAGCCACTATGCCTGGCTGCTGCCCGGTTCCTAACAGGCCAAGGACCGGCACCAGTCCTTGGTCAAGGGTTGGGGACCCTTCCTCTAAAGACTTCACATTCTAATCCTCAAAACCTGTGAATGTATTATGTTACATGGCAGAAGCAACTTTGCAGATCTGAGAATGGGGTGATTGTTCTGGATTACCTAATCTAATCATGTGTCCTTAAAAGCAGAAAATGTTCTCTTCCGATTGCAGAAGAGAGATGCAGCAGAGAAATGCCACAGAAAGGGGAGCTGGAGAGAATCAAAGCATGAGAGGAATTCAACCTGCTGTCGCTGGAAGGGGTCCAGATGGAACGCGAGAGAAGAAACGTGCGTAGCATCTAGGAGCAAAGACTTGCCCCTGGCTGACAGTTAGTAAGGAAGTGGGAACCTCAGTGCTGCAGCCTCAAAGAATTGACTTTAACCCACAGCCCGAGTGTGCTTGGAAGCAGATGCATTCACAGATCTTCCAGAAGGGAATAGAGCCCCGTTGACACCTTGATTTTAACCGTATGAGATCCTAAGCAGGGAATCCAGATATGACGCGCTGTGAGATAATACATGGGCATTGTTTTAAGCTGCTAAATTTGTGGTGATTTCCTATGACAGCAATTTAAAAAACTGATACAAAGCCAGTAACCCAAATCCTGTAGTCTTCCATCCTTCACAATTTCCTACTGGCACCTACAAGCACTCAGCAAAAATTCCAAACAATTTTTATCTCCAAAGTGTGGATTGACCCCATCTTCTCATCTCCCCAGAATTCTACTTTATCTATCATCTGGACCATCCCAAACTGTACCCCTGTTTTGTTCTGACTTTTGACTCTCAATCTGTTCTCCAAACCGTAGCCAATTATTTACTTAAAATATATATATATATAATCATGACATTTCTTTGCACACAATCTTTCAGTGTTTCCACATAAGCAACAGATTCCAGTTCAGCCGCACTTTAAAGCAAAGACATCCATGACACAGATCCTATCTCCCTGTCCAGCCTTTTATAGTACTCTCTGCCTTTCTCTTTATGGGCCTATATGGAGAATTGTAACTTCCCTTCAGTACCACTCCTAGACCCAGGCATGCAGGGTATCTGTGCTGAGCTTGGATCTTCAGAGGCCTCAGCTCTGGTGCTGCCTGGTCTTCCCACAGGTGAGGAATCTATGTAGCTGAGCAGAAATCACCTGTAGCCCAAGTTTCCTTCTTGTGGACTGTGCCTCAGATGTTTGGTATCCCGATTTCCCTGGACAAAGGGCCCAAAACCCTTCCCAAAGCTGGCATGGGTTAATTTTCTGAGTTTATGTTCTGAAGGATAGCACCTGCCTCTGGGGAGGGGTGAGGTAGGCTGGGAGGCAAATGTTAGCAGCGTTGCCAAAAAGAAGGGGGTGGACTGTGGAACGAGGGGTAAGAAAACAGGAAGATGGGTGTCAGTCTGTTTAGGGGGTCCTGTCACAAAATACCACAGACCGGGTGACTTAAATCACAGCAATTTATTTCTAACAGTTCTGGAGATTGCTAAAACCTAGATCAAGGTACCAGCAGATCCGGTGTCTGGTAAGAACTTTCTTCCTGGTTTCCTCACATGGTGATGTGGGTTGGGGAGGTGGGCAGAATACTAAAATAAGGGTGTTAATCCTATCATAAGGGTTCTACCCTGATGACCCAATTACCTCCCAGAGACCCCATCCCAGATATCATTATACTAAGAATTAGAGTTTCTGCATATGAGTTTTGGAGGGACTCAAACTTTCAGCCCATAGCAGTGGACCACGGGTTAAGGGTTGTCTCTCCTTACCATCACATTTCTAGCCTGGAATTCCAATAAATTCCATAATTCCAAATTAGAACCCAGCCTTCCAGGATGTTATGAAGATATATTTGTCAAGGTAGGAGCATAAAACTTGTTTTACATAGCAGGTGGTTATCTTGATTTATAGCATCTAACTATTTAGATGTAAGATATGCTACCTCCATTTGCGCTTTTACCGGTCTCCACAGATGGTGGGGGTATGTCTCCCCCACATACCATGTCTTCATGTTGTTTCTTCCTGTTCTTCTCGCTTTGTGAAAAGGTCTGCCCACCATTCTTCACCTGGCCAACTCTCTCACATGGCTCAGGACTCAGGTTAGTGGCGGCCTCCTCCAGGAAGCCTTCAATGATTCTCCAGTGCCCCCTCCATTTAACATGCATGTATGTGAAATTATTAAAACACTCCTACACTGTAAGACAAAGAACAGAGACAACATTTTATCCATTTTGTTCACCACCATGGTGTCTGGTGCATGGTGTGAGTTTAATTAAAGTTTATTGAACTGAATACTGAAAGCAAATGGTAAATGCTTCATTCAGAATATATTCCACAAGCATTTAAGGAATAATAGCACAAAGTGAAGAAGAAAATTACTGGGGGTGGGAGAGGACAGATGTGGCAGATTCCTTGTTCCAGGTCACACAATAGTAATAATCATTGCCATTTCTCGAACACTAACCATTTGCCAGAAACAGCACTAAGTATTTCACATGGGTTACATTTAATCCTGCCAACCCCAAGAGGTAGAAACTATTATTATCTTCATTTTATAAATGAGAAAACTGAGGTTTACATAGGTTAAGCGATTTGCCTAAAGACTCAAAGCCAGAAAGGGCTCCAAAGCCTCTGCTTTGACTATGGGAGCATGCTGCTTCCTGACACCTCCCATGCACAAAAAAGGGAGCTAGACCCATTGTCCTTTTCTTTTTTTTGAGAAGATACAAATGGTAATTCTCAAGGGTCTGAGTAAATGTTAGTTGAAAGTTAATTGCATGTGCTTCAGAAATAAATGTGGGAACATCTGAAATGTGTAAATAACAATACGATTGCAAAGTAAGAAGGACCATTTGGATTACAATAAGGAAACGATAATGTCCTCTGCGGACAGTGAGCTGGGGGTGTGTCCCAAAGGAAGTTGGGAGGTCTTGTCTGGAGGCCCTCGTTGCAGTGGACTGGAAAGTTCTTAACACAGGATGTGAGAAGGGAATGTATGGGGGCTGAATTGGTCTTCAAATCCAAAATGTAATACCAACACACGTTTTACATTAAAATATTTAAAGATATAAACTGTTCTTCCCAACAGTTTCTCATTTAAAAGAGGAGTTGCAGCATTTCCTCAAATGTTATTTAAGGCCGTTTTACATGCCACCTAATTGGACTGAATTATTATTTTTTAAGTTGAATTCAGGAAAGCAACTCTTTTGCCATTTGTTAAAACTACATTCAAGCCAAATAAGCAGTAAGATTATAGCAGGAAAAAAAGAAACAAACCTCACCCACAAACTCTTTTGTACAAGAAATGTCTCTATTTTCTTATGACTGAACTTTATTTTCATTTCCTATTTGGCCAAATGGTTGGAAATTTGATCTCAGTCAAGACAATGTGGTCTCCTACCCCCACTTTCAGCTACTCCTTCCTTTCCTCGGGATTAGGTCTAAATATAGGGTGGCTTACGGAGTGCGGAGGCATGGGCAGGGGCTGAAGGGACGGCTGGCATCCACACCTGCAGGACTTACGGTGATTGTTGTAGGCCCCAGCTGCCTCCCTCTTCAGCCACAGCCTCAGCCTCCTTCTGGCTCCTCCGCTTTTGTGCCATGTCCATACTTCTTGGGTGTGTGACATCATTCCATTGCTTCTGTGCCAAGGAGTAGGACTGAGAACTTGATGAAGCTGTCTGGGGCCGTCTGCCCAGCCCTGCTTCTGCTCCCTGCCATGAAGGCTGGGGATGCTGAAGGCTCCCTCTGTCTCCAAGGGATGGGGACTCGGATCCTCTTTGCTCCTGGACCTTCCAACTTCATCCGGAGTTCTATGGTGCCCTCTCCCCCAAGGTGTTTGGCTAAGAAGAAGCAGGTCACTGGCTCCCTTCTCAGAAACCAACAGTGTCTAAATTCTCCATCTGCCTTTTGAACTTCTCCTTCTTCATCCCAGATAATCTTTCTCCAGCCTGAGGCAGGAAGCCTTGCTCTTATATCATCAGGCATCGTTTCAAATCTCTTGTTTCATTCCAGGATCTAAGCTTATGAAACACCAAAGCCAGGAATAGACTCCTTTGACTTTGCAATTTTTTCTCTCCCTTGACAGCATGTATAAAAAATTCCTTGCCTTGGCTCAAGGGGCATCCATGGGGTGGAAGAAAGGGGATACAACAAAACTTATAAAACACTGCCACTACCATAGCTCAGAGAAAAGCACCAGATGAGGAATCAGGAGATTGGGAGTTTGCCATGTGATCATGTTACAGTAGGCAGCTAGTCAGACATGAGCAGGACAGAAGAGCCTCCCCCGACCCCACCAGGAACGTCAGGCAACCATCAGGAGATGGCCAGGAGGTTTTAAAATTCTCTCTCTAAAATCATGATGGGTTGCAGCCAGAGCCATGAAAAGACCGTCTCCCAATAGATAGAAAACACCTGAAGCTGGTGATCAGCAGCTTCCCGATAAGATCTCAGGAGTTGGGCAGGTGGACTCAGGCATGCACACTAAGAGGTGTCCACTCACCCAACTGAGGCAAAATGGCCTCAGAGCTTAACTGGTATATGATGGTATTTAAATGGTATATTAACTGGTATACTTCCTTTAGGAACACTGGACTGGTAAGGGAAAACGCCTGAAGTGAGCATGCATACAACTTCACTAAACACACTGCACACACAGGCCCTCCCAAGCACCAGCAGGCCACTGCACATGCAGACAGCCAAGGGAAAGAATCAGGAGAGAAGGGCTGCAACCCCCTCAGGAAGCATGCCAATGTGTAAAACCCCAAGTCCAAGGTCACACTGTGCCCTTGACCTCTCAAGTCTGCCACTTGGCCCTCTTCCAAGTATATATATTTTTTCACTCTTGCTCTAAAGCTTTTTAATAAACTTCTCCTCCTGCCCTAAAATTTGCCTCAGTCTCTCACTCTGCTTTCTGCACTTCAGTTAAATTATTTCTTCTGAGGAGGCAAGAACTGAGGTTGCTCTAGACCCATACGGATTTGCCACCGCTAGCAATCATGGCCAAGTCATTTCCTCTCAGGAACTTGGTTTCTTCATCTATATGATTGGAGGTAAGAGTAGGCATTTTCCATCTTTTTTTTTTTTTTTTTGGCTCTAGAAATACTACTTTATCTGATTTTTAAAGAAGATTTCCATCCAGCTCTGGTGACTCTGAAACTCTGTGACCATATACGCATGAGAAATAACATGCGGCACCATGATTTACTCTCCACTCCACGCATTTACGGATCACAAAAATAAGATCCCTTGTAACCAAGTTCAGAATTATTTAATTGAGTTTAATATCTAATTTTCATAGCTCCAAAAGTCATATATGTAATGAATATGTCTCATGTCATTTAAAAGTTGTTCTCTAAAATTTGTGACTTGAAATATATAGGATTCTTATCACTCTCTTTTAATGTGTTCTAATTAGTAATAATATTTCTTACTTACTTTATGGATTTTTTAGTTTTGTTGTTATTAGAACTGAGGAAAAAAATTGACAAGGTTAATGAGTACCTGATAGGTGTTTTACAAAATAATTAAAATTATATTCTTACAAAAATTTGTAAAGTAGCTTATTTTTAGAAATTGTGGGCTGTTTTAAATAAGGTTTTCAATTTTAAAAATAAATGACTTATAACAAAACTTCATCAGGCAAAGTCAAGTGTTCTTTTGACAATTTATTCCAAAATTCAGAGAAATAAACACTCACTAAATAATATAATAGAAGAATAATGTCTGACTTCAAGGTCACCAGGAGAAGTAGAAATGAAGTTACAAATATCACACAATGCTTTAAATCAGTGTGGCAGAAGGTCTATTTATGGCACCTGCTGGCTCCCTTGTTATTATTTTTTTCTTGCTAACATAGTTGATATGTTATATATAGCATACATGCTATAAAACACCAAGCCCATGTTTTCAGTTTTCAGACAGTATAAAGAGAAAATTCAAATGAGAATCTAATTTCAGCTTTGAGGCCAGTTACTCTTGTGACTTTGAGGAAGTCCTTTAACTCTGTTTGTATTGAGTTTAAGAAAGGTGACTTCTAAGAGTTCTGCCAGCCTTAAAATTATTTGATTCTGTACATTTTTCCTTAGCTCTAAAATAGGGGCAATAATATTGGTACTATCTCACAGTGTTGATAGGAGAATTAAGTTCTTTTATTCAATAGAGTCTGTAATTTTGCATTTGTGTAATTATTTGCTTCATGCCTACCACCCCAGCAGGCTGTCAGCTCCATGGGGATAGGGAGAGTGTCCGTCTGATGCACTGCTCTATTTCTAGTACCTAGCACAGTGCCAGGCGCTGGTGAATGAGAATAATCAACCTAAGTATTCATTTATAGGGCATTGAAAACCGGCGAGCCTCGACCCAGCTTCCTCCGAAAAAAGTTATAGAAACGTGGCCATGTTTTGTATCAGCCATTGATAAAAACCCAAACTCTTTTTCTCAAAGAGAAATAGCATAAGTTAGTACTGCTCCAAGTATGGCCCACAGAAAAGCCACAACAGCGTCAACTGAGATCTGCTCAGAAATGCAGGTTGGGCACCCTGGTTCATACCTGTCATCCTAGCACATTGGGAGGCTGAGGTAGGAGGATCGCTTGAGCTGAGGAGTTTAAGACCAGCCTGGGCAACACAGTGAGGCCTCATCTCTACTTAAAATAAAAAAAAATTGGCTGGATGTGGTGGTGCATGTCTGTATTCCCAGCTACTCAGAAGGCTGAGGAGGGAGGATCACTTGAGGCTGGGAGGTCAAGGCTGCAGTGAGCCATGATTACTCCACTGCACTCCAGTCTGGGCGACAGAGTAAGACCCTGTTTCAAAAAACAAAAACAAAAATAAATGTAAATTGTCTTTTCCTATCTCAGAAGTACTAAAAGAAACTCTAGGGGTGGGGCTAGCACTCTGTGTAAATGTTTACAAGCCCTCTCAGTGATTATGATGTGCACTCAAGTTTTTGAACCACTGTCTCGAACAATCTACTTATCTTCTTTGCATACATATTATTTTACTTCTCTCAGTCCCAAATTAAGTTCTCTAGCTTCAGCTTAGAAAATAATAACAATTACATCAACAACAACAATAATAATAGCTAATACTTTTTGAGTACCTTCCTAGGCTCCAGGCCTTGATTGTAATGTTTAAGTCCCACACAAACTTATTGGGGTAACAAACATTATTCTTTCTATTTTATATATTACAAAACCAAGATTTTATTAAATTTTCCCATGGTCAATAAACTAGTGCTTCAAATCTCAGTAGCCTGGTACTACAACTGGGCTTTTAACTACTACATAATACAGATTCTATGCTCAGCTCCTGGCTGAAGTTCTACCTGCTCCTTTATATTTTGAATCCCAGCTATATAATGAGGGGCACGTGTGAGCAAGTCTACAAAGCTGACCTGACTGCATTCATGTGAAGAGTGAAACACCTTCCCAGAAGATGAGCCATTTGATGTCATGCCTGACATCAAAGTCAGATTTTTCGTTAAGAATTATCTTTGGATCTTTTCTCATGAAAAGATGAAATTGTTTAGTGTTGTCTATATAAACTTCAATGAGTGCCAAAACCTGATTATTTTCAGTTTGGCAGACTTAATACTAATCAGTCATTTCTGGAAACACTCAGACAATAGTATCCATTGTTTCTCGAGATTTATTTTCTCCTTCATCAACCTCAAAAGAGAACTTAGAAAATGGAAGAAAGGAGTAAGTTGAGATGGGATGCAAGAGGAGAGGGGGAAGCGAAGAATGTGTGAGAGGAGAAGAAAAAAGTCAGAGATTGATGTTTTATCCTGCCTTCCATCATTGGTGTAGGAAGTGTCACTGTGAGGAATCACGAGTAGGGAGGTAGGCTGAGAACTACCTGGTCAGGGTATCATGGCAATGAGTGAAGCAGAGTGTGAAGGTTGCCTGAAACTGTATGTGTGGACCTAGGGACAACTTAGGACTTACCTACTATACCTGGTGTAGGAAATCAGAGGCTAAATCAGGTGCATGTGCCTAGCATGACTGATAATGAAAAAGAATCAATGAAGGCAGCAGACAGATTGTGGTCAGAGGTCAGAGGCAACAGCTAATAGAGCTCCTAAAGAGAAGTTGTGCTAATGGAGTTGGCCGCCATGGGCTTTCAAAGAAGGCTGTCCTGGGGACTTGCCTTTTCAACACCAGTCAAGGTGGTTTCTTTTAGGGGCCCAGCCAGCAGCAGTGAGAAAGCAACTACTATTGACTGAGTGCCTACCATGCCAGGCAGTTTGCTACTCATTTTATGGGCACCAATCCAGTTGAACTTCCCAAAACATCTAGAAAGTGGTATTATATTCCCCATTTTACGCAAGAGGACACCAATGTTCCACAATATTAATTAACTTGTCTAAGAGCATCAATTGGTAAGTAGCAGAGCCATTCAACTTTTTCTGGTTGTTGTTGTTTTTTTTTCTATTGGACTCTACCTCTTAGAATGGTGGGAGGGAGAAAGGAGAAGAGGGAATTTTAGGAAACAGTGCCAGCTATTAAGGCTAAATGGGAAACCCTTGAGTGAGACTGGACTTCTCCCCAGTTATTTGAGTTACTGCTCTTTCAAGTTATATTTTTGGGAGCTTGATTAGGTCCCTGGTTGAAGTAATCAAAAAAGTAGCCCATGAATTCAAAACATTAGGCTTCATCAGTATATATGAAGGAATCCTCTTTTGTTTATAAAACTGATCAGTGTTTCCCAAGATCAGTCTTGGGGGTAAAAATGAGACTATACAGTTGGTATAAATAACTCTTGGCTATGTACAGTGGATCACAACTGTAATCCCAGCACTTTGGGAGGCCGAAGCAGGCAGATCACTTGAGGTCAGGAGTTCAAGACCAGCCTGACAACTTAGCAAAATCCCATCTCTACTAAAAATACAAAAATTAGCTGGGTGTGGTGGCAGGCACCTTTAATCCCAGCTACTTGGGAGGCTGAGGTAGGAGAATCACTTGAACCTGGGAGGCAGAGGTTGCAGTAGCATCACTGCACTCTAGCCTGGGTGACAGACAGAGACTCTCTCTCAAAAACAAACAAACAAACAAAAAAACAAAAAAACTTTTGACTGTCATACTATTCATGTACTGTTATAAACCTTACTATAGTTTGAATGTTTGTCCTCTAAATCTCATGTTGAAATTTGATCCCCAGTGTTGGAGGTGGGGCCTGGTGGGAGGGGTTTGGGTCATGAGGGTGGATGCCTCATGAATGTCTTGGTGATGTTCTCGTGGCAATGAGTTCTCACTTTATTGGTTCACATGAGCTGGTTGTTCAAAAGGGCCTGGCAACTTCCTCCTCTCTCTCTCCCTCTCTTATCATGTGATCTCTGTATGCACCAGCTTCCCTTTGCCTTCTACCATGAATGGAAGCAGCCTGAGGGCCTCACAAGAAGCCAAGCAGATGCCGGCACCATGCTTCTTGTACAACCTGTGGAACTGTGAGCCAAATAAACCTCTTTTTAAATAAATTGCCCAGCCACAGGTATTCCTTTATAGCAACACAGATGGACTAAGACAAGCTTCCTCAAAGCCACCTCCAATAATTTTAAGGAGCCTACAAGGGTGTCTTATAGGGATTAACAAGTCTTCTCAGCTAGGATATGGCATCTCCCATTTTCTCTCTTTCATGCTTCTGGCAATGTCAGCTGCTGGGTCCTCTCAGCACTACTACTAGCAGAGTTGTCTGAAGCTATTTCATTGTTCTTCACTTTGCCCGCTACCCCTAAACTCAGCAGAGACTCAGCTTTACCCCAATAATAGAAGGAAAGGCTAGAATCACATCCTCTGTCAGAATTAGGGAACAATGAAATCAAAGAAAATAAACAGTAACAACTAACAGGAAGCAAAATTAAAAAGCACATGTTTGCTTCCAGTGTCCAAGACCAAGTTGGTCTGGGCTGGGCAGAAGCAGAAGTCTTGACTTGACTTCCAAATGGGAGCAAGAGAAGACCCCAACAGAGAGGAAGCCAGAATGAAAGCCAGATCATAAGAGCCTGCACCCTCACACAAGTGAGCAGGCCTGGCCCTCACCTGGAAGGAATAGAGACAAGAAGGATGTCTGGATGTGTTTGGCAATGCTTGTCCCTTAGAAGATATATTCTACTCAATGCCTTGTGATTAGGCAGATCCAAACCAAAATTTCTCCTTTATAGAGGTAGAATATAGGAAGAAAGAAGGCAGAGATGACTTCCATTTCTCGGAGTCAAAATACATGTTCCCAACTTCAAGTAAGATCAATGAAGAATATCCATGGAAAAACGAAAGGTAAAGAAATTGGGACAAACATAAAACTTACCTCCAGTATTTTCTGTTATCCTCTAACTGTTCTCTGTATTCAAAAAATTACTATGCTAGACTCCTCTATCAGAAAAGTTGTTAGCTAAGAAAGCTCTGGTTTTGAGTAAAGATGTATGCCCTGAGGGGAACTGATGGGATTCAGGATATATACAACATACCAGAAAAAACATGTAACAAGTCTCCAGCTCACTCCACCCCATTACTCTTCCACTAAATACTGACTGGAGGGAAGGAGTCAAATTGGAAAGGAAAGGAGAAAAATTTAGACACTGGTTGGTCCCTGAAAAGGACCTGAGTTCTATCCCATTCCACTTATGAGGCACACGAGGAATGACAGAGACTTCAGAAGGATTTTGGAAAACCTAGAAAAGAGACCTGAGCTCCATTTTATAGGTTTTCTCCAGAAGATGTCTCTGAACTCTAGAAATGGCTTCCTCCTGTGTGTGGGCAGTTAGGGTCTTAGCTTCACTGTACCCCACACCCCACCATGGCTTGGAAGAAGTTGCTTGGTTCCAGGAACAGCACACATGTGCCTCTCTGGGCCAGTGGAAGAGAGGACCCTGCGGAAAGGGGCCTGTGTAGACCAATGATAAGAGAACCAGAGGGAACAACTGATACCTCAGGGAATATAACCTTCAATAGATGATCAATACTCAGTCCTCATTTACTCAAATTGCCGACATCATTGATTACAGCTTGGCATTTTCTTCTTCTTCCTTCTTTCTTCTTCTCTCTCTTTTTTTTAGATGGAGTCTTGCTCTGTCGCCCAGGCTGGAGTGCAGTGGTGTGGTCTCAGTTCACTGCAACTTCTGCCTGCCGGGTTCAAGCAATTCTCCCACCTCAGCCTCCTGAATAATTGGGACTACAGGGTGTGAGCCACCACAACTGGCAAATTTTTTGTATTTTTGGTAGAGATGGGATTTCACTATGTTGGCCAGGCTGGTCTCGAACTCCTGACCTCAGGTGATCCGCCCGCCTCAGCCTCCCAAAGTGCTGGGATTATAGGTGTGAGACACCACGCCCAGCCCCTTTCTTCTTTGAGGTACTTTCTTTACCGGGTTTCTAGTTCTCCACATGTTCTGGTTCTCCTCATACTTCCCTGATCTCATCTTCTCAGTCTGAAAAGGTTCTCAGTCATGAAAACTTCCCCTTCTCTTCTATCTAGAAAGCCCCAGGACTCAGTCTTCCCCTTTCTTCTCTTGTCTAGCTGGATATTTACACTTATTCTTATGTACTCAGCCATTTGTATGGCTCAAATGTCACCATATCAGAGAGGGCTCTGTAAACTCACCTATCTGAAATAGTAGCCCCTGCCTGAATTCCCCTGTCTCCATACACTCTGAGCTATTTTTCTTTTCATCCATACATACACATTTAATTTTGTGGGCACATGGTAGATGTATATATATTTATGGATTACATGAGATATTTTGATACATGCAAGCAATGCATAATAATCACATTAGGGTAAATAGGGTATCCATCCTCTCAAGCATTTATCCTTTGTTACACACAATCCATTTATACTATTTTAGTTATTTTAAAATGTACAATTATTTTTGACTGCAGTCACCCTGTTGCACTAGCAAATGCTAGGTCTTCTCATTCTAACTACTTTTAGTACCCACTAACCATCCCCACATCCCCTACACTCCTACTAATTTTCCCAGCCTCTGATAATCATCCTTCTACTCTTTATCTCCATGAGTTCAATTGTTTCGATTCTTAGATTCCATAAGCAAGAATATGCAATGTTTGTCTTTCTGTGCCTGGCTTACTTCACTTAACATAATGACCTCCAGGTCCATCCATGTTGTTGCAGATGGCAGGATCTCATTCTTTTTTATGGCTGAATAGTACTCCATTGTGTATATAGTGAGCTATTTTTCTTCATAGCATTTCTTACCACCTAATAGCATGTACATATATATTTACATATGTAAAATATATATATATATATATTTCTGTGAAAGCACAAATTTTGTTTGTTTATTGCTATAGATCAGGACCTAAAATGGTGCCTGTCACATTATAAGTGCTTAATGAATATTTCTTGAGTGAATAAATGAAGGAATTATGTCAGAGGACCCAAACCCTTCTCCTCTGAATTCTGGAAAAAAAAAAGATGGAATCCAAGATAGACTACAACTGATTTCCCACTATTCCTGGTAAAAAGGAACTTATATTAGAATTAAAACCAAGAAAGATCTCTGGCAAATGTGAGGTTGTGGCTTTCTAATCACAAAGAAAATTAAAGCTTAGTTGAGAGACATTTCTATAATACCGAATACTTCCCAACTTTTTGCTTTTTAAGTTCTAATAACCTATTCCCAAAAGCTTTCATCTGAATAGTGGCTAATTCTAAAATAAAACTGGGTAGTGGGAGGAGGGAGGAATCCCATAGAGACTTGTCGATTTTCTGATGAAGATACATAGTTTGAAAAATGCTTAATGATTTTTGAGACATCTTGCTACACTGCCTGAGGACAGTGGTTTCAGTGTTGTAAGATATCAGGTTAAAAAAAAAGGCACAATTAAAATATTTCAAAGTGTACAAGAAAAAAGAGAAAAAGAAATAGATGCTGGTTTTATAAAAATAAAATTAGCCTGTAATCCCAGCAATTTGGAAGGCTGAGGCAGAAGGACTGCTTGAGCCCAGGAGTTCAAGACCAGCCTGAGCAACATAGTGGGATATCATCTCTCCAAAAATAAAAAAAAGCCGGATATGGCGGCACACACTTGTAATCTAGGTACGTGGGAGGACAAGGCTGAGGCAGGAGAACCACTTGAGCCTGGGAGGCTGCAATGAGCTATGATTGCACCACTGCACTCCAGACTGGGCAACAGAGTGAGACCCTATTTCAGAAAACAAAAGAAGAAGAAAATTATTATGGCACTGAACAAGAAGTTTCATATAATGGAGAATTACTTCCTTTACGAAATGGTTTTAAGAAGAAAAAAGGAAAAAAGCATCATCAGTACTAGTCTGTTATTGTACTACTATAAAGAAATACCTGAGACTGGGTAATTTATAAATAGGTTTAATTGGCTTATGGTTCTGTAGGCTGTACAGGAAACACAATGCTGGCATCTGCTTGGCTTCTGGGGAGGCCTCAGGAAACTTACAATCATGGTGGAAGGTGAAGGGGGAGTTACCACTTCACATGGCCATAGCAGAAAGAAGAGAGGGAGGGGACAGGTGCTATACACTTTTAAACCAGATATCATGAGAATTCACTCACCATCATGAGAACAGCACCAAGGGGATGGTGCTAAACCACTCATGAAGGATCCACCCCCCATGATTCAATCACCTCCCACTAGGATCCAACTCCAACAGAGGATTGCAATTGAACATGAGATTGGGGTGAGGACACAGATCCAAATCATATCAGCATCAAAAGAAGGTGGAAGTAAGAATAAATAAAGTCCATATATGGGTAAAGTTTTAATATACAAAATCTTATTTAATTTTAGCATGATGATAAAAGAATAAAGAAGAAATGTACATCTTCACATAATAGGTATTTATTCATCATCTACTCAGGCTTAACAGTGGGACCAGTGCTGAGGAAACTGAGGTGCCCTCAGAGGGGTAACAATCTCACTGGGAAGGCAGACAGGTCCACAGATAATGACAATATAATATTGGGCATATATATTTATGTATGTGTGTGTGTATGCACACAGTCAGTAGTATCCACCCAGCCTTGGGAAGAAATGGATCTTCAACTTACCAGCAGAAGCTTCCCTGAAGTTAGAATACCTGGGGACAAGGAGAAGTAGCCCAACAAGAAAGGGGTGGTTAACATATTAGGCTGTGGATGGAGAAAAGTGGTTCACAGTACTCAACTTGGCACAAAGACCCTTTGACAAGAGAAAGTAAATTATTTGGTAGCAGAAATGTCAGTAGAGGAGCAGGCTCCTGGCCAGTCTGACACCACGGCTGAATTTCTCCTGCTGGCTGCCTGACTGCCTCCCACACCCTCAGTTGCTCTGTTTGATGACCAATGGGAAAAAGAGGGACATGTCCAGTCTTCTGACATGAGCAGTGTTGTTGGGGTTGGCGAGGTGAAGGGTTACAAAAAGACAGAAGGAATTAGTAGGAACAGATAGATATTGGTTGTACAATCTATTTTGGATTCCTGGGGACTGGATGTGACATGTGACTTCAAGGGATGGAGGTTTAGGGGAAATCATGGGGCCCACCTAAATAAGAAAGGTAGTGTGGATACTTACCATGGGTCAAGCCAGGAAGTGCTTTTGTTAGGCAAACTGAGGTTTTCTATGCAGAGGGCCTAAAGCTGCGGTAGTGTGGGAATATTAGATACTCTCAGTGGGTGTGGCATCCCCCCTCTCAGAGTGGGAAATGTAGGAGTGGACACAGTTGCCCACTCGGCTCCCGACTCTGGGCTTCCTGGATCCTCCTCCAAACCATTCTGAGAGCAATGCCTGGGAAACGTGCAGAAAAGGACCCTTTCATGGACATCCCCTCTTTGTATCTTGGGCAGGTTATGTCACTATGCAATAATGTTTAAATATACATGAATGTGTATTTGAATGGCTGCGACTCACAAGATTAAGAATCAGTTAAATCTAAGCAAGTTTATCACAATGAGGGACAATAATATTGCAACTGGAATAATGGAGGAAGTATATAGTTCCTGGGAGTCCACTTTAAAGGGGAGGAAGACACAAAGAGAATTGGGAAAATAGAAACAAACCAATGGAAACCTAATTGGGGGGGGGGGGGACTTGGGAGTTACAGTAGAAAATAGGGCATGTGTCTGGGCCCTATTACACGTGTGTAATCAGACTTGTAATGCCAGCACTTTAGGAGGCTGAAGGAGAGGGAATGCTTGAGTCCAGAAGTTCGAGACCATCCTAGGCAACATAGCAAGACCCCATCTCTACAAAAATTAGCCGGGCATGGTCATGCACTCCTATAATCCTAACTACTCAGGAGGATTGCTGGAGCCCAGGAATCTGAGGCTGCAGTGAGCTATGATCACACCACTGCAATCCAGACTCGGTGACAGAGTGAGACCTTATCTATAAAAAAAGAAAAGAAAGTAGGGCAAGTCCATCAAGCCTTTTCTGCCACCATATGTCCACCAGGACATGTTTTATGGCCCTACAGAGTGAGAGGCAAACAGAAGCAAGTTTTTGTGCTTACAATAGAAGAAGGAGGATTTGGAATGATGTGTATATAGAATTGTTTTATAGTTTAATGAGCCTCTCTTTCAGCTTTGAGGAAATAATGACAATTGTGTAGTGATAGTGGAGAAGATTTTTTCATGCATAAGAGCAAGATGTGAAAAAAGATACTAACTACCCTACTTCTCTGCCTTTGCTCTTTGAAACCCTTATCTCCAGGCAAAACCCCTCTCCTGAATCCATACCCACAGAACCAGCCGTGACCAGAGACTTCCATCTGGATGTCACACAGCATGATACAATCCATAATCATCTCATTATTTTCTTGCTCAGCCTTATAGCTCTTTTCCTGTGTTTCCTCCCAGAAAATACCACGATTACCTAGTTGTGTAGGCTGGAAATATAAAAACTATTGCTGTCCGACCTGTTCAATCACCACAGCCAGTCAACATTCAAGTGCTTTTCAACAGTCATTTAATGCTTATACCAGACCTAGAGAGTTTATCATTTTATACCTATTTTAAACATGAAAAAATTGAGGTTGAGAAAGGTTCAAGGTTCAAGTTACATAAGTAAGGATGGCTAAGCTAGTTAAGATAAATGAATCACAGCCAAAAAAAAAAAAAAAAAAAAGAAGAAGTCCTGTAAATGACTTTCAAAGCCCTCTAAGAAACAGCCCCTGGACACCACTCATAGCTTGTCTCCTATGTCTTTCACCCTCCTCCTCCCTGTTCTAGAATCTAACCATTTTGCTGGTCCAGTGAATTACACTGAAGCTCATGGCTTGGTACCTGCCAGCTCCTCTTTCCAGAAATGTCTCCTTGCTATATCCCCGAGGCTGCTCACTCATCATTTCTTGTTTGTGTCACTACATTAGAAACACACACTCTAAATGTCCTCCCTAAAAGAAAGGCTCCCCTACCTGGTGCTCCTAAATGTATTACTCTCCAGAGCACTCATTACCCTCTAACATCGATGCTGAGCACAGAATCATGTCTACTTTGTATCTCTAGTACCTAGAACATTCATTGCTATGGAGTTGACGTTTTATAAATATTTGACAAATGTGTATTCATCCTAGCAAATGCCTCGTAGCTCCATCCTGTCTTCTCCATTCCCACTGTTCTACCTTGGCTCAGGTCATCTCAGCTTACCAGTTTCGGGTTACTCAAATTCAATATTCATTCTTACCTAATTTTTACACTATGCCAAAGTTACCTTCCTATTACACACATGTCGTTCATTTGCCTCTTCAGAGACCTTCAAAAGCTTCCACTGCCTATGGTAAAATCTGCATTTTGTACTGTAGAACTCTTAGTCCTTTATCACTTTGCCTTGACTGCCTTTACAAAAAATTCCCACCAGTAATATCTTGTGTTCTAGACACATCAAGCAGCTCACCAGTCTCTGCAAATATCACAGATGTTGAGATTTTTCACATTCTCTACCTACTAAAATTCTTCAAAAACCAGGACATATGTTACCACCAGAAGAAGGACTTACAGGATAGTACTTGAAGAAAAGGAAGGAAAGAAAAAGAGTAAGTGTCCTGATCTAGGACAACTAAAAACTAGCCCGATGATGTGAGGATTGCAAAAACAATATGGAAGAGGAAATAGGAAGCAGACTAGGAACACAGCGACAATGAGAGTAGTGATGTTGAAAGAAAGGAGTGTTCAGCCGGGCACGGTGACTCACACCCAGCACTTTAGGAGGCCGAGGAGGGCAGATCACCTGAGGTCAGGAGTTCGAGACCATCCGGACCAACATGGAGAAACCCCATCTACTAAAAATACAAAATTAGCCAGGTGTGGTTGTGCATGCCTATATTCCCAGCTACTCAGGAGGCTGAGGCAGGAGAATCACTTGAACTCGGGAGGCGGAGGTTGCTGTGAGCCGAGATTGCGCCATTGCACTCTAGCCTGGGATGGAGCAAGACTCTGTCTAAAAATAAAAACAGAAAAGAAAGAAAGCAGTGTTCATTGGCTGGAAACTTTGTAGTTGCATTTGGTATTAGAATAATTACTTATTTTTTCCACCTTGTTTCAAAAGGTTTAACGTTTATAATAATAGCTGTAGTTTCTTGAGTGGAACGTATTCTGGTTCAGGTACTAAGCTAAAATGCTTTGCATGCATTAACTTATTTAATATTCACAACCCAATGGGGAAGGTCATACAATCTTTCAGTAGAGAAGAGTGAAGTTTCAATGACTCACTCAACAGTACAACATGTAATGAAAAAATTAGTTTCTTGACTCAAGAAAATCTGAATCCATGTCTCATGCTCTTTTTTTTTCATACCACCTGACATTCTTGAAATTTGGAGGAGTGTCCTGCATAGTTCCTTTTCCTCCCTTTCTTTTCTGGCAAGGCCATCACATCTATGGCTACACATGTTTAAATTACTATGCTATACTACTAGTGTACTAGTACTATAGTAATATAGTAAACATACTAGTAGTATGTTTTAAATTACTATACTATACTATATTACAAAGTATAGAGCCTTAAAGCCAGGCAGGTACCAGTTTTTACAATGACTATCTATGATTTTCTCCTTTTAAACGCTCCTTTCTTCACTCAGAGTTGGTTTTAGTTCTCCTCTGTTAGCAAAAAAAAAAAAAAAAAAAAAGGAAATATCTGCTCTTCAGCATTGTATTCATAACACTTAACCTTTAAAGCAAAAACTCTGAAATATATACCTAGTAAAATGATTTACATGTAGGAGATGGAATATAATGAGGCCATTAGGTGAATGAGCTTTGGTGTCAGTATGCCTGTGTTCAAATCCCAGCTGTGCTATGTACTTGCTTTGAGACACAGACCAATTTCTTTTACCTTTCTAAGCCTCAGTTTCTTCCTCTGCAAACTGACACCATAATAGCATTTATCTTACAGGGCTGTAGGGATAAGTGGCAGCTATTGGTACAGGTAGTAATAATAGTAATATTGGCAATACTACTTGTAAAACAAATGAAGTAGGGAGTTCATCTGGAAACTCCTTTCCTTCACTAACATTCAGACATTTCTGAATATGCTTGGTGAACTGATGATGTTATCTCAAGGAATTTATAGAGGGAAAAAGCTCACAATAAAGGAATGAGTCAGGTGGATAAGTGTATTTGTCCATTAATGTTGCTATAAAGAAATATCCGAGGCTGGGTAATTTATAAAGAAAAGAGGTTTCTTTTGGTTCACATTCCTGCAGGCTGTATGAGAAGCATGGTGCCAGCATCTGCTTGTGGTGAGGGCCTCAGGAAGCTTACAATCATGATGGAAGGCAAAGGGGGAGCTGATGTGTCACATGGTGAGAGGGAGCAAGGGAGAGAGGGAGGAGGTAGCAGGCTCTTCTAAACAACCAGGCCATGTGTGAACTGGTAGAGTGAGAGCTCACTCATTATGATGAGGAGGGCACCAAACCATTCATAAGGGATCCACACTCATGACACAAACACCTCTCAGGAGGTCCCATCTCCAACTTTGGGGATCACATTTTGACATGAGATTTAGAGGGGACAAACCTCCAAACTATATCAACAAGTTTTAATCATTGGATGGGGCAACCTGAAGATGAGTTTGTTATAAGCTTAGACTTATCTTGAGTCAGTGTTCCTCACAACTTTCAATCTATAGCCAATGAACTTGTGATTGGTGGGAGTGGTAGGCTATATGAAAAATCTAAAAGAGAGTGTGTTTTCAAAATACTATGAGACACTGAGGCATGAGCAGTACTAGTAGCCAAGAGTAATGGGAAAAGGGAAGAATGGTTTTCTCCCAGCAGTGCTATAACACACTATGTAACTTTAGTGCCTCAAAGACTCCACTGCATCAGTAGTAAAGGAGCTAGTGTTAGCAAAAAAATCAAATACTCATGAGGAGAGCAGCATCTGGCAGACCTACGGCACCCACTGAGCAGAGAGGAGACTGGTGCAAAAAGAAAATATCTTTAAGTAGAAGGCAACTGAGAACAATGAGGTACTCTTTGGAGACTCTTAGAGATGGACTCTGAGGACTTTGCAGGAAGCTGGAGATCCTCAAATAGTGGGAGTATGACTGGTGAAATGTTATTGGATAATAGCCAGGGAAACCTAGTCTAGCAAACTTCACGTAAAAGAACCTAAGCTAGCCCAGATGGTGGTGATTGTGAAGGAAAAAAAAAAAAAAAAAAAAGCCACAAATTCCTTCTCATCCATTTGTAATATGACTTGCAGCTCCTCCCATCAGAGATGGAGTTTATTTTTTTCACTGCTTAAACCTGGACTTGGCCATGTTACCCGCTTTGGCCAGTGGCACATTAGCAAACATAATGAAGGGGCTTGAAAAGCACTTACAATGGAAATAGCCCTCTTCTGTTAATCTTGGAAACCCTGCAACAACCACCATGTGAAAGAACCTAGACTAGCTCAGTTGCTAGCCCCTGCCAATAACCAACAGGGAACCAAATTGTGAGTGAGGATGCTGGCTGCCAGCTGACTACAAAAGCATTACTGAGCCCGCCACCACTAACTGCAACAGAGATGAGCTGTCGTAGCTGAACGCAGCCCAGCACAAATTGCTGACCCACTGAATTGTGAGCTAAATAAGGGTTGTTGTTTTAAATCGCTAACTTTGGGGTAATATTGACATCTATCTACCCATCCATCTCTTATTTACCTTTTTCTCCAAAAGAATATAAGGTGGTTTATAGCAAAGGACTGAACACTCAGTAAAGTTAATATCATAGAAATAGTAAAAGATAGAGAAAGCATATATGTTAGTCCCAAGGTCTGTGTGATTTCTGTCGATTGGTATTATATTTAACTCTGAACTTCCTGGAAACTAAAAACAAAAAAAAAGTAAACTATTTATATATGAGTTACATAAAGACAAGTCAACCATAAAGTTCTAGTTACTATGCTGTGTTAGCTAAGTAGGCTGCTATAACTATGTACTATAGGCTGGGGCTTAAATAATTTATTTCTAACAGTTCTAGGGGCTAGAAGTCTGAGAAGGGGTGCCAGCATGGTCAGTTTCTGGTGAGGACCCTCTTTCTGGTTGTAGGCCACCAAGTTCTCATATTCTCACATGGTGGAAAGCGAGATTAGCTTCCAAAGGCTCCACATCTGTTACTACCATTGTATGGAGTGGTCTCACTCTGTCACCCAGGCTGAAGTGCAGGGGCGCCATCATGGCTCACTGCAGCCTGGACTACCTGGGCTCAAGCGATCCTCCCACCTCAGCTTCCTGAGTAGCAGGGACTATAGATGTGCACCACCATGCCCAGCTAATTCTTGAAATATTTTGTAGAGATGAGGTCTCACTAAGTTGCCCAGGCTGTTCTCAAACTCCTGGCCTCAAGTAATTCTCTCACCTCAGCCTCCCAAAGTGCTGGGATTAAAGGGGTGAGCCACCATGCCCAGCCAACATATGATTTTTAAGAGACACAAATATTCAGTCCATAACATATGGTAAGCACTTTATACACATTGCTCATTATTACAGCTCTGTGAATTAGACATTATTATTCCTATTTTATGGATAAGGAAACTGAAGACAAGATATTTCTCTACTCAGCTAATACCTGGGGAACTAAAATTTGATTTGAGGACTGTTTAAATTTCTGGTTCTAAAATCCATCCCCTTTCCAACTCAAGACAACTAATCTCTAAAATTTTATATAGGGGACAATAAGAATACCCTGAATATCTTAAACGCCTCTTCTCTTCATACAATTCACTGCTGCACTGTATGAAGTTAAGGATTTCAACATTTCCTACATAAAGTGTGGGGCTCACCCTATAACCAATTTATCTCAGTACAGTCTTATCCCTTCCTACCTATCTTCTAAACTTCTTCAGAAATGACCTTTGTATAATTAAAATACATATAATTGTGCCTAGCTCCTGAATAAAATTTTTCAATGACTCCCTATTATCTTGAAGATCACATACCTCTATCCATGTCTGGAGTCTCATTTCCCATTACTCACCGCTAGGCTTTCCCTATTCTTCAGCCACACTGATCCACTTAACCATCCTTGAATAGTCAACATTAGTGTGCCTTCATGCTCTGCATTCCAAATTCCCTTTATCATTCCTCACTGTCTGCCCCCTCTCAATCTTCCCACTTAATACGGCTTCTTCAAGAGAGTTCAAACATGCCCGAACTTCCCAGGCTGATTAAGGTCACCCATGGCACCCTTAATGTGCTTCTATGAAAACTCATACTATATATCACAGCATACTTTCTTACATAAGAGTGTGTTTTATTCATCAGCTTGTCCCTAGCACTTAACTCAGTGCCTGGCATAGAGTACTCAATAGATATTTGTTAAGAGAAAAAATATCTGTCTTCAACAACAGTATTCCCACAAATGCGCAGTCTCCATACAGCTGATTCGAGGAACAACCTCAATCCCTCTGAAAAGTCTGGGCCTAATTACATTAAATATAGAAGTGATCCTATGATCTCAGATATACAGCCTTTCAAGATCAAATACAAAAAGAATAGACTTTAGAACACCTGGGTGGATAGAAGGAAGGATTGATTTATTCCTCAAAAGCTTTCAGAGGAAGGAAAAGAGGGTAGGAGGGAGAAAGGGAGGGAAGATGGATTCCTTTCAGCTTTGAGCACTTCCTCTGAACTGGTAAAGCCACCTTCGCCCCTTCAAGATCATCACGCTCCTCCACTCTACCCTGCAACGCTGAAAACCTGCCTCTTCTGCTAGGGCCACTCTCCTATGCAATTCCAATGCCACACTTTCCATTTAGAGTCACAACCCCTAGCGAGGTGCCATAGAGAATTGTGGGAGACATACAATTAAAGGGGAGAACAAACAATTCTGGGAGAGATAGGGAATTGTGGGAAAGAATGGAGCCTTGTTGGAGAAAGCAGAGAATTCTGGGAAGAGCAAAGAGAATTGTGGGAGACCATGGAGGTTCACTGGATTATGGAGGATTGTGGGAGGGCACAGAGAATTGTGGGAGGGCATGGAGGGCTGCAAGAGCAGGGAGGGTTGTAGAAGGGCAGAGAAGGCTGTGGGAGAGCACTGAGGATGGTGGGAGAAAACTGGATTATGGAAAAGAACGAGATTGTGGGAGAGCACAGGATTGTGGGAGAAAACAGAATTGTGGGTGAGGACAGAATACTGTGAGATAGTGAATTGTGGGAAAGAAGGTACAGCGAGATAGAGAATTCACCCTGTGCTCTTCCACCTGCTTTTTCTATTGGGTCTGCCCCTGTCAGGTCTGGCTGCGCCCTCACGGTCTGGCAGAGCCCTGCCCCTCTCTCCGAGGACACACCATGTTTGCTCCTTGGTGACCACGCCCCCTCCTGCTCGACAACGCCTCTCTTGCTGGAGCCACATTCCCGGTTATCGATGGGCCTACTGCTGCATTCCATCACAGTCGCTAAGAATTGTGGGAGAGTCATGGAATTATGGGAGGGAACAGAGGCTTCTGGGATACTGTGGAAGAAGCAGGGACTTTTTGGAGACACAAAGAAGTGTGGCAGACACATAAGTCAATGGCCGTCTGTGCTTGGTGTGGTTCCTCCTGTGGAAGCCATATCTGGTCCGTTATGACTACACCCCTGTGTTCCGTCTGGGCCACGATCCCTCAAAGCCACCCATCCCTCTCCAATCTGGCTTGAGCCATGACTTCACTAAATCCCTGTGCCTCTTCATGGCAATGCCCTGAAACTAGGCCCTTTGACTCCACAGAGCCACGCTTTTCCTGGCAGGGCCACAACTGCCCACACCACTATGCCCCTCTTTTCCAGGCCAAACCTCTGTACTCTGCCTTGGCCCCACCATTACCACCAGGACAAAGCTGCTTTTGTTCTCCTTGTTACTCCTTACCTCCCATTGCACTCTAGTGGCCAGACTGGGGCCTCTGAGCTCAGCTGTGGGCAGGGTCCTGCTCCTAGAGCCACGCTCTCTGTGCTCTGTCATAACCACGCCTTCTCTGACGGGCCACACCTCTGGGATTAGAGGCCGCCTCCACCACTCCCCTACCCACTGGGAGGGGGCAAATGTGCTTTGGCTTTAGCATGTCCCCTTCAGGCACCCTGCATTTCTCTCCCTCCAAGGTCTCTTCCCTGACTGGCCCTTATGCTCTTCCATGTCACGCCTGTCCCCACAGCTATGCCCTATTCACTCTGATTGCTTTTCTAAAACGGCCACGGCCACTCCCTAATTTCTGCCTCGAGTCTTTCACCTGGGCCATCCCCTGCCCTCTGCTCAGACCTCGCCCAGGCACTTCACTTGCCACTTGCAATCGGCAATGACCACGCCTATCCTGTCCCAGCCAAGCTGGGGGGCTGTATTTCTCTCCTCCTCTGCTACATGTGGACCACGCCCCATTTTCGGAAACCCAGGATGTGGGATTTGGGAGATTGGGGTTAAACCCGCCCTGCCCCTAGAGTTTGGCTCCAGTGGCATTTGTAAAAAATGAGGCTTATGGAGCCAGGATCCTCATCGAAAAAAAACTTTATTTAGGGTTTCTCCCAGCTCCAAACGCCCCTACTTGAAGGGTGACCCAGTGATTCAGTGAGGAAATAACTGGTGGATGAGTCGTTGAAACATGCTCCTTCCAGCCAATGTTCATGTCTGATTTTCTTCCAGCCAGGTTTCATGTCCTCAAACCCAACCTTTGGGCTGTGATCCTTCTAGCTCCTCAGCAGACCTTAAATCTATGCACCTGAATGGAGAAAGAACAGCCCTCCACTTCCTATTGTCTCCTCCCAATGACCTTTCCTAAGCACCCAGTTCCCTCTTGCTATCCAGGGACTGACAAGACACCACTGCACTTAGAGCAATCCTCTGGTTGGCAGCCCTCTGCTCTGAAAGTACTCTGCTATTCTTATTCCTTCCATTGACAACTCTTGAGTTCCCAAGAAAAAAGTGAAGAGGTTATAACTAGCTCTCTTCCTTGTTCAGAAATCTCTGAATCGACCTTCCTGGGGAGAGAACACTTTCCATTAGCCACTCAGTTATTCGTTCAAAACCATATTTATCAAGTACTGGGCAAGTTCTGGGGACAAATAAGAGAAGCTTCAAGAAGCTTTTGGCCTCAAGTTGCTGACTTGCATTTTTGGTATGGTTTTGTTTCGTTTTCTTTTGTTTTTGTTTGTTTGTTTGTTTGTTTTGAGACAGAGTCTCGCTCTGTTGCCCAGGCTGGAGTGCATGGTGCAATCTCAGCTCACTGCACCTCCACCTCCCTGGTTCAAGCGATTCTCATGCCTCAGCCTCCCAGGTAGCTGGGATTACAGGTGCATGCCACCACGCCCAGCTAATTTTCGTGTTTTTAGTAGAGAGAGGGTTTCATCATGTTGGCCAGGATGGTCTCAATATCTTGACCTCAAGTGATCTGCCTGCCTCGGCCTTCCAAAGTGCTAGGATTATAGGCATGAGCCACCGCGACTGGCTGCCCACTTGCATTTTGATAGAAGAAGAAATGCCTAGAAAGTTAAGAAAGATGTGGTAAGGGGTTTATAGGTGGGAAAGGACTTGGTAATCACAGGTTTTCTTGATCCAATTAGTAGGGATATTTTGAATGTAAGAAAGAAAAAGAGGCACAAGCAGCCTTCAGCTTTGATAAAGAACCCATTAGTTGTGAAGTCTGTCACAAGTGTATTGGCAGCAAAAGTTCCAAAAATTGAAAACAAATTACTTTAAAAATAAATGAAAGTGGATTCAAGATTATTACCACTATTATGATGATGTTTTCAATCATTTGCTTTGTTAATCAGAGACAGGAAGGGGTATAATTTCAGGCTATGCATGGGAATTGAACTGGATACTGTCATGGAAGAATTTCATAAAGGTGAATCTCATCCATCACGTGCATTCAGGTAGGAAAAAACTTGAGAATTCTGTCTTAGACGATCTTCTCTATCATTTCTCTCGTTCAGGTATTTAACAGGACTATATGGATAACCACTGGAAGTTGCTGTCTCTGAAAAGGGTGTTTTATACTGAGGCTGGTTCCACATGCTCTGGGAAGTGGAAGACCACATAAAAAGTTAATATTCTACCTTCAAGCTAAGAAGGTAGATTTGCACTCACTTCGCATATTAGTTTTCTAGGGCTACATAACAAGATCTTGCAAACTTCGTGGCTCAGAACGACACAAATTTATTATTTCACGGTGTCTGTGGGTCTGCAGTCTGGATATGGCTTACCTGGGTCCTCTACTCAGGGACTCCACAGGCTGAAATGAAGGTGTCAGCCAGGGCTGTAATATTATTAGAGGCTCAGGATTCTCTTCCAAACTCACTGGCATTGTTCAGGACCTTATGGTTTTAGTACTGAGGCATTTAGCAACCAGAACCCCCTTCCCACACTGTTCCCTGCCACATGGCCGTCTCCACAACGTGACAGTTTGCTTCTTCAAGGCCAATAGAAAAATCTCTCTGACTTATTTTAAGAGCTCACCTAGTGAGATCATGCCCTGCCGGGCTAACCTCTCTAATTTACAGTCAACTGACTGAATTATATCTGAAAAATTCCTACACTACAGTGCCTAGATTATTGTTTGGACTGTATAACTGGGATAATGTGTATATACCAGTGGTAAGAAATCCTTAGGGCCATTTTGAGAATTCTGCCTTCCACATTTGAGATGGAAAACATTTTCCTATTTGAATATTTGTTGCTACTGTGTTGCTACTGAAATTCTTGAGAATCTAAGAACTGACTTTCACAATATTTATTTTGGGGTAAAAATTATCTTTACAAAACTAGTACAGAGAATAGTTACCTCTTCCTGGTCACTTGGATATACTGAAAATCAAAGGAACTTTTGTGTCTTTAATAGATGTTCTATCATAGTAAAACTGTGGAAAGTCGTGTGGGAAAATAAGACTGGTTAGATGCAAGAAATGTAGATCATGAAAGAGACTCCACAAGTAGAGGTCAAGGTACCATTCATTAAGAAAAGATTTTGTTGAATAGCCAGTCACCTGGATTAAATTAAGTCCATTTCCTTGGATACAGGCGCCTGGACTCTGACAACCAATTTGTTGTAGAATCCCTCTGTGCCTTTTCAGTAACCCACAGAAAATTTGGTATTCAATACTTTGAGTCCATAAATCCATTAAAAAAATAAGAATGCACATTACTCTCTGGGAGGTCTGTTTGTTCTAATGTGCAAAGAATAAAATAATTATCTCACACAATGCTGCAGGTGTAGCATGTAAGTGCAACTTCAATAACTGTGTGTGCAACTGATAATAGGTCTCCAGTGAAAGAACAGTTTTAGATCTCCCTTTTCTCACAGTTTCTTTTCTTGTAAAGTAGCTGATGCCAAAATGAGCTCAACTGCTCATTTTTGGGGGCCTTCAAATGCTGCAGTCATATTATTGGGCCTTTTGTTTAATATATTCTATCCATAAGCTGCTGGCTGGTCTATTCAGAGAGCTCAAACCTTTGTGTCTGCCCTTGGGAATAGATGCATGGCCTCAGTTTCGAGTCAGGAAGTGCAGTTTCTCATCTTGACTCTGCCTCTGACTTACACTCAATTGCTTTGTTTCCGTTTTTAAATGCCAATAAAGCTGAAAATGTCAGTACTATTCCAAACATAAATTTGTTTTTGTCCACGAGTAATTGTGAAGTCATTGTATAAGGAACTATGAGGTCTAGCTGAGTAGTGTTATTCAAAGATGCATCTGTGTGTCTGATGTTGTGAGACATACAGAAATGGATTCCTTTGCAAATGATTATCTTGTCAATAGTTTATAAAATGCCAGCTGTTCAAGTAAAAAACAAAACAAAACAAACTTGGCTCTGGACTTGAACAAAATTAAAAACAGAAGGTTAATTTTAAAAATGAAAACAATTGTATTGGGTTAACCAACACGTAAATTGAAAAACAATACAATTAATTAAAAACACTTGAGTTCTAGAAACACTGTTGCTAACTGTCTTACTGCTTCTCCCCACCCCTCAGCAGAAGATGTGCTGAGAAAATGGACCACCCCAGACAGAATCTCTTCATTCTCATTTCCCAAACCTTCACTGCACACTTACCTCCAGGTGCTCCATGAATAGCTATTTGAATGAATGAATGCAGTTCCCTATTTTTTTGACTCTTTGACACTTGTCAAGTAGAAGAAATGCTCTCCTCTTGCTGAATTAAATCTTCTGGAGACTAAATCTTCCACCTGTGCTTTGGCTGCATTCTCCAAAGCAGTTCTTGTGTCCTCCCACATCAGGAACCTGGCTTCACCAGTCAGTCCTTCTCTTGTATAACTTCTACCTCTCTTCGCTCTCTCCATTTTTCCATTAACATGTAACATGCTTCAGCTCTCTTTTCTCTGATTTATGTGTGTCTGTGTATACACATATACATAAATACTTAGTACACATCCACACATGTCACAATTTATTTAGACATTTCCTTATTATAACCATTTTGTTTGCTTGCTCTTACAAACATTTCCTTGTCTTCTTGCACACATGTGTGATAGTTTCTCCAGGGCATCAGTCCTCAAGGGTTCTAGTCCAGACCTATTAAAATAGAATTTCCAGAGCTGTTTCTTAAAGCCTCACAGGTAATTCTAATGAACAGCTTCAGATGAGAGCTACAGCTCTAGGGTAAGTGAGAAGTAGAATATATGGGTAAGAGGCTGTGTATATTTTGAGCTTTGTTAGATGTTGCACAATTACTCCCCAATAGTTATACCTATTTCTTCTCCATAGTAAGAAGGATTTTTGTTTTCAGCTTACTTGATACCATGTGGTATTGTCAGACTTTATTTTTTTTTATTCTTCCCAATCCAGGTGTAAACTTGTGTTTTATATTGTTTTGATTCTGATTTACCCCCAATTACTGGTGAAGAACAATGTCTTTTAATATATATTTTTTTATTCTGTTTTTTTTCCTCTGTAAATTGCCTGTTCACACATCTTGCCTATTTTTCTGTTGGTGTGTTTGTCTTTTTCTTATTGATTTATAGGTGATGTTTAAAATATGTCTATATAATAATTTGTCTATATGTAGAAAATATATTTTCCCCATCTGTTGTTAGTATTTTACATTTATGGATTCTTCAGTGGAACTATTTGTATTCAGTTTCCAAGTCTACTATTTGTGATACATTTTTCATTTTTTTAGAACTGGAATTGACTATTATTAGGCTTTCTTTCTTTCATGTAGATTTCAGTACCAATTTATGATGTCTAGTGAGAATAGTATGTTGGGACTCTGCAGTTGCATTGAGTTGGTAGACTAATTGGCATCTTTAAGCTATTGAGTCTTCCCTTTTTTGAAAATGGGTGTATCTTTCCATTTACGTAAGTCTTCATTCATATCTTTCAGTAATGTTCTTAAACTTCTTCATAATGATCCTTAACATCATTTTAATATCCTTTTAAAATTTATTCCTTGCTATCTATTTAGAGCTTTTATTGCTATTGTAAATTGGATCTTTCCATTATGATTTTTACTTGGTTATTACTGATGTCAAAAAAGAATATTGATTTTTACATGTTCGTACTTATCAAGTAATCTTATAAAGTTGTATTGACTCTAGAATGTCTTGGCTTTTTATGTATACAATTTTATTGAGTGCAAATGAGAATTTTGTTTTTTTAAATTTTCGAATCCTTATATCTCATGTCTTATTCTTGTTTGTTTGTTAACTGTTTAACTGTTTGGAATGTTGAATAGAACAGTGTGTAAGGACACTGTGATGTGTCACCCAGATCCCCCTTTAAGGACAGGCTTGTTGCCCCAGCTGCTGGGAGCACCATCAGCAGACAGTCTTCAGCTCATATCCCCCTTTAGGGATTGCCTTCGCTGCAGACAGCCACTTCGTGCAAGGTCACACCTTTCCTGAGCTGGCCACATTAATGATGAAAGATCTTGGCCCAGCTTTGGGACAACTCCAAAGAGCCATTCTAACTCCATATCTCCCTTGGGTTGGCTGAAGCTGTTGTTGGACCTACTTTACAGTTTAACTTTTCCCTTATGCAATCCTGCTTCCTTCTTTATCTTCTGATTGGTGTTGATGCAAGGACACTTCTTAATAAATCCTCTGCAAGTAAACTCCATTTCAGAGCCTGCTTCCTAGAGCACCAACTGTGATGTAACAACTGCAGGCATCTTTGAGCTTTGTAGAGAATGCCTTGCTAGCAATCAGAGGTTGGGATCCAAGCAAGATGATGTTCATCTGTTTTATTTACTAATGTACTACATGTACATATAAAGGAAAAAGATGCATTGAAGGGTTATAGAATCACTTAGAAATGAAAGGGAAAGTCAGAGACATAGGCTTGTAAGAGCAGAATAAAATCAAGGGATACTTGAAAGTCATGGCCATAGCCAAATTCAAATATCTGGCATGGACACTGCTGCTGCAATAAGCATCTCCTTGTACCACTGCCACTGAACACCACATGGTGCTACCTCCCCTGCTGAAAGGAATCCTCTACTGTCCTTTTTGATTCATCTCATTTTCTTCAGAATCAAAATCCAGAAGGGAATGGCATGGTGGTCCTAATCCTGGCTGCCAGGGCATGGATCTTTTCAGCTGTGGAAGTGGAAGAGGGGCTCTGTCCCTCCCCAGGATTTTTGAAATCAAGAGCTTCTCAAATAACAAGAAAAGTTGAAAAGCTGGGCAGCAAAAAATATGAAAAATATCCATTGCAGCTTCTAAAATTTTACTTATAGGCAGCTTTGTGCTGGTAAACACTTAGCAATTGGTACTCCAGAAGAAAGAAGCATTGATGTGTAGCATTTGCCAATTTCTGGGGTGAAAATACTCCTACCGTGGCTAATTTCAAGCTACCAGTGTGATGTTTCTTCACACAGAATTGGTAAGATATGAAATCTGTCCTCTCATAAGCCATCATGAGCTGGCTCCTGAACACCACTGCAATAGTATAATGATTGTTAGAAGTTCTAGTTATTTTTTTCTAAAAAACATGAAAAAATAAAAATAAAAAAGAAATCCCACATTCCCCTTAAGTCACAGCCTGTCACTGCTGATGGACACGGAAAGATTCTCTGTACCTGCAAGCTGCACGACCTCAAATAATTCATCCCTCACCTCTACTTTAAGTCCATCCAGTTCAATATGTATTATCCAATTAGGATATGGTGGCCAGATTTCCTGAACAATTTCCTGTACTTAAATTGTGTTCTGCAACATTCTCTACCATGAACTTCTGTTGTCCTTCATGAAACTCCTCTGTCAGCACCTGCAACACTACATTCTCCTGTGTTCTGATTCTCTACCTGGTCCTTCTTGGTCTCTTTTATGAATATCCAATTTTCTGGACCTCCCCATGAATGCTGGGATTCTCCACAGATCTTTCTTGGCCTCTTTCACACTCAACATCGCTATCTATAAAATAGACTCCTCATTCTAAATTTCCAGCCCTGTTCTTTACATTGAGGTTCAGATTTATATAAGTAGTTCAAACTGCTTTTGGAAAATTTTGCCTGCAAGTCTCCTAGACATTTCAAACATGTCATGCTTAAAATGGAACTGACTGTCTTCCACCCAGCTTACTCCCTTGCTTCATCCCCACCCTTTCCTCTCACCCTAGCCAAAAACTTTTACTCCTTCTGTGTTTCTTATAAAAGCCAGAAATATATGAGCAATCTTCAAGTCCTATCTTTCTTTAACTCACAGAAAATTATTACCTAGTCTTATAGATTCTTCCATTTGCAATGCCATGGTTTAAGATGAAACCACCATTTACTTAAAAAATGTAATATCTTCCTTATTGGCTTTCTTGCCCCTCTACAAGTTACTGACTCCAAGACCCAAGTGTTCTTTTCAAAGTCACTTCTGATATTGTCACCTTTCTACTAAAAATATTTCAATGATACCCAATAGTTCTTAGGAAGAAAAAATACTTTACCAATACATTCATGGTTTATGTTGCTCTTTATGATTTACCCCTGAGCATTCGTTGCCTATTCTAGCTTCCTACTGTATAGCAGTAAAGTGGTTTTAGGAATTGGCCCTTGCTTCAGAGGCAGCTCCTGCTTAGTCCAGACAATCATGTTATGCCCCTTGTCAGTGATTGATTTGGGAAACTTGGGCTGAGACAATTAATGCTGAGCATTTGCCTGGTGACGTTTACTGGTAGAGCTGTGGATGTGGTACCTAAGTTGAGCCAATCTAAGACCGAAGTGAGGAAGCTTATACCATGAATAAGAGCATTCTCTCTTTTCATGTTGAGGTAAACAACAACACAAAAATGTAGCCTTGAGTATTCTTGGCCACCACCTTAATAAGTTAAAATTGATGCTGTGGAAGGCAAAGCCGAATGACAGGAGAAACCAGTCAAGACTGAACACGTCATGACTTACCTTATTTTTTAAAACTGATTTGAAATTATTCTGAACATTATCAGGCTCTTCATGATACAGTTTCATCTTCCTCTCTCCTTATTTGACCTCTTGCTCTCAAAGTGTTGTCTGGGGAGCAGCAGCATGGATCATCAAGGAATTGGTTAGAAACACAGACCTCAGGCCCACCCTAGACCTACTGAATCAGAATCTGCATTCTAATAAGATCCATAGGTGATCATATGCACATTAGAGTTTGAGAAGCATTTGACTGGGGGGGTTCTTAAAATTGTGGTTCCCAGACCAGCAGCATCAGCATCACCTGGAAATTTATTAGGAATACAAATGCTTAGGCCCCACCCAAGACCTGCTAAATCAGAATCTCTGGGAGTAGGGTCCAGCAGTCTACATTTTGATGACTCTGTGATTTGTCCTCCAATACTGTGCATAGGATTTGCATTTTTAGTTGATGCTGATATTAGCTGTTCCTAGGCTGTTCTTTGGTAACTACTGCCCTACACTACTGGTTCCTAAAGTTGACTGCGTATTCAAGTCAGCCAGAGAGCTTTATAAATGACTGATATCTGCATCACACCTCTAGATAATTCTGACGTGATATGGAGTACGACCTGGGCACTGGAGAGTTTTCAGAGCTCCTCAGATTATTCCAATTTTCTCAAATTTAAGGCCATTGATCTATACTCTAATCATTACTAAATTACTTTTGCTGTTTCTCTACAGCTATAGAGCTTTCAGTCTTTTTCTAGACCAATCCATTTGTTTTTCCCCTCTCACCTTTCCCATCCCTTGACTGATCTGTATTTGCCTTTGATGAGTCAGTGCAGGAGTCACCTATTTCCAATATTTTTCCCTGTTGGCCAAACTTAGATTAAGTACCCGTCACCTCCATCACCTACTTATGTGATATACAAGGCTGTTCTCAGATTGTATGCTGCTTTATTTCTTAGGAACTGCTTTCCTCACAGAGTTACAGGTGTTTTTTGTTGTTGTTGTTGTTGTTGTTGTTGTTAGTGTGGTAAGTCAGTCATATACACTATTTCATTTCTTGTGTCTAAACAAGACCTGCTTAAAAAAAAATAGGTGCTCAGTAAGTATTTGTTGAATAAATGCATTATGACAGAAATTATGTCTTCTACTTCTTGATTGTCCTTCTGTCTGATAGATATTTTAGCTTCTTAAAAAAATACTTGCCTGGTGCCATGAAGTACATCCAGATAGGAGGCTGAGGCAGGAGGATTCTTGAGCCCAGGAGTTCAGAGCCCACTTGGGCAACATAGTGAGACCCATCTCTATTTTTAAAAAAATAAATATCTAACCTTTCATAGTTGTTCTCAAAGGAATTCCTTTAATTTTAATCCCCCAAATAAAACTGGAAAATGCTATAAATGTAGGAAATTACAACCAGGTAAACTTAGTTAATGCCATTGATTTACTACTGGGTAAGAACAGCACATTGTATAAATTGAGCCATTTTTCACTGGGGCTAGAATGTGGATTTGACTAAGATTGGATTACTAAGATGACTATATATAGCATCAGTGTGATTAAGAGCCTGGTTTTGGGAGTAGACAATTCTGCTTTGCCACTCACTCATCGTGTGTCTCTAGGTAGCTGCTCGACTTCTTTGAACCTCAACATTATTACCTCTAAGATCCATGTTGTAATGTCTTCCTCACAGGGATATGTAAGGCTTAGATGAGAAAATGCTTATCAGGCAAGTAGCACCATATGTGGGATGTGTAAGTTTCCCATGTGTGGAATCAAGAGCTATTAGGGTATTTCCAAATTCTGCTTAGACTTTACCTCCATCTTTAGTAAAGTTTAAGTAGGTACAGTTTACTGTCATCTTTGCTGATCTAAGTCTTTTAAAAAATATAAGCATGGGAGCCTTTGCACTTTTTATTTAACTCCTGATTATACAGGGGCAAAACCAGAAACTGTCTCCAGACCTACTCCCTCCCTGCCACCCACACAAACCTCTGCTCTTACAGCTATTAGTTTCATTTCTTTTTCCAGAACAATAGCTACTTTCCAAAGTAATGAAAACTCCGTAAAGATGGCCGAAAGGAACAGAAGGTTCAGAGGGCTAATCTGTGGATAACTGGCTCATAGGCAGCAAATTATTGATCCTAATTGAGAGTTTCAGGGATGCAGGCCTCCATAGCAGATGCCAAGCCGAGCAATAGGAAAGAAATCACACAGTTTCCCTGGAGGTTGAGTTGTAGCCCAAAGCTTTAAAATACAGCCCTTTGTGTGCTGAATGCTGAACCAGGACACATTAAGACAAGAAATGTTTATTTATAGCCATCAATAAAGTGAAAGCATAAGCCATATGAACAGAATTGGGCTGGTCAAGGACAGCTAATTCCTGCAAATACCTTGTTACTCATTGAATGTAAATGATCTACTTCTGCATTTTATCATGTTTACACAGTGATATTTTGTGGTGGCTGCTTCCAGGTTTATGTGTGTTTTTAATCTGGGAAAGTCCAGGGTTTATTCAACTCTTATGGTGAATGAAAGGTCATTGGTAAAAAATCAGGAACCAATCTAAACGGAAAAGATAGCAAGTTTGGTCAAATGTGTATTAACTTATTTCAATAGTTTCTTTAGAAATCTATCATCTTGACGCAAAAAATGGCTTCTTACATGGCAAATAAAAGATCAGAATTGTTTTGGCTATTCAAGGTCTCTCGTGGTTTTATATGAATTTAGGATTGTTTTTTCCATTTTTGTGAAAAATTTGATTGGAATTTTGATAGGGATCGCACTGAATCTGTAGACCACTTTGGGTAGTATGGACATTTTTGCAATATTAATTCTTCCAATCCATGAACACAAAACATCTTTCCATTTGTGTTTTATTCCGTTTCTTTCATCAGTGTTTTAGAGTTTTCAGTCTATCACTTCCTTTGTTAAATTTGTCAATTAAGAATAGCAGATATTTTGATTAAATAAGCATCAACAACACCCCCAAATGGTGCCTTCTGCTTTCATTCGAGTCACAGAGGGTACTTTTGCATAGATGTGCCAGGTGAAAGGGAGTAAAGTGAGAGAGAAATAAGCAGAACTCCAAACTGTAGGTACCATATTTTATTTAAATGATCTTTTGGCCAATGAAGTAGTTACTGTGCATTATCCACATTTTACAGATAAAGAACCAGAGAATCAACAAGCCTGACTTATTGACCTAAGACTAACACAGTAAGCCACAGGGTGGGCCACCAAACCTTGGTGTATTAGCCTAGTTGAATTCTGAGCCTCCCTCTAAGTAATAATATTTTTTATGTTTCTTTAGAAGAAAAAATGTTGTGTGTGTAAGAGTGTGTGTTTTCTTTCTTTACTATTATTATTTTTTGAGACGGAGTTTCACTCTTGTTGCCCAGGCTGGAGTGCAGTGGCATGATCTCGGCTCACTGTAAACTCCGCCTCCTGGTTTCATGCAATTCTCCTGAGTCAGCCTCCTGAGTGGCTGGGATTACAGGCATGCACCACCACACCCAGCTAATTTTGTATTTTTAGTAGAGACGGGGTTTCTCCATATTGGTTAGGCTGGTCCCGAACTCCCAACCTCAGGTGATCTGCTCACCTTGGCCTCCCAAAATGCTGGGATTACAGGCGTGAGCCACCATGCCTGGCTGTGTTTTATTTATTGTACAACTAAACACCTGTAATAGATGAGTTCTTTAGCATATAGTGGTTAACACATGGGCCTGAGTGCTAAGCCCGCCTACTGGTCATGTGACCTTTGACAAATACGTTTAACTTTTGGACACCAGTTTCCTTATCTGTAAGCGGGAATAATATTGGTAGCAGGATTGTTGAGCACATGAAAGTAATTATAATAAGGTAAAGCTCAAAGCATAGTGCTTGGTATATGATAAATGCCTCCAAAATGTTGGCTCTTATTTTTAAGTGCATTCGTCACTTAAGGCTTTGGATAAGGTGCATATGAAGGATACAAAGATGAAAAAGACAAGATTATTATTCTTGAGGAAACTGGTCAGAAAAGAGAGGGACATAGAGGTTTTAGATATGACATAGGGGTTTTATTTAATATAGGAAGAGATATTTTGGCGGAGGAGGACTGGATTTTTGTATACCAAATAAATGTGTGCTTTACATTCATGAAAAGTAATCATTTGCTATGAAATTTCTACACTGTGAAAATTCACCCTACTGAATTCCAGCTCAATAATATTATTACACCTAAAATTATGTTCAAGGACAGGGAGAAAAAGGTCTCTTCCCAAATGACAGAGTGGTTTAGGAAGTTGCAAAGGATACGGAGTGAATTTATTCAGATATATAATCTGTTTTTTCATGCAACATATCTAATGTAAATATTCCTGGCAAGGCATTAGCAATTTTTAAAAGGTTTTATTTATTCTTCTGCTGCCTTGATCTGTTCTCAACCACACCCCAGAGGGACAATGAAGCCTCCTAGAGGAAAGAACAGTTTGCAGAAAAAAACTAAAAACATAACAACAACAACAACAACAACAAAACCCAAGTATTCTACAATTCTCATAACTTGTGCTTTTGCATTTCTAGTCTTTTCCCCATTGGTTCTTTTTTTTTTTTTCAATTGGCATTTGATAGTGGTTTCCTGATAGCAAACTAAGTAGTGAAAACTAAATAGGTTGACTTGCCCAGAACCCTGAAACAAGATACACCAACTTTATTAATACAATTTGTAGGAAATTTCTTTTATAAACATTTTTCATCTAGCTATTTCATCTGGGTATTAGATGGAATAGTTCATCTGAGTATTAGATTGTATAGACTCTTGTGAAAACATACGTGTTTTGAAAATTCTACTCAACTAGAAATTGCTTATTGAACAAGACCTTTACTTCTCAGGCAAAATATTCCAGGGCAAAACTATATATTAGGTAAAGATTAGTTTCCAGGACTCTTATCCCTCTTTTATATACCTTCACCAACTTCTCCCTCTACCTCTTGCCACTCCTATAATGCCCAATTTCCACAACTAACCACAAACAGGTCAGTGTTTTTCACTGTCTTCGTTCTCTTAATTCAAACTTGCTCTTCCAAATACATTTACAGATACGTTCATACTAAGGTGTGATGTTTGCCCTTTGAGGCTTATTTAGTACATGATAAACAGCCTAGGCAAATGCATGAAGTCTAACGTGTAATTTCAAACACGAACTGAACAAATAGAATATGTATTTACTGAGGAGATGGGCTACAGGGGCATTTTTAGCTGTCCCCCAAATAAACTGGCTATTAATCTGTGTTGCTGAAGCCAGGTACTGCCTCATACTTAAGTAGGTCTCATTTTTTGTCCTAGCGTCGTAGAGACCATACTAACAAGCACAAATATCACATT
The DNA here is from genome assembly GCF_047675955.1 of Chlorocebus sabaeus. Classification (NCBI taxonomy): domain Eukaryota; kingdom Metazoa; phylum Chordata; class Mammalia; order Primates; family Cercopithecidae; genus Chlorocebus; species Chlorocebus sabaeus. The sequence continues at coordinate 55,777,908 of NC_132906.1, forward strand.
CACTTTCCAGGAGACGGAAGGGGAGATGGCCCAAAATGCCTTGTAAAGCAATGGTATTTATACAAAGGTCTTTGCTTTAGGTCTGATGGAGAACTTAGGAGTCAAGGTCAGTTGCTCTGAGAGATGTAGAGGGACTGAGTCACCATGCACCTGCTCCTTCACCCCAGCTCATGAAACAGACAAGTTACTCCCGCAGTCTTGGGGAGGAAGCATGGAGGGGCAGAGTGGGAGGAATGAATCCTCCTAAACTTATCCTCCTGGCGGAGTAAAGTTCTTTCTCTCTATGACCAAGAGCAGGCAGGAATGATAACAAGCCCTTTCTGAAGGCTGCCTTTGTGCCAGGCTCCACACTGAGCTCCTCTGTGTGCTTCATGCATGTTACCCCGTGCATGTCTCACAACACCCGGGGAGGCAGTGTTTTTACCCCATGTGTTAAGATACGTCTTCTCCAGCAAGGCATTTGCAGGCATCACTCTGCTAGTCAACTGAATAACCAATATCTAAAACCACTTCCACCTGGTCTTAGTGAATGATCTTTCCACCGCACTAACACTTTAAATATCGGACTTCAAGCTTCTGTAAACAAAGATGAAGGTTGTAGCTCTACCAGTATATTTCAGCAAAAGTTTCTTTCTTAAACTTCCATCCTAAAAATGCTCACGGTTACAACATTCTGCCTGGTTCATTTGGTACACCTGGAGAAGAATCCATTTTCAATTTTGGTGGAAAGTCTTATTTTTTTTTCTCCCTCATGGAGTCGAAAATGCCATCCTCACATTACTTACTGTTAACTGACTGAGGCCACTCTCAATCTTCTATACTTTTGCCTCAAACACGCATATCTGTGAACTGATGCCAATAGGCTAGTGACATTTTGTAAAATCTAAGGCAGAGAAAGTTCACATCCAGTGCATTCTAGAGAAGGGGAAGTATAAGAAATCTAATGGGGGAGCCCTTGTTTAGTTGATAAGGAAGTGAAGAGATGCCAAACACTAGTGCCTACATGGAGCTTTATGGAGCCGTTAACCTTGAGACTTACCTGTATGTAAAGATAAAACTGCAACTTCTAGTTAACAGGTTTATTGAGCTTTACAAATACTTTGGTTTCACTCATTGTGCTTTTATCTACTTCTGGACTTTATTACTGTTTTCTGTCCAGCTATAGTCTTTATATACACAGACTGCCAGAGATTAAACAGTGAAAAGAAGTCAAAAGGTTTCCTTTGTTGTCTTGCACGTCCTTAAGGTTTTAATAGAGAGGCACACCTTCCACTGATTAGAAATTCACAGAAGATACCACCCCTTCCCCCAAATGAATGACAAGCATTTTATGAATCACAATCCTCAGATAAGGGACAAGAAAACGTCACCACAGTGGCTCCCCAAGGTTTTGGTGAAGAATAACTTGCCCACATTTAGCAGTTCATTACACATACACAACATCCAAGTAAATACTTCATGTGATATAGCCAGTATACTTGTGGATAAATACGTCACAGTTAAACATCATACAAAAGAGACTATTGTTTTGGATGTATGTGAATAAAGACACAGCCACATCCGTGTAGAAGATGAAGCAAAAATAAAAATAAAAAAGGAAATGCCAACATTTTTTCAGGCCCCATCTGTGCTGAGTGATTCTAATATTACAGAATCCTTCACAAAAGACAGGAAATGACAATCTTAAAGTAAAAATACATGAATACTAGAAGCAGAAAGGAGACACCAATGAATGGTGTGAGGAGGTGGCCTGTTCACACTTGCCCTAGCTATGAGGAAGTATTGCATAAAGTCATTCCTTCTTGCTCCTCTAGTGCTGACTGTCACAGGCGCAAGTTACCAATCCACATGAATGCTACGACTTCAGAAAAAACATTTCTGACTAGAAAATCAAGTTTCTCATTTACAGTTCTACCTACTCAGCAAGAGCGACAGGCAACTTTTTTTTTTTTTTTTTAACTGAAAGAAAACTATTTTCTGATTGCAGTGAATTCTGTATACCAGCTGCCATTCCAACTTTCAAAATTCTTCATCATATGTTTCTAAAATCCAACCCATAATCAAATAATCGAATGAAAGTCATTTAGAAATAGAGACTTATATGTGAGGTATGATATCAATTCAGCACTTTCCTAATGTAAATTTGTCCTAAGGATTTTATTCTGAAAGATGTAAAAGTGTTAAAGCCAAATAAATGAAATGTGTTTTTTTTCTTTAATTGGGATAAGACTTTGTGGACTGAAATAATGAGATAGTAATCTGGTGTTAATCAGTGTGGTCACTGGCAGAGAGTTAGATCAGAAACATTCAGACAAAATAAAGGACTCTCATACTTAGTCATAAAGTGTATAGATAGGGAAATTCCAGTGAAAGGTTATAATTTGATAATTTGATAAGCCTCCCACTGATAATAATTTTGACATGTGACTATATTTTAAATGATCAATTATTTTATTATGCTTATTTAAGGAAACAATATGTTTGTGTGGGTGCCTCTAAAATATAATATAGTTTTCAAAAAATTTACTAGAACATTCACTTTTAGAAATAAAAATATCACTAACTCTGTATTGCCAAAATAATGAAGTCCAAATTCCATAATTTAGGTTTATTTTATTTTGAGACAGGGTCTTGCTTTGTGGTCCAGGCTGGAATGTAGTGCTGCGATCATAACTCACTGCAGCCTCGAACTCCTGGGCTCAAATGCTCTTTTCACCTTAGCCTCTCAAACAGTTGGGACTGTAGGCCGGCACCACCACACCCAGCTAATTTTCTTTTTAGTTTTTGTAGAGATGGGGGGGTCTCAACACGTTGCCCTGACTGGTCTTCAACTCCTGGGCTCAAGCAATCCTCCTGCCTTGGCCTCTCAAAGTGCTGGGATTACAGGCATGAGCCAGCACACCTGGCCAGAATTTAGCCTTTAGATCTCTGTAATCTAATTAGAAAGTATACTTCCAATTTATTGTTTCTATTCTCCTTATTAAATCTTATCTATTATTTGGATCATTTATGTAGCTATCAAATATTTTTTGAGTGATTAATACATGTCAGGATCTGTGGATTCGAAGATGAATAAGGCACAATTTCTACTTTCAAACAGCTCACAATCCAGCAAAGAAGATAACTACTTAGCGTCTTACAAGGGCAATATTTGTGGTGTGTTTAAGGGCCAAGAGGAAATGCTGATCACTTTTTGGCTGGATGGATAATGGATTCAGGGAAGATTTCACAGGGAAGGTAAAGATTAATTTAGAATTCACCAGGTAGACACACAGAAAAGGGTGTTGAAGGCAAGGGAACAGCACGTGCTGAGGCATAAGAGTTTGAGACAGGAACATGGGTTTGTTCAAATACAGATGTTTGACCATTGCTGGAACACAGAGGACAGGGATTTGCCATCTTCCAAATGCTGGTCATCCATTCATTCTCTTTTCATGGCTTATTCTGCAGTTTCTCCAGATCAAAGTGGACACTGTTGGTTGCTTATGGGAACCTAATGTCTTTGACAGGACCTGGGACCAGGATTTCTTAACCTCAGCACTATTGACACTTTGGGCAGAGGAATTATTTGTTGTGGGGGACCGTCTTGGGCATTGCAGGATGTTTAGAAGCAGTATGGGATTCTACTCACTTCATTAAATTAGTGTCTCCATTGAGAACTCTGATATTATACAACTTCAACCACCTGAGAAAGTAACTCCTACATGAAATTTCATAATTGTTTCCTTTAATCACAGGACTACTTCTAATTAAATACAGAAATACTTGTGAATAAAAATCATAGGGTTAATATTTGTGTGTGAGGAATTTATGCAGATACTTTATACACTTGTAATAACTAAGAGCACTTGGGCTGTTAGAAGCTAATCTTGTGAATTTAATTTAAAATACATAATTAAGCAATGATTTATATTTTTAACATTTTAGGTTGAAATCTTACAAAATATACCTGGAAAATTGGAACATTTAGGAGAATTTAAGAATCACCATATTTAAAATTTAATAGATTTATAAAATGATTTAATTACTGGGGCTGCTTGTTGTTAATTTGTTAAACTTCTTAAAAGAGAAAGCAAATAGATATTTACTAATTCAGTTTTTAATGCTGATGGGAATCTAATTGTTATGAACCCTTATAAACTAATATTATATTTGCTAGATTTGTAAATATAATAATATTTGTAAGTTGAAGTAAAAGGTTAAGGAAGAACTAGGCTTTGGATGTTTTACTTCAGTAATTATGTATTATCTTTTTTTCTTTTTTCTATTTTCTTGAGACAATCTTGCTCTGTTGCCCAGGCTGGAGTTCTGGGATTACAGGCATGAGCTTCCCAAAGTGCTGGGATTACAGGCATGAGTCACCATGTCTGGGCCTCTTATTATTATTGTTTTTTTCACTTTTTAAATAGATAGGTCTTGCTTTGTCACCCACGCTGGAGTGTAGTTGCCCCATCATAGCTCACTGAAGCTTCAAACCCTTGGGCTCAAGTGATTCTTCCAGCTCAGTCTTCTGAGTAGCTGGGACTCCAGTCACGTGCCACCACGCCCAGCTAATTTTAAATTTTTTTGTGGAGACAGGGTCTTGTTATATTTCTCAGACTGGTCTTGAACTCTTGGTCTTAGGCAGTTCTCTTGCCTCAGCCTCCCAAAGTGCTGGGGTTACAGGTGTAAGCCACCAAGCCTGGCCCTATATTTATCTTAAAAAGAAAACAAAAAACAAAAAAACAAACAAACAACGCAACTTCCACAAAGTCTTTTTGGATGAAGGACGTAATAAAACCTTAAGGACAAAACAAAACCCACACAGAAGGACAAGGTACTTTTAATGGGAATCAAACTTGACACTACCAGTAATGGGACAAACTGGTATCATGTCTCTCCTAAGGCAATGCACTAAGGAAAGCATATCTTCCATGTCGTGTTCCTGTTACAAAATAAATGCTTAATCTGTATCTAAGCATGAGGATACAAACAAATCTAAATTGAAAGATACCTTCAAAGCAATTGGCCTGGATTTTTTAAAATTGTCATTATTATGAAAGTCCACCATTACACAAAAACCAAGAAACTAAAAGATAAACAGAGAGAACAGGACAAAAGGGAGGGAGGCTAACGACTGTGATTCTTGTTTGGATCTAGATCCAAAAACAAAAAGTCTAGAGAGGACATTATTGAGACATTTTCAAAACACTGATGCGAAAAATGTCATTGTTTTTAGATGACAGATATCAAACTATTCAGGGGAGAAGTCTAAAGATGTTCACAATTTGCACGTGAACAAAAAATGTGTATATATAGTGCACTGTGAATCTAGCTGCTGGGTATAGGGACGTTCACTGTCCAATTTTTGAACTTTTCTGTAGGTGTTTCATTTTTCAAAATAAAAAATTGAAAACAAAAACCCCAACTCACATTGGACCCCACTTTTCACCCTTATGAAGCTCATGAGCTCAGAAATTGACCCCGATTTTCGGCACAGGGGAACTGGCCTGGTCTAAGGGTTTTCTAGCCAAGGACTGGCTCAGTAATGTGCTTATTTCTGAATTTAGATCAACAAAATTAGAAGAGAGGTTAGCTACGGGTTTTCTTCCTGTCTCCACTCCTGGGAGAGCTTTTGGGAGCGAGTCTCTCTCTTCCTTTTTCATGCTTGTACCCAAGTGTGAGACCTGATAATTTAGGAAGCTGCCAGAGGAAAATGGTTGACAAAATTCAGGGATGCAGAGTAGGAACCACTGGACCCATCAACCCTGAAGAGACTGTGCTACTGTTGGCCTTCCAATTATGGGAATCAATCAATTCCCTTGTTGTTTAAGCCAGTTGAAGTACTTGCAGCCAAACACATAATCTAATCTGATCCCTAAACTGAAGCTGCCTTCACACTCAAGTGCTACATCCTTCATGAAGCTGACCTAATATCTCCATTCCAAACTGTAAGTTTTTATGAGGAGTTGCTTTTGTCTGGCAAAATATTTTGGTGGGTCATGTAGAGAAGAAGGCAAGACTATGAGGTCAGGAAGATGGACAGTAGCCTCAGTAACCATGGACAGATGGATATATTAGGCAGGGCTCTCCAGAGATATTAAACCAATAGGGTATGTGTTTATACATACATACTGAGAGATTATTTGCTCATGTGGCTGTGGAAGCTTGTCAAGTCCAAAATCGGATGCGGTAGGCTGACAGGCTGGAGACTAAGGGAAGAGTTGCAAGTTCAAGCCCAAGGGCAGTCTGCTGACAGAATTCCTTGTTGCCCAAGGGAAGTCACGCTGTTCTGATAAGGCCTTCACCTGATTGGATGAGGCCCACCCACATTATGGCGGGTCATCTGCTTTATTCAAAGTTCACCTATTTAAATGTTAATCTCATCCAAAAAACACCTTCACAGACACATCCAGAATAATGTCCAACCAAATATCTTGGCACTGTGGCCCAGCCAATTTGACACATAAAATTAACCATTTCAATAGAGGATCTGCTCAATGTGAGATGGAGTACACCTGGACTTGCCTTGGGAGCAGGTAGGCAGGAGGAGAGAAGAGAGACCACTCCACCGGAGGCTTTCAAAGTTTATTTTTTACTTTGTGCCCTGTCACATGCATGCTAATGGACAATGAACTGAAACAAAAGCTCTTCTTCATCTTCTCTTCCTTCCTGCTTCATTCCATTCTATTTCATCCCATCTTATACCATCTCATTCCATTCTTTAATTTTTGAAAATGCTCACTTTCACCCACTACATGGATTTCATTGCCATTAATGGGTCACAAAACTGCAGTTTGCAAACTGAATATACAATTTACATGTGTGTTGGCACATGTGCCAATCAAAGAAGAGGCTGACAGCATGGACAACAGAGATAGCACACCTCACACCTTGAAATGATCCATAAACCAAGAGAATGAGGTGATTGTGATCATGCAAACACCTCTGCCTCTTTCTCCAGTGTTGCACACACTCTCAAAATTCCCAGAAATCTTCCAGAGGGCATATTAGGGATCTGAATATCTACATACAATGTGTATTTCAGGGGACGCAGGGGCTGACTGATTCCCTGTGTTACAGAGCTATTCTCTCTACCCTTAAAATTCCATCACGCTTTAGCCAGTTCTGGTGGTGCTTATCCATTTATAGTTCATACTAGGGAAATTGTGCATATATCTATCTCCCTAATTGGATACAATAACTTACTTTGGGTGAGGGACTATGTCTTAAGTACAAAGCTTTGTGCCACACATCAATTAGTATAATATTTTCACAGAGTAATAACTCAAACATGTGTTTTCCTTATTTTATGCACATAATAATTGCTATCAGTAACCATAAGAACATAGATTTATGAGTGGTTGAATAGAATACGTAGACTTTATGTAATTTCTTAACCATCTCCTCCGTGTTTTAGATGTATCAAAGATAATTTGAACGCTTAGTTGGATAATGCATAATATTGGTATATATAATACAAAAGAGTCAATATCAGTGTTCAAATGACTGGATTCATTTATGCTGAACAAATTTCAAAAAAATGGCTCCAAATCAGCCAGGAAAGGTGAAGTAGGGTACACAGGCCCTAAATTCAGCAACAGAATGCACTGGCCACACTGACATAAGCTTTCAGGGCCCTGGGGATGATCAATAATGTTTAACCCTCCAGGGCCACGTCTACCTCATGACCTGGCCATGGCCAAGTTTAAGAGGGCATAGCAGCCAGAGGCAGCAGCAAGGCCCCCCTTGAGATGCTGGAACCAACTTGAGTCTTTGGTACAGACTGAAAGCTCTGAGGGACTGGGGTTTAACAGCACTCATGGCACAGGCCTTCTGTGCTTTGCAATCCTCTTCAAGATAACGGATTGCAATCTGTGCAATATAATACTTACTGCAGCTACAATAAGAGAAAGGGGGCTATTCTGATGACTATATACCTATTTAAACAATTCTGGGGCTCTCCTGAGTAAATGTTTTTTAGCACATACTGCTGATGTCATCATGTCCTCATAAAACTGGATTTCTCTCTCTCATACACTACATACACACAAGCACACTCCTAACGTGGTGAAACTATAAAAGAAAAAAGATCATGTAAAAGTTGTTCCTGTACAAGGAAAATGTAATTTATTTCAGAAATAGACAATCACTCAAGTGTATGAGCTGTGTAGGCGTTCATTGGTGAATTTAGACTAAACAGGAAGTGATGTAAATTATAGTTATTACACTGCTGGGAGAGAAATATATTAAATCCAGACAGCACACGAACAAAGCACAAGGAGCTCATTGTGTTGAAGGAAACCACGCACTTTGGTGGGAAGACAATGCACTATATAGTATGAAAACCCTCCATGGCCACTGGGACCAAAATAATTTTTTAGGGAGCATGATTTTGTTCTAGCACTGAAATATTTTTTTCTTTTCTGATAAAGCCCCAACGTATTCTAAGCTGAAGTACATTGCTGCTCCTGTACTTTTAACTATTTCATGTGTTTTTTGGTAGACTTTAAACTGGGGAGAATAAGAAATAATGAAACCATTAGATTAGAAATCATGGCTATGGAAAAACAGCTAGAGTAAAGGTAAAACATGAGATAGTGATTATCTATCACCTGTGTAATTCCAGCCATCATTGAAGTATCCAAGAATCATCCTAGTAGAGGAAATATCAACAAATAAATTACCCTGAGAGAAAAATAACATCATGTGATCTAGTCCATGAAATCTGTCTCATTGGTCTATTTGTATGACAAAGCCTCCTGGGGTGAGCTGAAAAATAAATAAAAAACAAAGCTGGAGAGCTGGTTTGGCTGCTTGTATGGCCTACAAAGAACAGTCAGAAAATCAGGCCAAAGATACATAAACTTAATGTCCAATTCACCATTTGATTACAAAGTCATATCCAAAATGAAGTAAACGAATGGATTCATTTTAGCCTTGCAAATATTACTACGTTTCAAAACAGAGTAGAACAAGATAGACTTTTTATTGGCCCTTGCCTTAACTGAATATTTCTAAAATGGAACAACTAAAATCTTTACAAGAAAATTAGTAAACATGTACTTAATGGCTTATGGCCTCACTTTTCAAAGAATCTTATAATCTTCTAGACAGTGATTTATTCTGTAAGGCTGGTGTTGAACTCACCAGGAGGTAAGGCTCTCACCGTGAGAGGAAATGACTCTCACAAGATCCTTTCCTAGTGCTCAAAGCAGGGCCAGCTTGGGGAGCGTCAACACAACCGTATGCTAAGCCTCCTAACTGATGGCAAAAGAGGAGGCTTCAGTGGGAATGGGGTGGGCCTGGTGGCCCCCATGGCTCCCTCCAGTTCCCCTGAATACAGTACAACACTTCACAGAACTCAGCGTTCATTCGGAAGTGGGTTCGAGTCAGTCATAAAGCGAACCAATATCAATTTTCATCTTTGATTTGTATGAGTTATTAAACTACACTCTGGTCTGCTGAGTATGAAATGAAGGACAGTATTTCTGTTGGGTTTATTTATATTGGTACATATATAATCAAAGGTATTTGTTGAATGCTTTATGATAGTCATTGCTATTCTCTCTTCCACCTTAATCTCTGCTCCCCACCTCCCATCCTTTCTCCATCTCTATAATACACTCATATCTTTTTAGTGACTAAGGACACTGATCCTGGAACCAGACTGACTCACCAACTCTCAGTGCCTCACTTTTTCATTGGTAAAATTTGGTTAATAACAATAGAACTCAGGATTTTTGCAGTGAATAAAAGGGAACAAATAGAATGCTTAGAACATTGCCTTGCATCTGGGAAGTACTCAAATATTATTTTAAAAATTACCATCTATCATCTATCACCATTCTATACAATTATTAGTAGTATTTAATACCATTCCCTTTGTAGAATGGAATTTTTCTAGTTCTCTGATTAAAAGACACTAGTAAGATACTTAAACACATTTTCAAGTGGTTATTTGAGCAATTATTTAAAGATATTCTACTCATTAATGGTCTTATTTTCAAAAGCCTTTATAACCCAGTTTTCTTAAAAATCTACAGAAATCAGCTAACTGTAGCAGGTGTTAGATGAATCATTCTCTACTTAAATGATACATAAAGTGGGAAGAAATTACAATCTCCAAAGATTCAATTCTGGACTCTGAAAGATGCATTTTTCATATCACTTTATATTTCTGGACTACTTTTTAATTTTATATTCATTAAAATATTAAGCTAGCAATCCCTACTTAGGTGCTGGGTGTTATGAAATAAAAACGTTGCTTTTTTAGAATAGACTCTATTTTGTTCTGTGTTTTAAATTACTATACACAAATGGTAAAACTTTTCATAACAAAGGTTTAATTAGAATGGTTAATAACTATGATTTCCAAAGCGTCTGAGTCAGTTAGGGAGTTTTGTTCCATACAAAATGCTTTATTTAACCTTCATGCCTTCATTCAGATAATTATACAAATGCATACAGTTAAAGGTTTAAACTCTATTTCAGTTCACAGCTCAATTCATAGGAAAGTTGAATACAGAAAAGCAATGCACCAACAGAATATGTCTGAGACACCATTAAAAACAATAACACTTGTTCATTTAAATCTCTGAGAATAGACTGGAATAATCATCCTCTGAGAGAATCTCATTAGGAGGGTCTCCCTTTACATTATCATAGGGCAAAAAAAATCACCATTTTACAGTAAAAGGAAAAAAGCTCTGAGTATATTTACAATACATACACTATACATAAATACAAGAACAACACTTACATAATATTAATAAACTTATAACAGGGGTTGCCTAAACACTACAGAGTATATAAATGCAGAGGAAACTATTGGGAAATTAGGTCTTTAGATAAACTGGAGAAATAAATTCATTTGCAATTAAAATTCTGAACAGAAAACCAAATAAAGATTTAAGAACTCAATGCATTTGCTTGCCAGCATCATTGGGGGGCTTTATCCTTTAATGTGTAGGACCTCCTCTGGGCACTCTTAACTGTCTAGGGTCAGAGACCCAAGAGTCTTCTGTAAAATTACATCCACAAAGCAAATCAGATGCAGCCCATCTATTCAATCTGCTGTTCAGAGGCTTCAAGCCTAGAATAACTCTTTTGTAAACTAAAGGATGTTTTTGTTATTTTTACACGGAAAGATCTTGTGATCCAATTACCACGTATAATGAGTTAAACGTCAAGGAAAAAAAAAAAAGATGCCTGCTGGATTTGGCCAAAGATGATATTTTTCTTTATTCCCATGTATTTTTTTTCAAATATGACTGAGAGATTTATTCAAAAGAACATGACGTTAGAATTGACCCCCACACACCAAGAACAACGTCTAGACTACTACTAATTATAACTAAGTCATTTTAAGTGGCAGGTGGGTATCTTCAAGGTGGTCTGTTCTCATCATTTCACAACACAAAGTTCTGAGTACATTCTTCTATGGACAAACATGAATTTGCTGGTTTCTCTTTTTTTAAATGAGCATGTTATGATACACATAATTGCATTATGATGCAGGATGACATAATACATAAGACGATGTTTTCAAGCTGGTTTTATAAGTACTTATCTCACATCCACAGAGAGTTGGTTTGCCATGTGATGCAATGTGTCCCACAAAGACATGAACAAAACAATACAGTCACTATCCCACAGGGGGACAGTGATTTTTCAAAATGAAGTTTTAAACACAACAAATCGTGGACAGACACGTTGATAGGAAAGAGCCTTGAATATAGGCACCAGTGCCCCAGTTCAACAATATCCATCCAATGTAATAAAGTTTGAGGAAAAAAATATACACTATAGTCTGGATGTAATTACACAATTCTGCCATGGGAAAACTAGAACACAAGTAGGGCAAAAGAATTTTCTATGTTTTTTTTTTTTTTTTGCCATATCTTTGGAGCATGAATTTAGCAGAAAGGGAAGATGTTGGCATGTCCCTAGAATATCTTACTTTTTGATTGCTTGGACACTTTTATCACTAGATTTGGATCCAAATTCTATCCTCCTATTGACCCTTACTTCTCAACAAAAATGAATCTCTGTGAAAGTCTTGGTGAACCTGCTTTGGAGGAAGATGCAATAATTCACACAAGGAGTCCATTCATTGGTTCTTGCCTTGCACAAAGGGTGGACTCTTGTCTTAAACACTTCAAATTTCTAGAGATGAAATCCAGAAAAAAAAAAGTACTGAGGCGACTGTTTCCACTATTCATCTCTTTTCAATTCACTTCAAGTTGTGGTTTTTGTTGTGGAGAAATTATTGCTTGTGAAACCCAATTAACTGAGAAGAGCCCCAGTCTGCAGCAGGTTGTGCACATGGAACACTTGCTCTGAGCATGGAAGAGAATTTGTTTATACAACTTTTATCTCTTTCCCCAGCCAAGTAACAGGGAGAAAGATCATAATTCAGGAGATTCATTTTCAGAAACAGAAACACTATGAGAAATGACATTCTCTTAATGTTTTCTAAGTCCATTAGTACTTCCATGAATCAATACTGTCAGAGACCTTGTTCTACACAGAAAAGCGCGAGGAATTTCATTTCTCTGATGTTGGACAGCTTCTTACATAAAATTCAATTAAACTAACAACAATACTATAAACAAATTATTTATAAGACTATTTAAAACATTCCAACGCAGAGCTGTTAAGTGAGAACTCTGAAAAAGAATTATCCATTATCTCTCCTTTATCATAATCTGAATGTTTGATTGCCACCCCATTACCAACTGCAAGAGTGGGCTCTGATATTAATAACTAGTTGCATGGGGGTGAAAATTTCAAATGTATCTGAAGCAGATTCTAGAACATCTATATTGGTGGAAAGGCATACAAAGAGTTGAGGAACTGAGAAAGTGTACTCAGGCTAAAATGCTACTAAGTATTTGAATGATTTTGGAGCTCCAGGCCAGACATTTATGAGAAAAATGACAAGTTCGGGGAGACAACTGGTTGCTATTGTTTGTTTGTAATGATCCTTCATGCATGACTTTCCAGGAGAGGCCTGATTTCAAATATTCAGTACCATTGTTAAGTCATGTGTTGTATCATGTCCCGATATTTCGCTTGAAAAATATGATGACTACTCATGCATGTTGTCCATAATAAAATTACTGAGAGTCAGGAATCTGGGAAGGTGGTTTCGGGAAACCCACGTGCAGTGTGGTGGAGTGGAAAAGACACAGGCAGACCTCCAGGTCACAGATAGATGGTTTCACTTTCCTACTCTGCCGTTTACTATTTCTCCATCCACAAACAACTCAGCCACACTTCCCATGCCTTCGTTTCCCATGCATAAAGTGTAGAAATGTTGTACAGGTTGGAGATAACGTATCTAAAAATTGCCTAGCCTATCGCTTGGCACATAGTGTTTAATAAAGAATAGCTATTATTTTCATGGTTTGCTGAATGTGTAACCTTTCACGGTACTTCAGTTTTTTTCAGACAACACATGGAAAGAAGCCCAGTCAGAAGACTTGACTTCAGTGAGATTAAGGAACCCGGTAGCTTTCCTTTGACACTCAATTGGTTATTTTACCCCCTCATCCTGGTACATTTCCTTCTCCCTCTTCTTTCTCACATTGGGAGGAGAAAACAGTGGATGTTTTTTGAGGCCTGTGGTCTGAGTTCATCGTGGAAGTCTAAAGCCTGAATGTTTAATCACAGTCCTACTTTTAAAATTGCCCTTACCCGATGTGTGACTCTCCATGAGTATAATTTTACTGATAGCCTCAGTAGCTTGTTTGGGTGAATTTGTGCTCTGAGATGGCGGGGTTGGAGAATTTCCAGGGTTCATGGTCTATTCACATAAGTCTCATTGCATATTTCTATCCATGACTCCACTTTTAGCAGTACAGTAATTACAGGAAAGAAACCTGTGAGCTTCTGAATGTATATCTGGTAATTTTTAGGACTAACTTCAAAATTGGTTAAAGGCTAGGCTTACTAAGTGTCAGTAGTACTTCAACAGACTTTTTGGGGAGAAATGATTCTGCCAATATTCCTTCCAAAATGATTCTTAGATGATAATAGGAAATATTAGGGGAAAGGGGAATGAAGAAATGTAAAGATGAATTTGTGCGTTTGGTATGATTGGATAAAATGAACAAGCAAACAAATATCCTTCAGTCTTTTGCTCTAAATAAATTGGTGTTTTTAACTGAGCAAAACTTTTTGAATCATACATACTGTTTCATAAGTTTGGGGCAAATGACAGTCAACTTTTTATTCAGAAATTGTAACTACCATATGCAATAGTGTTCATTGAAGATAAATTTAATGTTCAGATTTGTGTTCTTATATTCTACAAGTTAGAAAGATCAAATTAAGAAATGTTAATGTAAACAAGATTAAGTATATTTGAAAGATATAAAAGCTTTTTTTGTGGGCATGTGAACAGATTTGATTTACTATGTGCATGTATTTACTCTCTGTGTGTGTGTGTATGTGTGTGTGCGTTCACATGTGCAGGAAAAAACCCAGTCTTATTAAGAATTATTGCTGTGTAAAAGTATAGGAATATCTCATTGGTCATAATGTTTACTGACAGGCACTTTCAGCATTTAATTTATTTCTGAAAATGGGCATTAGCTTATTTCTATTGCGAGTATAGATTCATTTAACATGTGGCCATATCCACAGCACTTAATCTTGTCAACATGTAGTTATACCTAAAAGCAGTCTCCCTGGAATAAAACAAGAATAAACACCTGTATGATTGTTTCATCAAGAACCACTCTGTTGAGGAGGGAGATAACTTAGAAAAGAGAACAACTGTAAGATGCTCCTCTTTAGTACAAGCAAAATCCTGTGCAGCTGTTTTGTCCTTTTCAGGAAAAGACATTACTAGTTCGGAATCAGTTGTCTGCAACTTAAAATGACTTCATCATATTTTAAACCATCCTGGCTAAACCATGATAAGTGGCCACTCTATTTTGAACAGAACACGAAGAACATGCTCTGACAACGTTGGACAGAGTTCCCACGGCAATATTGCTCACTGTGTGTAAGATATACAAGGCATATCTGAACAAGATTTTTCTTTTTATTGTGATGAAAACTAGAAGCTCTTTTCCCAACATACTTCATCAAACTATTTACAACCTCTGTAAAATTTGTGAGTTTGAAAATACTTTTTCCACTATCACATATGTTACGAATACAGTAAAATATCTTCACTCTATTTTTTAAAGATGCAGTATCCTTCTATTTCATTTTCTTATGAAAATCTGGATTTCTATTGCAATTGCTCAGTAATTAGCATATTTAAAGTATCAATGGACATGGGTTACTAAACAGACATTACTCTATAATGAAACTGTGAAAATATAGCAATTTTTATGTACATTTCTTAACTATAAAATGCAGGCAGAGTCATATATAGTATTATAAGCTGGTTTCCTAATAAGGTAAGTAACTCACATTTCTAGACAGCATGGATTATTACAAATTCTTTTTAAAAAAGTTCTTTGTTGATATTTGTTAGCCCACTGGCTGCTGCATATACAGTTGTGTACACACATGTGCATGTGTTGGCGCTGTCTGTACAGGTTAATGGAAGGCAGTGTGGGGATGAGCAGAAATGTCATATGGAAGACATGACTTACCAAACCCCTTTCTAAACTAAAGCCAAAACAAACTGAAGAGACTTTTTTAATGGGATGCACTACCTCAGAAAAACTAAAGGGAGAGATTTGGTCAATGATGTTTTATACTAGAATACATTTACCTGCTAAGTTTACAGGCAACATTGAAGAGCAAAATCTGAGACTGGATTATGAACTATGAATATTAAGGCTTTCTGGGCCTATTATGATTCCTAAGAGTTACCTCACATTCAGTCCCTTATACGCAGACTGTAACATGGATGCTGGTATTCTCAACACTGCTTAATTTCTGTCAATCCTCACTATAAATGTTAAGACACCGTTAGAACAACATCATGGCTACATTTCTAAGCAGTCATAACAACATAACAAAGGCGTATTAATACATTTGAAGGCCTCACCTCACCAGATTTATTCAGTTGCAGCTTTGGTAACTATAATAAATCAAGTACAGAATAAGGAATACTGCATCTTTATCCATATAAATGTTATCATTCTAATGAACTGATTTCAAAGTGCAGAATTATGTTTAAAACACAAATGGCAATTTAAAGTTAAAAAGAATTGTAAAAAATGAACGCAATCTTTGCATAAACTATTCCAAATTTGAACCATAATGAAAATGGCCTCTTTAATCACCTGGAACTGGCATTTGTAAACACTGTAGCATTTTGTAAGTTCTTCTCCTGACAATCATCTTCCTTTTGCCCACTTAAGCTTTCAAGTGAATGAAAAGTGCTCATTTTTAAAAAAAGTGTGGTGTATGTTGTTGTTACTCAACTGCTTTTGAAAACAAATGTTCTATAGTGTTTTGGAGAAATGATGCCAGGCAGAAGTATAATCTTTATGGTAAAGTTATTAGAAATCTCAGTCTAACTGCCTTAATAGAACTTAAGACAAGTTATCAAGCAGGCTTCTCAGAGTCCACACACAATTGACAGAATGAGGGCAGAGGTGGATGCAGAAGCATGAATCTTTTTCCAAACAACTTAAGATCAGAGCAGGAAAAGGGATTCTTAAAACTTCAAAGGCTGAACGTCATAACTTTTCAAATACTGTAACTCCCTTGAAATCAATCCCTATACTGCAAACAGAAAATCAGGTCTACTGCAGCTGCTTAAGCTGTTAACGGCTCTATGTGTATAAGTTCCCAACCGTGCACATATCCCCAGCTGCAAACTGAACAGCTTCAAATTTAAAATCAAAGAATGCTTCTAGTTATGGAACAACCGATAAGTCCTTTAGGATTCTACTGCTTTTCTGTTGCTCACGATGCACTGTGCTTTTTGAAAGAGGCTAGAACTGGACATGAGATGAAATGGAGGCTTTTCCATGACTGAAGACATTCCATTTCTTTCTGTCCCAAACCACTTTTTCCTTTCCATGGGGAAATACTTTTAGAGAATTTGCCATATCTCAAGACAAGCCCCAAAGAAGTTTCAGTTCCTGAGGCTAGACCAGGGACTCATTCACTTAATTGTGCTTAGATCCCTTCTTAGAAGTACTGATATGTCAAAAGGTGAAAATGATGGAATGCTGACAGGTTTTATCAGTTAACTTACCATCTCAGTTTGGTTTCCACTTTCAGAGGATAAGGAAAAATGTTCCCTTCCCCAAATCCATCCTATGTTATTAGAAAAGTGCAACTCATTTAGTTCTGTGCTAAATTTAAACCAAGCTGTCACTCAGGAAGGAAGCTTACCCTGCCTGTCAGTTTTATGAATTCTAAAAACCAAGTCTACCTGTAATACTCTCAAGACATCTTTCAGCAGAGAAAAGAACTGGCTCTTCTTATGAGAGCAAGCAGGACTAAATGCAAATCTACACTTCACTTGAGGGATGCACTGACTACTTGCCAACTAGGTGCTGGTACTAGTGCCAGGGGATTCATGGCTGTGTTTGTCCCTCTCTGTGTTCTCTGTCACTGACTAGTAACCAACGCTGGGATGCATCAAGAGACCTTTTTCTATTCTGAATGGTCACAGGCAATGTGAAGTAGGAGTTGCATATAGTACAAAAAAAACTTTCCAGGTGGTAAAAAACCCACTGGTTGATGAGTAGTAGATTGTGTAGCTCAAGATGCTATTTATCACTAGAACTGCAGCCCTTGTTGGAGGGAAATTGCCTGATGAATTTTTGAGACCTGGCAGACAATATAGAGCACATATTTGTGAAGCCATAATTTGACCTGAAAATCATTACACTGTTGCTTAATGTTTTAAAAAATTCCTTTGAATACCATCCAACACAAATTGTCCTTGTTTCAATGTTCATAGTTCTCGCTTCATCAGAATAAGATTATCTGAATTAGAAGATGATCCTAAAAAGGATAATTCTGTAACCGGAAATTATTTCAGAATGTCCAGACATTTAAAAATGAGCTAGTAATATTGTGAGGTTAATATGTGCAATTCCCAAAATCAAGTGTTTGTAATTAAAATATATTGCAAAGGTCTTTGTTGGAGACCTTTTATATCTAAGCTATAAAAAATTCTAGCAACAACAACAATAACAACAACAAAAATCTCACCAAGCCCCTCAGCCACAGAAAGCTGGAAAAAAGCCCAGCTTGTAGTGGGGACACAATATGGTAATTTTTCTGAAAGAATGCTTGTTGGTGATATATTGCTTGTTTACTGTATATTTTGCTAGTTGCAAAAAGGTTCATAATTTTAGGGGCTGATGGAACTAACACCTTCCTCTCATCCTCCGCACAGGATGAGTGGGTTCAATATCCCTGCAGATGCCAGTGCAGGACACCTGGGTCCTGATACAATTTAGAAAATGAAATCTGTATAGAAGAACCTATTGGAGAGTCACTTATCCTTGGCTCTCCAAGAGAGGAAACTAGCACCATGTCGGGCTTTCTATGGGAAGCATTCTCTGTCCACTGATTCAGTTCCAAGGAGAACTGACCCATTAACCGAAGAGTTAATTCCCGGCTATGCCTCCCTTGCCTTTCTAGTCACCAAATAACTGTTTTCAAACAAGAAAAGGGGAGCATAATCTTTAATTGTGGTACTCAACCAAGCTGGACAACAAACAGCAGAAAGATTACCTCAGTGCTGTAAATGGAACCAAGACATCTAAAATGCTGGGGTGTTTTTTACAATCCCTTTAGTAAGTATGAAAATTGGTAACGTGAGTCCTCAGTGAAGTTATTGTAGGAAAGTCCTTTTATTCATTATTGCTTTTCTCCTCAAGAGGCGCATTATTTCCATCTCTGCTTTGTCTGATTTTTCATGTTCACTGACTTTGCCTGGGCAGCCCCACCTCTTACCTTGGTGCCAGTGTGTCTAAGACAGTTTTTTTCCCCCTGGTTCCTTGTAATCAAATACTAGGGGCAGGAAGAGATGATGCCTAGGTGACAGAACACTGCAATTTGAAGTGGGGCAGTAGTTTTTTAGACAGGCTCTTCCTATTCAACTACAGAACACCTGTGCCAGTCCATGCCAGGGCAGAGACCAGGACGAGACTTCGACTGCCCCTCTGCTCGAACAGATGAACAAAACAGAATCAAAACAAAACAAAAACAATCAACGACAAACAAATGAAAGATTCAATGTTGGTTTTCTTCAGGGCATGGCAGAATGACAAGTTGCGAGTGATATCTAGTGGCCGCCATCGCGATTGCAAAGGGCTGCCTGAGTGCCCTTTCTTTGCAGGTAATGGGACCTCTCCATCTGCTTCTTCATTTCTACTTTCATGCTGCTTGCTGGTAACAGATTGGATGTGTGTTCTAGCTTACTCAGATCGTAACTAAAATTTCTGTAAAAAGGGGTTAAGGGGTGGGATGATGGGAGATTCATCCAAATTTAAAAGGTCTTGCTCTAGCCATCAATTTGTGGTAGGTGACCTTTAAGGTATCAATAACAAAATGTCTGACAGCTCAGAAAATGTACAAGCTACAAACATCTTTAAATGGCAGAGGACACAGCACGGAAAACAATGCCTGTCTCTTCAACATTTATGTCACTGAGCTCCCAGGCCCGCGTAAAGACGGTTCTCGTGCAGTCAGGATGGGGGTTACCTTCAGACCAAAAGAAGTGTGCCTTCCTTTTCCTCCTCTGGTTTCAGACATCGTGGGATGGTGATGCCCTTTTGTGTTAACACTGTGAAGGGGATTCAGCCCTGCTGAATTGGGTGCCGCTAAGAGATCCAGCTCTTACGCTCAGCTGGACAGGTAGCATTCCTCACACCAGCATATGCCTCCGGCGGTGCAGGGCCAAATGATCTGACCGGGAAAAGCTGCGATCACAGTCCGCGCACTTGAATGGCTTCACTCCCGTGTGTTTGCGGTAATGCCTTGTCAGTTCATCCGAACGAGCGAACTTCCAGGTGCAGCCTTCCCAGGTACACTTGTAGGGTTTCTCTCCTGGAAGAAACAAAGGAACACAAGCTTTGGTGCTCCATCCATCCCTTTACCATAACAACCAGGCCGATACTCTATTTTGGGAAACTTGTGTTCTCAATGAATTTTTCAGTTGGTAAATCTTTGTCGGGAAACCTTACCATCCCACCAGCGGTCTGGCTCAGACAGGTGAGGGTTTCAATCTCGTCTTGCCTGCTGTGACAACCTGGCAAGCTAGTTAACACTGGTGTCCTCCTTTATGACTTTGCCATCAACATATCAAAAGACATGGATTAACTGCCACTGGATATATCACCACTAGTAGACTAAAAAGAAATCATTAAAGCTTTACCCAGTTTGATTTGATTTTAAGGCTGAAAGTCACAAAGAATTCTTATGGTCAATCAGTTATACTTTGTTTCAACATCCCCCCACCACCCTTCCCTCCAACAACTGTAAATCACTTAGATGGCTTAAGGCTATTTTAAAACACAATGTCCAAGAATATACACAAAATTTTACTGAACAATAATGTACTCTACTACCCCTAGATATCAGGTATTAAGTACATATTGTTCATAGACACCTACTTTTTGCTTGTTCTTTGGGGGAAAATCCTAGATGCCTTAATAAAGTTTAAATACATTTTTCAGGACTTAAGAATCAGGGTAAGCCCTGAGAAATCATCACGTTGGTCCTAGAGCTAAAATTCACAGAGAAAAGCTGTCTGAAGAAGTATGTAATTTGACCGGGTCCCTCAGTCAACTTGTAAGGACAGTAAAATATGCAAAGGCTGTGCTGGGAAAAGATACACTAGCCATTGTCCAAATGAGCTCCCAGTGGGAGTGGGACAATAGTTGACCCAGGTGTGCTGTTTTCCTGGCTCTCATTCAGAATGGGAGGCCTGTCCCCATGCGACCCCACAAAAACTGATCTCTTCTGCCCCTTACACCCAACTGTCTACAATGTGCTTCTTGGCCACACATGGCCTCTGGTGAAAAGAGTCTAAGATAGGGAAGGGAGCTATCTGCTGTTCCCCATGCATGAAGCTACAAAGTGAGTATTGTTGACACCACTTTACAGATGAGAAAACTGAGGCTTAAGGTAGTAACATTACTCAAAGTCAGTAAAAAGATTGCATGGCTCTCAATCCAGCACTTTTCACTATTTTACAGTGGAATGGATAATTCTTACCCCATCTAAATGTTGTCACATCTTCAGACAGAGTTAGTGTCACTTTCTTAGGTACTCTGAAATTATTCACTTCCTATTTCTATGACATCACCTATCACAATATACCATAAAGATTTCATTTAGACGCCCTTCTCTACCAGTTTGCGAATACTTGGAGATCTGGGACTACTCTGCCTCTACTATTTCACTATCGCTGGAGCCTAGAATAGCTGCCAAGCAAGTACTTGAATGTGTTAATAAAACTGCAACATACACACACAAATACACACACATAGGAACATATACGGGAAACTACAGGACCTTGTAAATGAGATGTGCAGGTAATGCCTACGTGGGAAAACTAGACCAAACTGGACCCAACATTTTTCATTCAACTGTTAAATCAATGCTGTCTATGTGGATTCTTACAGGATCAAGCAGCCCTTTCAGAAGAGAGTGAATAGTTCAGGCCTGTTAAATCTAGAAATACTTATGCACTAATTGTGGCCCCAGGTTGCTCTAGGTTTTTCTGAAAGGGCTCCTTTTAAGAAAAAGCCTACTGCCTGGATTGACACCAAACCTCAACTTCTGATTCACTGTGGTTGTCCCATGGAGACAAAACTGTATTTGCATATGTGTACCGACCAAAGTTTGACAGAAATTAAACAAAAATCAGCAAAACTCCTAACTGAAAAAGATTGGAGGTCTACTATATAGTATATATTATTACCTACATGCTTTTATGTGTTACATGTCATGTCTACATGTTTTTGAAATTTATACTATGAGCATGGATTCTAATAAGCTGAGCTTGATATAATTCATCTTTTCAAAAATACATCCATCTTTGGTACACTGAGCTGAGCTAGTTCGATGTTGGTCACTGACAGCCATTTCTTAGCTATTTCCTGTGTTGCTATGGAACCAGCTAGAGAGAGTGGAAGGCCTAGAAAGAAAACAATAAAATTTCATCTTCACTGGAGATGAGCATTGCTCAGTTGTGTAGTAGGAGGATGTGTTTCTCTCTGGGTCAGGAAGTGGCACATGGGATTAGATAAACTGGCTGGGTGTGGTTGTTTACGGCAGTAATCCCAGCACTTTGGGAGGCCGAGGTGGGAGAATCACTTCAGGCCAGGAGTTCAAGATCAGCCTGGGCAACAAAGTGACATCCTGTCTCTCCAGAAATTTATTTATTTTTTTTAATAAGCCAGGTTCAGTGGCATGCACCTGTAGTTCTAGCTACTGGGGAGGCTGAGGCAGAAGAATTGCTTGAGTCCAGGCCACAGTGAGCTATGACTGTGTTACTGCCTTCCAGTCTGCGTGGCAGAGTACAACCCCGAAAGAAAGAAAGAAAGAGAGAGAAGAGAGAAAAGAGAGAGGGGGAAGAGGAAGGAGGAGGGGAGGGGGAAAGAAAAGAAAAGATAAGCTGTTGGATCCTGCCCTGGACATTCCAGATAGTGGAGGAAGGGGCTCTGTAACAGGGGTGCACCTGGGGAGGAGAGGTAGACAAGAACTTCCAGGCTCATCTTAACAAGGATGTGAGAGGTTGGTACCAAGGTAGAGACGATTTATACCTCAGGTACTGTCTAGCTTTTTTTGTACTTCCAATTTAGTCACTTAAAATTCTCTAGTTTTTTCCTTAAAATGATACCAGTCATACTTTTATTTTCACGTTGGCTATTTAATAATGGTAGTTATGTCCTTTCCACTTGAAAATCTAGAGCAGGGGTTAGTAAGCTGTGGTCCGTACTTTTGCCTTCAATGCCTAAGACCTTTACTATCCAGTCCTCTATGGAAAGGGTTTGCCAACCCCTGATTATAAGAGATGGCCATCTCTGCTTTTGGTAAGCTTCATGAATATGTTAGCTTGTTGAACTGGGGTTATATATTACACATAGGGAGTTTGAAATGGGTGGGTGATGGAATGTTTTAGTTACAGTTCAATCACTTAATCTCAAATTAGGATCCCTGATTCAAATTCTAACAGTCCTCTCAGTAATAAACACACATGATATTTCAAAAACTTCAAACTGATTTCTGGGCAATAGGAAATGAGTGACCCTGTTAAAAGACTCGCCCACTGAGGACAGTGGCTCAGGCCTATAATCCCAGCTACTTGGGAAGCTGAGGCAGGAAGATCCCACTTGAGGCCAGTAGTTCGAGACCATCCTGGGCAATACAGTGAGACCCCTGTCCCTGCAATCTCTAAAAAAAATAAAAATAAAAAAACGTAGCCAGGTGCAGTGGCTCACACCTGAAGCCCCAGCGATTTGGGAAGCTGAGGTGAAAGACTGCTTGAGACCAAGACTTCCAGTCTACAGATGAGCTATGATCATGCAACTGCACTCCAGCCTGTGTGACCGAGCAAGACCCCACCTCCAAATTACAAAAATAAATACTTTAAAAAAATGAAAATTAAAAAAAAAAAATTGAAAAAGGCTCACTCAACTCAATCAGACCTAAAAATACCCTCAGAATCTTCTGCTCATAAATAAAGTACAATAACCTCACCTATGAGGGTGAAAGTCACATGGCCTGAAGTTCAGGAGTGCCTCTCTATACTTCACCTGGTAACCAAAAGTAAGGATTCTACATAATGATGGCGCCCCACCCCATCTCCAGCTCCTTTAAATATAGTTGTGTTAAAATAGCGACTATGAACACAAATGAGTTACCCTCCTATTGAGTCTGGGAAGTGCAGTTACAACATGAGAAGGATCAGAAAGTAGAAGCTGAGATGTTTGGAATTGTTTCTAAGGTGGCTATTTTAAAGGCAGAAGCAGCAGGGAAAATAGCACCTGGTAGAGCAAGGGTTTGTCTGAGCCCACAAATGTAGAGTGGGGAAACCGTGCAAGTGAAGTGTGATCAAGTGTACTAAACAATCATGAAAAGCAACGGAAGAGGCCTCAGAAATACAAGAGGCAGATACTTCCCTACTCCATGAATAAAATCAATAAAAATGATATATAAATTATAAGCTAGGCCAGATGCAGTGTTTCATGGCAGTAATCCCAGCACTTAGGGAGGCTGAGGTGAGAGGATCGATTGCTTGAGGCCAGGAGTTCAAGACTAGTCTGGGAAATATAGCAAAACCTTATCTCTATCAAATAAATAAATCAGCTGGGTGTGGTGGCTTGCATCTCTAGTCCCAACTACTTGGGGGGCTGAGGCACGAGAATCCCTTGAACCCAGGAGGCGGAGATTGCAGTGAGCTGAAATCATGCTACTGCACTCCAGCCTGGGTGACAGAGCAAGATTCTGTCTCAAAAAAAAAAAAAAAAAAAAAAAAAAAAAATATATATATATATAAAAATTAAAAAGAAAAAATAATAAAGAAATAAAAATTTATAAGCTACTTGGGGCTAAGTAACTAATGAAGACATACAATAAGGAATGCAAACCTTCCCTATGGGGGGAGGGGGAAGAAAGTATACCAGAAAACAGCAAATTCAATTATCTAAGTGATAAAATTATCCTTATAAAAACAGGTACTTTTATGATCCCCCCACAAATCTTATGCATAATATTCTTTGCTCCCATTGCCCCATTAATGAAACTGGAATTTAAGCATTCTCTCACCATGCCTGAAAAAAAAAGAAAACAAGATCTTCAACTCTCTCCTCAAAATTAGAGGCTGATATATGGGGGTAGGGGAAGAGAAGATGGCTACTG